>NC_080571.1:6843750-7168541 GCF_030247185.1 Malaya genurostris
ATGGCTTCAATTGCTCTCAGACTATCTGTGAAGAGGAAATAATGGTTTGGAGATAATGTGACGATTACACTCAAACTATAATGAACTGCTGCTAGCTCTGCTATATAAACAGATGCAGGTTCTTGAAGCCTAAATGAGGCCGAAACATTATTGTTGAAAATACCAAACCCTGTCACTTCTTCAATTCGCGATCCGTCCGTGTAAAACATTTTCTCAGAGTCAATATGCCTGAACTTACTTGAAAATATTTTTGGGATTTCCGTCGAGCGTAGATGATCCGGGATTTTAGGCGATTTGATTTGCCATAAAAATAGTCATGCACAGTCAAGCGGCTGGTTTCGAACCGGGAAGTTTTGAGTTGCCAACATACGATTGCATCGGGCATGAAAACCAACTGAGGTTGGGAGGATATATTGGCATCATATAATAACTAGTGTAAGTCCATATTGCTACAAAAATAATCTTTCGCTCTTCACCTCTTTCGTCGTTTCCTTCTAACCGGCATAGAAATGACAAAGGGGCTATTTTAGAACTATGAGCAAGCTTTTTTTGGTACTGAAGAATAATTGTAAATGAACTGAAATGATAAAATTCAGTGAAACAAAACTACCTTATAGAAGGAAATTAATGATAGTTTTTTAGTTTTTTATTCTTTGTACCAAGATGGCCGACTTTCAATTCGAATCAGTTCGCGCGTTCAATTTAAGTAGTGAATTGTCTGTACGTTTCTGATCTTATTAATTGATTACCTAACCAACTCTATTCGATTTTACTGATTTCGGATAAAAAAATTGTGAAAGTGATTCGATATTACTTCAGTTTGATTTAGGTCATGATGATATCATCAGCGCCACCAGTGCACATTTTTCAATGTAATATTAACAAAGTTTTTTATTTAGAACTACGTGAAAAATCATCAGATCAACATAGTGTAAAGTACAGCAAAAACTAAAGATAAATGGATACGAATTTTTTTTTCTCTATTTCCAGTACATCCAGGGTCCGTTGAGGGGCGGGTAGGGTGTAACACTTTTAAAAAATAATTTATTATTTTCTTTATATTTTCTTATATTAAAACATTTGAAGAATTTTCTGTGAAATTTTCAAGCCTATTGGAACGAAACTCTGTAATTTATGGACCATTATCTATGGCTATCTCATTCTACGAAGAAGCAAGAGCTCGGCGCTCAGACCCTACGGGCTCCCCGGAATAATTAATTATTTCCATTGATTTTTTAGATAACAACCTTTAAACGCGTTTTCTTCGAAAGCAGGTTTTGAAAGTACGTGTCCATCGTCATTCAAAAACTACTGCACCAATTTTTTCAAATTTTGCACACACTTTCTACATATAAAAAACCAGACCCCAACGTTTTCGTTTTCTTTGTTTGTTACTTTGGGGAGGTTTAACAACTACAAAATGGCGGATTTTTTTCGTAAAAAATCATAGTTTTTACTTTGAACAACCCAAAAATTTAGAAAAACTAAATAAAATCAAACAAAAACGTTGGGGTCTAGAAAAACTTCTACTCTAACTATGCTGCGTTCATTTGTTCACTTCTGATTAGTCTGTGCTGAGAAATAGTGGACACCGCAAATTATGATTTTTAAGAAGAATTCTCAAAAATATCTCTTTACCGACTTATTTATCAATATTTTTCCACGAAAAAATTACAAAATGTTCCTCGAATGATGCTTTTTATCATGCAAAACATTTGAATTTATTTTGTTGAACGATTCGCAAAAATGATTTTATCGTTTTTTCATCGTTTAGACCCTACCCCCTAGTTCGCGTGAATTGAGGTTTTAGTGTATCGCCAATGCGCACTATAGATATCACATAAATCACTATAGATATCGCCAATGATGGTCAGAAAAAAAACGATGACCCAGCCGTTGGCAGTGATCGAGCGAGTGGTAGAATATGATAATGATTGAAGAGTGAAAAATTTTGTTGAATGTAAGTCGAGTGTTTGCTTTCCTTGTGATTGTTATTATTTGATGTCAATTTGTATTAGAAATTGTATAATGTCAATGACGAAACGATGACTGAAGTATAGTAAAACAAAACGTTTTACTGATCAAAAATTATAAGGAATAGTATTTTAATACTCACCGAGAAAAATTTAACAAACAATCGAAATTGAAATTCTCCAAACTCCTACCGCACCCGCCGTATTCACAGGACCAGGTGCTTTCTGATTATCAGTCGATGGGACATGCACTGGCTGAGAAACACTTCCAAACTTTACGAAAACTGCTTGATGAATGGATGTCAATGGAAAGATATCAATGAAGATTTATCTGGGGATGGTGAGTATTAATGGTCCAAGAGACGAACCGAATTTGCTGAAAACGAGGTTTTACTTTAAAAAACATATTTAAAATTTTGCCTCCCGGAGACCTTTCGCTTTTATTTAAATGAATTAAAATCCATCAAATGGTACATGTTTTGCAATGTTATCGAAAAAAATCTGAAATGGAAAATTGTAGATTGTACCCCCTGCCCAATAAAACGAATAATTTCAAAATGGAGGGTGTTGTTCCCAAGTGCTATAGCCTATGCTTGAACGAAAGATTCTGATCAGATATTTTTAAATAATATAACTTAACTAAATTAAATCAGTCTGGGAATATATTCCAATAATTCAACAATTCTCGGGAAAGACTGATTTCAAAATGGCATAAACAAGCGTGATTTAGTGGTTGTCTCGAAAAATATTTAAGAATTGTTTTTGTCTTGAAATATAATACGGAAAAAATTGTCTTGATTCGATGTCCAATCGGAATGGATTCAATGTGCTGATAGCATCTTAGCACCTGTCATGCATGCCGCTCTCGCAGACTATGAATCGGTTATTACGTTTTGTTGAAACGTACGGTTAAGTTCCCAATCGGATTGTTTCACGAAGAACTTGCTGCTCCATTTTCTTCAAAAAGTTTTTCCATCTTCTAAATGTTTTCAAAAGACATGCATTCCTCCGTATGCCAAAAACTGGGCATCGGAAAACATGTTCTGAGGAACTTATCTTTTAATGGTCTTTTTGATCTTCAAAAGGATTAGGTACTTCAAAACTTACGCGAGCTTGGCGAAGAAGTTTCAGAAATGCTCCCATATGACTGCTTTCGGCATTTCATCTTTTCTCGGTGATTTTGCGGAACAGTGCGTTTGAAAAGATTTTTCAAGACGCGCTCCAATATCCATTGGGTTCTGGTCTCGGTGGTCGGTCCGTGGTACATACAAGAGTTTAGAGCCACCGTTGGAAAAATCATCGTAGCCGCTCTGCTAAGCAGTTTTCTTCGCACTTCTTCGTGTAGCTCGCCTGGATGGCCGTGCAGCGTGTTAGCAATAAATCAAGTTGAAAGTGTTTTCCTCATACGGTTTTCACCGACATTCCCATCGACACTGAACTAACTAGTGTTGCTCAAAATCGAACAAAAAAAAAAGCACTAAAGTATCAATAGAATCATAATACACACCTAACCGAATTTAGGCAGAATCCTTTTAAAACAATCTTGCGCAGAGATTTTGATTTAATTAGTACACGTTGTGCAACTTGACCATCCCACCAGTAAAAAAGTACTTCGTTCTCTGTCCAAATAAAAAGCAAAACCGTCGGGATCTCGATGCACTTCGACAAAAAGGATCAGTTCGTTATTCTAGCGTGTACTTTTCTTTTACACCGCTGCAAATAGTATAAACTACCGCTGCTGTGGAGACCATCGGAATGCCGGTGTCCGGAGATGATGAGTTGGTAATTGCAACGATGCACTTTTGCTTCTGCTGGACCATGCGAAGAAGGAGGAGTATCTTTCTCGAACAAATGTGAAACTCGTTTCCCACTGAATGCTGGTTGAAACTCGTTGGCTGGTCTTGGCCGTCCGTCCCGTCGTCATACAGTTTTCTTTGGAACGTGATTCGATTAGACGATTCGGAGTGTGGCTGACCGCTTGGTGAAAGGGTTGTTGATCGGCTTGTTCATTTAACTGGCCGTGCCGTGCCGGAAAGCAGCACATCCTCTCGTGAACGTGTGAACATTTCAGTCGGGATCACACACACACACGCACACATTTATTTGTGCATCAGACTAGGTGAATGAAATTATTTGGTTATTCAAGCGGTAAATTTAATCGAATCGGAAAAGTCCGAACATTTCACGCACACACTTGCCTGTTGAATTATGCGATTCGAAATTGAAAGTTTGTCGAAAATTATTCAAAATCTTTAGAAATTTAAAATTTAGGTTTTTGTTACTAAATTTCCATTTGTACGATTAAAAAATAAATTTCATCACAATCACAAGCTTCATGATCTTAGCTGAGTTTCAGTGGGAATGCAGTAGTTTGAAAAATGTCACAGTGTCATGCGCTAATGAATTATATTAATAGGTGTATAAATAATATTATATGCAGAAAGCTACAGTCAAGGACTGTTCACACATACCCGGTCCGGTTCAGTGCCGGCAAGACACCGTGCACGGATTCTTATATTATTTAATTCGTTTTCTATGCGCGCATTCACACCTATCCTGCACCGTGCCGTTTCAGTGCAGCTCGCCGTCAGTGTAGCGTCCGTCCGGCAAACACAAATTCGTCGTCACCGATATTTTTTATTTTCACTGAAGTCGGTATGACACTGCATTTGCTGTGCCGGAACGGAGACAGAACAGAAGGGTTCCGACAAAAAAAGAATACTGACGGCGCACTGAAGGCACTTTCACTAAACCGTCACGGAACTGAAATGTGTGAATAGTCCTTCATACAGTTTTAGAGTCAAACAACAATACTTTTTTTACTATGATAATGTCTAATTTTGTGGCGTAGAGAGCGTGTTTGCAGGGAGTCTTTCTTCATTATTTCGTTATGAAGAAAACAGCCGCCGACAGTCATTGTATTTTGCTGGAAGTGTATGACGAGCATGCTCTAATTGAGCGAATGTGTCGAAAGTGATTCGTACGGTTTAGAAGTGGCAATTTTGAGTTAAAAGACGAAGGACGAGCCGAAGGGCCAGTAAAAATTTAAGATGAAGAATTGGAGGAATCACTCAAGACCACTCAACTCAATGTTACCCCATTTAACAACGTTCAAAAACAATAGGGGAGCGGGTCAATTCGCCGAAAGGGTCATGTCTCTGATACAGTTGTTTTTCCCCGAAATGGCATTCGGCGAAATGACATTCAGCGAAATGAGTTTCGGCGAAATGGCTTCCGGCGAAATGGCTTTCGGCGAAATAGCTTTCGGCGAAATGGCTTTCGGAGAAATGACTTTCGGCGAAATGGCTTTCGACGAAATAGCTTTCGGCGAAATGGCTTTCGGAGAAATGACTTTCGGCGAAATGGCTTTCGGCGAAATGGCATTCAGCGAAATGACTTTCGGCGAAATGACTTTCGGCGAAATGGCATTCAGCCAAATGACTTTCGGCGAAATGACTTCCGGCGAAATGGCTTGGCATTCAGCGAAATGACTCGGCGAAATTACTTCCGGCGAAACGGTTTTCGGCGAAATGGCTTTAGGCGAAATGACTTCCGGCGAAATGGCTTTCGGCGAAACGGCTATCGGCGAAATGGCTTTCGGCGAAATAGCTCTCGGCGAAATGGCTTTCGGAGAAATGACTTTCTTCGAAATGACTTTCGACGAAATGGCTTCCGGCGAAATGGCATTCAGCGAAATGACTTTCGGCGAAATTATTTCCGGCGAAATGGCTTTAAGCGAAATGGCTTTCGGCGAAATGACTTTCGGCGAAATGACTTTCGGCGAAATGGCTTTCGGCGAAATAGCTTTCGGCGAAATGGCTTTCGGAGAAATTACTTCCAGCGAAATGGCTTTCGGCAAAATAGCTTTCGGCGAAATGGCTTTCGGAGAAATGACTTTCGGCGAAATGAATTTCGGCGAAATGGCTTTCGGCAAAAATGCTTTCGGCGAAATGGCTTTCGGCGAAATGGCTTTCGGCAAAGTGGCCCATTCGGGGAAATAACCCTTTCTGCGAAATAACATTCGACGTAATTGCCCTGATCCGAGGAATTACTCAAGACCCGTCGTAAACGTAATAAGACGGTGGACGGATTTGAAAGTTCTTGGTGCCCACGTGTTGGGAATTTTGTCAACTTCACGTATGATTTTTGACATTCCGAAAATCGACTGTACTTTGTATACAATAAACATGGAAGCCGAAAGAAGGGAAAAATGTGCACAGTTATTTGGAAAATCCATTGTGGTCTGATTCTAGGCTAGCTAAACAGCTTAAATTGCCCAGAAATATCGTATGGCCCGTTATCAAACGGTATAATGAAACATTGACGACGATTCGGAAGCCTAAAGCCAATCGTCGGAGTGGAACTGTCGACCGGAAACTGCGTGGTAAGATTTTGAAGACGATTAAGAGGAATCCTAATTTGTCGGACCGTGATTTGGCCAGAAAATTCAGTGCTGCCCATAGTACCGTGAGGAGAACTCGACTCCGGGAAGGAATCCAGTCGTATCGAGCTAGCAAACAAAGTCGTTCAAGAATGGTATGCAGAGAAAGGGGTCCAGTTTGTTTCGAAAAAACTATCTTTACGTTAAGATAGTTTTTTACGTGTTCGCTGATGACTTCAGCTGGAAGGCTTCTGGTGTGGTTTCGCGGTATGGCCAGCCCGATGTTACTCTCGTGTGTGTCTTCCTTCTGTACCGCAGCTCACAAAATTACAGAACAATTAAAAAATCAGCTATTAAGCGTAAAATTGTGATCATATTTCCGATGGCATTTACCAAAAATTATGTTTATACGTTAGATACAACAAGAGATATTTACGATCAAAAACTTATCACTCTCTCAGGGGATAAATTTTGAAAAAGCGCCCCATAGTAAAGTAAGTCGTATTCACGACAAAATTCTTCGTAACTGAGCTCAAAACGATTCCAATTTGTAGATTGTGTTAGTTGCTGGCTATACGAACAGACTTTGGTTGTACTGGTTCTCGGATCTCGATTCCGAATGTACTGGAAATAGTCGTTAAATTAAACTTGGAACTGGAATTTCGGAATTAATGGGTTGTTGAACGTTGAAAATTTAGAATAGTTAGGTAAATAACGAATCAAAATCTAATCAAACTGTTTGATGTTGGTCTTTAAATTATTTTAATTTTTGGATCTTGTACGTTGTTGGCCGAACAAACTTTCTTGTCTGGTTCAAGAATCAAAGAAAGGTATTTTGAAGAATCGCACAGTAATATGTGTCAGAAAATAAGTAATATGAGAAAGGCGTAAATACACCACACGATGGATTAAAATATCGATAGTCGAATAAGTTGATTTTATCAAAGCAAAGTATAAAGCGCCTGTTGAACGAGGGTATTTTATTAACGTTAATTTTATATTAGACGAAATTTATTTGATTTATCAAGATTCGGTCTAGTAACTCGTGTGGATGAAAAATCTGGTAGAAATTGGTTAAAATGTGGCATCAATAAGGAAACGCTTCAAACGAAAAAGGCTTTGAAAACTAAGCGGCGATCAGCAAAATAGGAACAAATACAAGAAGTTTCGCAGCCCGACATGACTGCATAAGACCAGCATTTTCTTCTAAGTAGATCTCCAGAAGGAAACACAATCTTTCAAATTGAACAAAACATCATTAAAAAAAACTTTTTCACGTGCGGAACGAATTGAATGCGTATCAACATGTCAAAAAAACAACAAAAACTTTTCCCCTCGATAAACAATAGCAGCACAGCGAAGAAATTTGGGTTAAAAATTAACCCAAAATCATGAAAAGGCCACTGATTGCCGCATTTCAACATGCCAGTAAAAAGCAGTATCATCTACTTTTGTCCCTTTTGTTTACTCACGTGACGAACAAATACACACACACACACCCTTGCGAAGGTGGGTAATGCCGCTTTCACTAGCGTGTGCTCTCAATACATGCTGCTGCACACGTCAGATTCCATTGTGTATATTTTTAATGAAAAGAAAACAATGCGAACGCGTTCACTTCCAAGGTCCCTACACCGTCTCTAATAGGTTCTTGGGCATACAGAAGATTTTGTTTTGTTTGAGCGTAAGCAGCAAAAGTGGATCCTCAAAGGAAATCCATCTCTTGGATTGTTTTTGTTTAAAGCTTTTCTGTCTGGAAAGTGAGTATGAGTAACAAAAAAAAAGAGAGAGCGAACGAGAGCAAGAGCTTTCGTGAGAGATCGCCTATCTCCAGTTCAGTAGACGGAAAAACGCGTTACCGCCGTTACGAAGCAAACTGCTTGGTAGGTAACCTACCAACGAACAGTAGCCGAACAGTGACAGCTTCCTGCAAAAGAGAATCGAGAAGACGCACATTTTCTCACACCGGAAATGAGAGCCCTTGCCAAAACGAGCTGCTGTTGAGATTGCATCTGAATATGATCGGGATGAAAGTAGCCAACCGTGCGGTAAGGATCCTTGAGCGCCCAGTCAGAGCCAGACATGTTGAACGGTCGGTTCGGGGGAAAATTCCCACTACCAGTAGTGCGAGGCGTATGAATCTCGTCATCCTGTCGCGTTCTGGTCGCGTAGTCTTTGATTCGTTCCGGTGAATTGATCCGCGTCCCGGTGGAACGTTTTCGTATTCCAGCCCCGTTGGAACGTGATTGTGATTTGCTATTCAATCCCACGAAGGTCCGTTGTTTTTTGTAATGGTCATTCACCCGTCATACGAAATGCATTCCGTTTCTCAGGATTTTACTACCGAAACCGGATAAATTTGACAGCTAGCTTCCCATGAGAGTGTTTTATGTAATTCCGCAGTTTTCTTTGGCGTGTTGCGGGTAAAACACCAGCAATTCCAGCATGTGACAGCAGCGTGTAGAGAACAAGGAATGTGACAAGCGAAAACAAAAATATCACTCATTGTTTTTGTATCTCCACTGGGATTAGTGAAGTGAAACAAACAAACCCGGCATAAAGCAAAGAGCCAAAAACAACTTCCCGGTCAGACCGACTGATACCAAGTTGGGGGTGACTCAAGGTTTCATTCCGACCAGAAAAAAAAAATGTCTGAATTGCCATGTTTATTTTTTTCGTGCGACTCTGAGGAGTAGAAGTTCCGCCGGCGGCTGACGGTTCTTTTTTTTCTGTTGTCGCCTCTGACGACAGCTAGTAAAGGAAGTCATCTGATTATTCAATTTTGCCGTGGTTGTACGCGCGAAACAAGCAAAAACGTGAAATTTTTCCGCAAACACAGATAGAACCATTTGTGGAAAGAAGATAGCGCCAGGAAAGAAAAAAATGCTAACGAGTGAAATGTTGGTGCGTTGGTGGATTTATTCTGGCGAGTCCAAACGGTACCGCGGGTGAATATAAAACGTGACAAAAATGTGGATGTTGGACCAGTTTTTTGACAGCTGAGTGATTGCGGCATTTGAAATATCGAAGTTGAAACCGGAGAAGTGGACACAGTGGCAAGAGGGGAAGAAAAACCAGCTAATGAATTAGCAGAATTTGGAATAGACGCAGTCCATCAAGTTGGAAGGAAGGAACAAAAAAAAAACGTAAGAAAGATCCTTTTATAATTTTTCAAAAGAACCTGAATGAAAAAAAAACTCAAACTCTTATCCCAGAACGCACAAAGGGGACTGATTGTTTTTTGTTTAGAAGCTCCCGTCGTCGTCTTCGTCGTCTCGAGGACGCCGTTAAGGGAATTGACATCCGATGGAAAAGGAAATTCACTGTGGATTCGTTTGATCCATGTTCATTTCCAAGTTCAAGGCAACTTCTGCTACCGAGAAACGCTGGGCTACTGGGGGTACGATCCAGCAGAAAAATGACATTGTTGTTGTTCTTTAATTTTCGACAATTTTGTGTAATGAAGCGATGGTCCGTTGGGATTGGGATTGGGGAGATGATAGAACAATAAAATGCTTCGAAATTGAGTTTCTTTCATTCTCGAAATATATTTATTTTTTGATGAATGGTCTCCGTCCGCCGGGATTCTTCGACATATGTGATTCGAATTAGTCCTGATTCGAGACCTGATTCAGTTACAAGTTTTCTGTCACTTTTGGGTTAGGTTAACTTTTCCTTGCTCTTCTCCCCCAAAAAGGTATCTCGTCACAGTTGTTGATTTTTAATTCAAACTAAACTAGTTACTTTGGCTGGTGAAAGCTAGCAAGAAAGAGTTCGCTCTGTTTCCCAGAAGGTCCGAAAGCATGAAATCGTATGTTCACGATGGGGCGGTATTCAGGCACATCAGTGTTAAGATTTTATATTGTTTCCATTATCCGTTTTGATATACTTCTAAAATCATCAAACATATCACAATTTGTTTTTTGAAGTTTTGTCCATTAGGTTTAGATTTTTTTAATGTGTGATCCCTCATTGAAACAGTAAAACTTTTCATATTGTTATGAAGACACAGACGATTGGTGATTTACAAATAATCTTACGTCTCCATTTTGTGAAACATAAGCTAAGCTTATGGTTTAGCATTCCATTGTAAAAGTTGAACTTTTGTATTGAACAGGGTTCACAGGCTCTTTATTGTTAACATTAACGAAATTAACTACGGCTTCGAAGGTGATATTTGAGTACCAAGCGCGATTTGTAATCAATGACATTCTGATGAGGCTAGAAGACAAAACATTTGAATACGCTTACACAAACTAGATCGGAAAAGGTCAGGTGGATCGACCGATTTAAAACACGTTTCGATTTGGTTTCAATTTCAGTTTTATTAGTTTTTGTGGACAATGTTAAATCAATCAATTTTGGCATTTCAATAGAAAGTTGAGATCATTGAGATAGAGCAAGAATAAAAATGATCCCACGTGACCACCGACTAGAGTTAGAGTTTTGCAATTGCAATTTGGTGGTTTATCTTGTCGAAAGCTACGGAGAGATCCGTATAAATAGCGTCAATCTGAAGACGTGCTCTCAGAGATCGAATCATAAAAGATGTTTTGGACAATAAGTTCGTTGTAGGTGAACGTTTTGATATAAATCTATATATAAAAATGCAGAGATCATTCTTTGTAACCGCATCACTTAAGAACGGATGGACGGATTTACATGATTCTTTTTTTTTATTAACCCAAATAACCCCCACCGAGTTCGTACATCAAAAAAAAAAAAATAGAAAAATTTGCCGGAAAAGTGGGAAAAATCCATAAAGTTGTTTTGTATGGACAATGGAATTTTCCGTTGAAAAAGTTGCCAATGATTGCTAGATCTACGATCTAGATCGTAGAAAAATTCGTTTGGCGCGAAACGAGTTGTTTTGTGTAAAGATTTCACATGCATACTTGGTTCATGTGATTCTTCATTTCGAGCCACGTGCTTAAATGAGTATCAAAATTATTGCTTACTAAATGTATGGCGGAATGAATATATGCAGCTTAAGCTAAATCTTTCTTTTACAAACTTTTGGTTACTTGGGCTAAATATAAATTGTAAAAATATCATACTTCACCAAATGAACAACTCTAGAAAAGAAACACTTCAACATTGTATAAAGTTTATCAATACAAAATGCTGTTTAAGGAGCTTTTTTATCGATTACAGGAAGCAAGAATCACATCTGGAAGAGAAAACGTCTATTATGTCGAAGCCATTAGAGAAGGCTCTTTGTTCAGTGCTTTGACTCAAAGGATGGGATGACAATCTGACAAGTATTTCAAAGTTTCACATTAATTTTTGGTGATGTTTCCTTTTTGGTCTAAAGCGAATGTGTGTCGAATTCCATTGATTGTAGGTTAAGTAATTAGAAAAATATTGGAAAGAAGCGTTAACCACTCAGTCGTTTGACAATTCTGCTCTCCTAAAAAAACATAAATTCGAACAAGTAATTTTTGGGCGAGACGAAGTTCGACGGGTCAGCTAGTTAACTATATTTTCAAGTAACTTAGACACGGCGTATAGTGCAGCTATCCCACGATAATTAGATACGTCAGCTCTATTGACTTATTGAAACCTTGATTTTTTAAAGAAAACAGGACAGTTTGTTTAGTTATCAACTAACAAAACTTACTATTTACAGTAATTCAAATTTTGTTTTCTCTTCTATAAATTTAGAAACGGAAATCGGATCCGCATAAGAATTAGGTTTACAATTTTCCCTGCAAATCGCGGAATTGAGGAATGTAATTTAAATAGAATTTTCATTACGATCTTAGTGCAAATAACAGAATCTCTTTCCAAAAGTCTTCTTGTGGGAAGTGCCTAAGATTGCCTAAGATTTTGGGACCCGGTTTAGTCATCTCCGAAATAATTTAGGGAATAGAAAAAAAGCAGTGTGGTATGCCGGTTACGTCATTTATGCCAATATATCTCCGGAATGAGAAGTGTTCTCCTTTTGCATTTTAGTTTTGATCAATGAGCCATTAGTAGTTTTCAAACAAGCCTAGGATTGTTCAGATAGGCCCAGTCATCTCTGGTAAAATTTAGTGTACCCACACAGAAATCTTGCAGATTTCGTCGAGTTGAGTCGAATGGCATAGAATTGTTCGCCGCATATCACTCCATGGCTATTTTTCCATATTGGTAAGATACTAAATCCTCCCAAAACTGAACGGATCAATTGTGTTATTTAACAGTATATTAATTTCTTTGTGGATGGTCCCAATTGCGATGTAAGAGCATACTTCGACTGGTAATTTTGTGCTTGAAAAACTCTGCCAGATTTCCTTTTGTCGTAGAATATTTCGGTCTCGATAGCTGCCCAAAGCACGTTTTGACGTTGGTTTTATCAACTCTGTACCGCTCGATCGAATTTGATTGTCTACGAGAGATTCTTCCAGATTTGGTCAAAAATATATCGAAATTTGAGGATTTTTTATCTGACAATAAAATGATACAAGAACTTTAGGTTTCGTTTGCCTAATTAGTTTTTTCAGTACGCTGATATTTGTATCATGCTGACATTGAAAATGACAGCATGAACCTCTGCACGCGAAACATTGGCTCCAATGTTCCCAAGCAATGATCAGCTTTTTTAAGTTTATGAAATATTGAGGGACCAAATTGGCAAAAAAAATCATAAAATAAAAACAAAAATGTAGACATTGATGGAAAGAAACTTTCTGTTGAAAAACTATTATTCCATATTGTTCCTACTGATTTTAGGTATAGGTCATACAAAAAAGTATATCCTTACTTTTCTGGCCCGAAGAAGCTAATGATCTTAAGGTTAAAATCTCTATAATGGAAACAAAAAAAGTATACCCTTTTAGGCAAATTTCTAATATCGGATGAATACATCAAGACTTTGAGCTCGGGTCGTCAAATGGTGAGATAACTAAGTCCTCACAAGTTCCTATTTCGTGCCTCCTCGAGCGTCTATGATGACATTTGGTCAACAGAACGGCGTCGTACTTTAATTTGAATCTAAGTTTATGAAAATCGGTTCAGCCATCTCCGAGAAAAATGAGTCCAAAAAATTTTACATACATACACACATAAACACACATACACACATAAAAACATTTTGCTTACTCGACGAACTGAGTCAAATGGTATATGACACTCGGTCCTCCGGGCCTCGGTTCAAAAATCGGTTTTAACAGTGATTGCATAACCTTTCTATATGAGTTGAAATAATAGTTGAAGAAAATGGGTTGAGCTTTCTCTGAGAAAATCCGGTCCACTTTTTTTCATTTTTTTTGCACATTTTACCCCGTTACTCTCGAACCGGTAGACCGATCCGGGTAAAATTCGATAGTAACCTTCATCTGAATCTAAGTTTTTGAAAATCGGTCCAGCCATCTCCAAGAAAATCGAGTGCACATTTGTTCACATACACGCATACATACACATACATACACACATATACAGACAAACACAGACACTTGCTCCGTTCGTCGAGCTGAGTCGAATGGTATATTACAAAAATAGCTAGGTTGAAAAGTCGGTTTTCACAGTGATTGCATTTATTTTGACAGCAATGTACAATGGGAACTATGTTGAAACCCTATACACTGACTTCAACAAATCTTTCGACAGAATTAACACACTATTATAACTATTCAAAATTTAGAAAAAAAATTTCGCATTGAACAAAAACTTTTGGAATGACTTGAATCTAAAACATGATTTGTAAACAAATTGTACTCTATCAAAACACATACTCAAAATCAGTAAATGTTACTTCGGGTATTCCCCCAGGGTTCACATTTAGGCCCTCTTCTTTTTATCTTGTACGTAAACGACATTTCCTTCCTACTCAATCCAAACTAAAAGTATTTGTATATGCAGACGACATGATGTCATTTATGGAAGTAAGAAATGCTGAAGATATTCCTCAGGGTGCAAGTGACCGAAAAAATCTAGAAAACCGGGAAAAAATCGGGAATTTGGGTTCACCGGGAAAAACCGGGAAAAAGTCAGAAATTTGAGTAAAAATCCGGGTAAGTATTACTTGCTCAAATATGAGTAACAGCTGATGATTTTTTTTTCAACAAGTTAAAAGTAGGAAACAATACCCAATTTTGTAATTGAAACAACTTATTGTCCTACACAGGTTCTATGTTGAACATTCCATTAGAAATGGAATGTTTAATGGTTTAACAGTAGCTTTAAATAAATCAGGAAGCATCAGAGATTTCTTAGTTGTTACCATAACAGAACAATGAACATTTTGAAAAATAAGAATAATGTGGATACTTATGTTGGATTTAGTTTAGAATAATTATTCAACACACTTGCAAAATTGATGGCAAAGTCTCAGGGTAACATCGGAAAAATTTTCAATAAAATTTCAGGGTTGCTTTGGATATAATGTCTGTATCCTAGCCGATTGCCTCTGAAGTGGTATTGTATAAAACTAATAGAAATAATCATTGCTTAATTTGAAACCCTGAATATTATTGGTAGATGATTGCTCATCAACGCATTGTAATCGTAAACATGCTGCATTTCAAAAATGTGATGACATGACGGACCTATTGTTTATTGACTAACAGATACATTAGAAAAAAAATGGTGTTCTAGAAGAGCCAGCCGTGGTAGCCGAACGGTTTTGCTAAATCTCAGGTATATGTACATCTAATGATTTTGTTATAAATTTTATAACATGAGAATTTTTTATTTTTGTCTGATAGGATATTGTTAATAATTGGTTTTATGGTTTCCATTACAATCAGATCATGACATATTGTTCATTAGACTTGTTTGCAAGCGAATTACCATAATTGAAACAGCGTATGTCTGTATGACAATTTGTTGTACCATGGCCGAAGCCTTGACAATGACAATATTGTTTTAGGTTCGCTGTGTCATCATACCGTTTATAATTTTACCGCCGTACTGAGAGTTTCACTTGTACTTTCGGAAGAAACGAAGAAAGCTCTGTACAAAATGCTTTAAAATTTCTGATTTATTTTACTTGTTGGTTTATCATATTTTGTTATCATATATAATAATAAAAACAGGCATATGCGCTCGAAAGGTATCGTTAGGTGTAAACAAAACCCCTAGATGACTAAAAAAAGGCTGTATGTATCTTATATGCACTAGTAGTAATGAATATTTTCTATTTATGCATCGAGATATCCACAAAGTATTTCAATCCTTAATAACCGGGTCTATTATAATGTTCTTTGTTGGACGTGGGATATCTGTTTAAGGCTTGAATTAAAGGAAAATTTATTATTGAAGGAATTTAGAAAGAAAATTAGAATTAAAGGAAAAAATCTAAAAAGAAGCGATTTGAAGCAATTCCAAAATCCGGGAATTTTTATCTCGCAACCGGAAAATTGAAATCGGCTATTTGCTTTCCACCCTGATTCTTAGATGAAATCTACGTATTCACTATTTGGTGCAACAAAAACTCACCCCAACTAAGCGGTCAGAAACGAAGTTCAATATCGTTTAGTAGAAGCATTATGATTCCTTCTTTTGACATATATTTAAGAAATTATCCGGTACAGAAATATAAAATTATAAGAGACCTAGGCGTATTTTTCGTGGAGCATTATAATACAATTGCCAATAAAACAAATAGTATTTTAGGTTTCGTTAAACGCCTCAGTCGTTATTCCCAGGACCCTTACACAATGAAATTATTATATACAACTTATGTCAGACCAATGAATTATTGCAGCATAGATGGAACCCATGCACCCCGAAGAACGTATCGAATGAGTTCAAAAATATTGTCTACTGCATGCGCTTCTTAGGCTCAACTGGACTGCATTCCCTCTTCTATCATAAATAAATAAATAAATAAATATGAAGCACGTTGTATGCTCTTAAACTCACAAACACTCCAAGAACTGCGCAAAACTATAATGCTTTATCTCTATGAGCGATATTATTTCTCAACGAATACAATCTGAATCATTGATTTCACAACTAAAATTTTATAAAGCCGCCTCGGCAAAAATAAGACAAATTATTCCAAAAATGATCCTGTTGTTCAAATGATGCGCTTTTACAACTAAAACTGCCAAAAATCGATCTAACTATGTCTAGGAAACGAATAAAAAAAATTGAAACCAAATCGTAGAAACCATTATAGCCATTTTTTGTCTGTGGTCAACAATAAAAAACTACAAGGATCAGCCCCATGGGGTTGTTCGTGCCATTGATGTGGAACAAGGCAACCAAAATTTCGAATGATCGACATTTTCAATTAATCGTCACACTTTTGAATCCGCAAATGCACGAGAGCCTGCTTAGATTGATCTTTATTAGGAACCAACACCGAACACGCGAACTCTGAATATAGACTCTATTTGTTATGATTTGTGTTTGTTTTGTAGCCGACGAAACAACATCAATAGCCCAAATGTATGCAATTATATGTTTGTACATGCTTGCGATACAGATATCGATATTTAAGCTTTCCTTTGCCAAGCTTGTGTTCAAGTTTTGTATTCAAGCAGTTATTTTTATTGCGTTTCTCTACCATTACTACCATTCTGCGATTTCGGTTGAAGCGATAAACTTTTTCTCATTATCAATCGAGTTCATCTTATATAAATTAGAAACTAATCTTATTCCCCTTAAAATTTACCCTGGGGTAGTTGTCAATTTCTCAGGCGGAACGATATAACATGGAATTTCATCCGATCTTGCATGAAACAATACTAAAGCATACCAATTAAAGCTTCAAATCATTTTATGGCACTTTTTGTCTTGCTGTCTAGCAACAACCTACCTCTAGCATGCTACGCGTAGGACTGAAACGTTAGCTATAATTTCACTTCTATTTTTAGATTCGCGTGCTTCCAACAGCTTCGTTTTTGCATCGATTGACCAATCAGAGCGATGCTTTCCCTTTGATATATCGCTTACTCCTTCAAAACCGTCGACTATGGCAGGGAAATCCGATATGCCGGAGATTTTTCGCAGACAAATTAGGGCACTGCTAGCTATTAATCAACATTTCAATGATATACCATTAAAAATACATGGTTATGAACATTTAAACCAATACGTAGAAATATTTTCAATCAAATGGTGACATAATATTAATAATTTATACAAAATTGACTGAGCTGTAATTGTTAAAAACCTGACCGCATTTCTACGTGTGTTTCTCTTGAGTTTGTAATTTGCACCCCTATATAGAAAACAAAAATGTGTTCCACATTAAAATAAATAAATAAACAGCATGTACTCAATAATAACGTACACAGAAAAAAATTTTGAATTTCACAGGTGACATAATTCTACAAACGATACAATTCATAACTACTTAACTTCTGAAATGACGCAATATTCCATTCGTACAGAAATTTACTGGTTCCGAGTGTAATTTGCACTCGGTTAGCAAGTGAGAATTTTCGAATTTATATGCACGATTTACCAGCCAAGCAGATATGTGCTTCTGTGGCTCAGTCGAGTAACTGGTGTGCTTTGTGATCTAATGTTTTTTTCGGTTCAAGTCGCGTGGTTGCTGTTGATCTTTTGATTTTTATTCAATTCATTTTAAAGCCATGTAATTTTCAAATCACACAATTTTACATGTTCTTGAATATAAATTTGTGTGAAATATGAAATATGATGTAAAATCACAAGAATTTTTCGAGCTGTGTATGTCTAATTTTAAACCTAATTCAAAGATAGAAACACTCCTAATGGTAATATTGTTATTCCATTTTTTTCAATAGTATCGGTGCTACTCCGCCAGGACCAGACCACTTAAATTATTTTAAGTGCAGTGAAAAGCTCTTGCTTCGATAATTGATTCTCATTAATATCACCAAAATCGCAATTTCGGCTATATTATTTCTAGTAAGTCCGTCTGAATTCATTAGGAATCGAAGGTTACTACTCTTCAATTTTGTTCTTACACAAATGATGAAATATTCGGGATGTTCCTTGATTTCGCTTCCAACTTGAGGATTGTATTCTTCATGCACCGATATAACCAGCACATACTTCATACCGTTTTCTTCGCGTTTCGCCTTCGGCTTATCAGGGCTTTAGCAGTTCAAATCGAACTGCCATGTGCACCGAGTAGTTTAATTTAAACCACTAAGCAGAAGCTACAATTAAAAATTGAACTGCTTGGCAGAGACGACAGAGGTCGTAATATAAATAATTTAAATATATGTCAAAAACCCAGGCTAGGTTTTGTGCTTTTCAGCTACCCAACAGGTGAAGCCAATTAAAAATATTTTCATTGTAATTAGTATTAACATTATCTCTATATAACTGACCAGTGAGCTGAAATATCAATATCAATCGAAAAAAGATCAATGATATTGAAGAATTTCTTCATTCATTTTCAGCTTGCCTTTGCTCAGTCAATCGACTTTGTTTACCTGCTTTAAATAAGAATGCACAGTTCATCTCCAATCACTCAAAAAATCACTCTATACTCATTTGATAGTTTTCATTGTATGGTAGTCAGTGGAAGAGCACTGTTATGTAATCGAATGTTCACGTTGATCACATACAGATTTCGAAAGAAGCACCGACCTGTCCAAATAAAAAGAATGAACCTTCACTCACGAATTAAAATGAATTTGGCCAAGCAAGCCTGTGACGTTTCTAATTATTTCCACACGCAGGTAAAAATTATAACGATTTTCATAGTGCTTTTGGAAAGGTTTTGACGTGAATACGTCTTCCTTTATTATAGGGAGCCATTTCAAAATTTACTCTGCAGAAGAATGGGTAGAAGTTAATCGTGAACATCTCAGTTTGTATCTAATGTATCAGAGTAATTTTTGCTTCATACCATCGGAAATATGATCAACAATTGGTAATAATATTTTCAGTAGTATTTGATAAACACAATTAACTCAAAATTCAAGTTTACCGAAAATGTTTGAATATAAATGAGCATCAAAGAGGAACATTCATGACGCTTGTGTTGCCTTTTCCTGTTGCAATGTTGAGCACTTCAAACTCAGTTATTTCTCCATGGATTTATATAATTTAACTACCAATCAATACAGAAACATTCAGCTTAGGACACTTATATCATCATATCTCTGGAACCGAAGAATTGATCGTCGAATTTGATTCATTTTCAAACGATTCAAACGTACCGAACACTACTTGACTGGCATTCAAAATGTCAAATTCTGTCAAACATTATTGGTGAGCTGGAAATTGAAGAAATTTGTCACTTGGGTTCAAGCTATTTTATCATCTCTATAGAAGGAAATCTATTTTAATTTTGCACTTTCGCATAGGCTTTTTCAATTCGCATTTCGAATCATAGAAACTAAAAACAAATGAAAGAGTTTTTTTCACATTCAGACACATTATTATTACATTTAATCATGCAAGCGAGATTGTAGAAGATGTGTACTTTAAACTGAGAAATAAAACAAATCAAAATAGTAAGTTATGTTTTCACGTAAACTCGTGCAGTTGGATCATGATTACCATGGAGCGCACGTTGTAAATTTATTATTTCTTTTTTTTCTCCGTTTCCAGAGTTGAAGAAAAAAAATTTCAAATCTAAATTTATAATTCAGCTCACCTGGAAAGCCGAACACCGCGCATACAATTAAACAATATCGGAAAGATGCTTCCACCCACAATGGAATTCCTTTGGGAAACTTCCAGCTACATTTTTCCGAACTCGGGGTACTACTTCTACATCGTCTTCTGTCGAACATCGGAGAAGGAAAAAACAATTTTCCGTTACAGATTATTTCGTCAGATGCCTAATTCCCTTATCGCATTAACTCGGCAATACTACTAGATTTAAGAAAAGAAGAAAAAAAAAATCATTAAAATTCCATTCAGTCCTTTCTTTCGGTATTGCTTCCCGGAGGGTGAATGAACCAACCAACTGGAAGTCAGTCAGTCAGTCACTCGATGAGATTTCCCCGAGTGCGATCGGGGTTCGAAGGGAGGCGCCCCGGGTGCGTCGAAGATAATCGATTGTATCGAGATATTGGACCGCGCCGCATCCGCTTGAGCCTCCCGATTTCGAAGCTTACGGATCAGAATTTCATTTCAGCCACTTCCACTGTTATTTTTTTCTCGGAGGGAATACGTCGACATTCCGTCATCCCGCATGGTTAGCAAATCCAGTTAACCCGACCCGACGCCGGTGGGACATCGGAAATCGTGGCAATCGATTACTCTTGATCCAACCGAATTCGTTTCGCTTAGGGCGCTGGTGTTGGTGGTGAACAAATTGGACAAGATGTGGTGAGAAAACCGCCGGGAACGGGAAAAATGGGTTTCCCACGGAGGAGTTGACCCAACCCTAATTACACATGCACATCCATTTAACCAAGGACAGATTTTCGGTTTAGACACGTCCCCAGGCTGGAAGATTGTATAGCGATAAATAGAGAAAAATTATGTTTCACCTTTTTTTTGCCTCTGTCTGCTAGAGGTGGTTGGGCTTATGTCCGGTACTTGATTGGAACTAGTTACCATCACAGACCGTAATCTTTCCAGGGGAGGAAGGAGCCACCTCCAATGATTCTTTCTTGTACCCGGTGGAGCCCGAAACAGATCATCGCTCGTTCATTATAAACGTGGTGAAAATGTGCCGGTTTTGTTTGCCAACACTCGAGTATTTCCTCCGACCGAACTGGAGGTAGGTAACAAAAGATAATTACTACGATCATAAATTGTTTTTATCCGACATGGAGAGATGATAAACAAACCACCCTTTCTGGGGGTGGCAGGAAATGGTTCATACATTATATCATGTGAACGATGGGATGCAATTTATGACCCCCGAGAGCAGGTGGTAAATTGGAAGATTGTTCACTAATGACACCGGAAGGAAGTTGACGATTTCGATTCCACCGGTAGACGAAGTTTTTCCGAGTAGGAACGGTAAGTTTGTTGAAGCAGAAACAATTTCATAAACCTTATCCATTGAATAGTGGGAAGTGCCTTGACGTAGAAAACGGAGTGATGGAAATAACTTTCCCACTGGGTTAAAGTAGCGTATTGACGCCAACTCATGTTTCATGTATTATAAATTATTGTGGTGAAATTCGCAGAAACCAAAAGCTTCTGAACGAAAAGAAGTTAATGCACTATTTTACAGTTCACAGTTTTTACTCGTTTTGATGAATGTTGACATTTTCCAGCAGACCGCTCTCTTCACTTTGAAATCGTGTCTCGATCCAAAATAGTCAATGAAATGTATTGTAGATTTCATGGGAATATAAAAGTTGGATTTTTAGTTTTCTTTTTTTCGTGTTTCGTTTTCGACTCATCTTACTCTACTCTCGAGTGTTTTAGTCTTTGAACTATACGCTATGTGAACTTGATTCACAGGTGCTTTAATTTTGAGTTTCTTGTCGTAAAATTGAACTTTGGAATTACTAATTTATGAATTGCTTTGGAATTGTTAACTATGAAAGTTTACAGAACAGATAACGAATCAATTTTTGCAATGACTGAGTGGAAACATATATTGGAGAAGCCAAATGAATGAAAAACTTATCAGGAAAGATGATTTTTTGAAAAAAAGATACGCACAGAGACAGGACTCGAACCTGCGTTCTTATGCATCCGTGCATACGTGCTACCATTTCGCCACCCTGAAGCTTGTGATTGACACAGCTCTAAAACACAGGTATGATAAAACGTACATCGAACATGGTCTACATCCTGGCCGTCTCCCGACCGGTACCATACATCCAAACATCTTCTCTGTTCATCAAACACTAGTCTTCTCGCTCTATACCTATTTCCGCTCAAGCACTGAGTAGGAGAGTGTATTTATAATCGCTTGTCACCTTCTCTATTGATGCCAGTCGCTGGCTGGATATCCTCAGCGACAGACCGTATGAAGGTTGTATTGATAGTCTGCCCTTTCCGAATCAATTATTGGAATTTCTTTGATACAAGTCGCAATACTTTCGCTTCAAGCCATCCATAAAAGCTTGTTTAGTTGTACCCAATACCTTTTTCTCATTTTTGTTCACTTTATAAACATTTACTCCACCAACTTTGTTCCATATGTTCTCATTTCGTAACAGTCCAAGAGGTTTCGATTGCGCATTGCTCATAACCATTTGATGCCTTCATGTTCTTGGAGAAAATATACACTGAATTCGCCTCATATTAATCCAATACGCTTTCAACTTAGTGGCATGAAGCCAATTTCATCCAAAAGAGTAGATTTTCATTATGTTACACTATGAACGAAAAAAGCCTATTTTATTCAGTTTCATTAATTTTACCATTGATAGTGCTAGTTATGACGTCCGGTGAACGACCGTAACTAGGTTAAAACCGGGTATAAATAAACGATATAATAATAATAGTTATGACGAAACTTGCGCATCATTTTTTCAACTTTTTTTAACTTGCCATATGAGTAATTTTATGGCGAATTTCGTCATTTTTTTAATTCTCAAACCATCAAACACCACTGATCATGGTAAAATTTTGTTTCCATGTTGTAATTATGCTACTGCTAGTGTTGTACATAATTTAGCTCTTGATCTTCTGGAACGCTTCGAAGAATGCCTTCTGGAACACTTTGACCCATTCACGTACCAAATTTTGGGATTTCACGAAGGATATACAAGGTGAGATGAAAAAACTGCAACAAAGTAAAACGCCATAATTTTTTCATTTTTTTTTTAAATTTTATTGAATGAAAGCAAAAAATGTCGGAAATAACATCAAATTTGAGAATCGGTTTAGATTTGTTCGAATTGGCCACCTTTGGCACGAACTATGGCCTTCAAACGGCCAATGAAACCATCACACGCTGCCCGAAAGTGGCTCTGCGGTATTTTGTCCCATTCTCGGCGAAGCGCTTGCTTGAGATGATCGACACTTTGGTATTTTTTAGTGCCAACCTTGCTTTCCAAAATACCCCAGGCACAATAGTCCAACGGATTGGCATCCGGAGATTTTGGTGGCCATTGTGCGGTGGAAATGAAGCGAGGAACCTCATTTCTTAACCATTCTTGGGTGGCGCGTGCTGAGTGCGATGGTGCTGAGTCCTGTTGGAATGTCCAAGGTCTGCGGCCGAAATGTTTGCGTGCCCAGGGCTTCAGAACTCCCTCCAAAATATTTTCGCGATAGATTTGCGCATTTATTTTGACCCCACGGTCGATGAATACGAGCGGCGAGCGACCATCGGCTGTTATGGCGGCCCACACCATCACCATGGCCGGCTTTTGAGTTCTGGTGGCCAACCGAAGTTGCAAATTTTCAGCTGACCTCTCTGGCAAGTAAACACGATCATTTTGTTTGTTTACAAACTGCTGGATAACGAATGGTTTCTCATCGGAGAAAACCAAATTCGGCAGTTCACCACTTTCGGCCAAGCGAAGCAACTCTTTAGCTTTTTCGAGTCTAACTTTTTTTTGCGCATCAGTAAGATCTTGCACTTTTTGGAACTTCAATGGCTTTAGTCCAAGCTCATTTTTCAATATTTGCCGAATGGCATATTGCGATATGTTCAGCTCACGAGCCATTTTTCGGCCACTGCGACGCGGATTTCGTTCAATTCGCTTCTTCACTTTTCGAACCATTTCTGCCGATGTTGCTGTTTTTTTTCGTCCACTTCCTTGACGTCGGGCTACGCTACCAGTATCACGGTAACGAGCGATGGTACGAGACACAAAAGATTTATTCACTTTTAAATGCTGGAGGGCTCTAACGATAGCCACTTGTGGTTTTCCAGCCAAATGCAAAGCAATCACACTATCACATTTGAATTCCATCACAAATAACTTTTTTTCTGAAAAATTCCCACCAAAATGCTTTTGTGCGCTTGTAAATAATATAATGAGCTGTCACTAGAATAAATCTGACAGCTGTGGGACGAGCGGTTTAGAAATGACAGCAGTCTGAAGTTGGTTGCAGTTTTTTCATCTCACCTTGTACTTTTACTTTTCCGCCAGTTTACATACATTGGATCATTTTTTGGAGGTTGTTTGAGAGAAGTCGCGAAACTTCCATTTCAATCTATCCAGGAAAGTGGGTCGGGATGTAACACTTCTTATTTTTTTTTAATTTTATCATTGAGTCTACATCTTTAAATCTCAGTCTTTCTCAGCTTTTGCTTCATCAGGAATCAATTCGTTTTGATTTGGTAATTTTGTGCCTCAAAATGGGAACTAAACGCACTGAATTAGTTTCATACTAATCCAACTTATTTCTAGTACAGTGGCATTAGGTCAAATCAAACCAAAAAAGGCAGGTGGGTAATGTCAGAGACATAACTGGATGTCCTGAATACGAAAACAACTGACATGTTTCTTAACACTTCCGAATATCAATTAGTTGATCAATTGTATGAATTATGCAAGCATTTCCCTGTTTCACATTTTTGGCAAAAACAAAGAAGGCTTCATTTGATCTCGATTACTGTGAATTTCACACAGCAAAAAGTGCACAATTCTAATCAAACAGCTCTAGATTTGCACCAAACTGAGGATATTTACCTTCGATTTGCGAGCAAGAAATCCTAATAGTTCTTTAGCAAACTTTTAGAGCCATTAGAGCGGCGGATTTTGTGTGATACTCCCCACCGTTGTCCTCTTTTCGTTGTTTTTTCACCAATGCAAACGACTGGCAGCTGTGACGCTTTGCAAAAGACACATAATACATCTGTTCGCAGTGGCGATAGAATCCAAACTGGTCCAATTTTTGTTAAGAGGTTGTACAGCAGCAGATATTTTGTTCTCTTCCTTAGAACGCGTTCTGATTGGTGTAGTACCCAGTAGAAATTATCAATGAACATTTCATTGAAGAAAACCTAGTTACTATAATTATTCGCGTTTTCATTTAGTGTGTAATCCGTGAACAGAAACCATCCCTGACGGATGGATGCTTTGATGTACATGAAAAAGTTAGCTCATTCACTCGTGTAAGTTTGGACGACACAGTCGTACATTTGCGATTCCAAGAATTAAAAAAAACAAAATGGAGACCGATCAAGAAAATGATTACGACAATTGGCTGGTGTTGACATGGGTCAAATGAGACAGGTTTTTCAATAGTGTACTATTGAAATACTTCAATGCTGTTGCTATACACGTTTAGGTTGAAAAAGTTCGATTCTATTGGTAGTTAGATTATATAAATCCTTTCACAGATCACTAAGCTATGAGCTTTCAAAATACGAGAAAGGCAAACGCGCCTTATGAATTATCCTCTTTGATACTCGTTCATACCAAACATTTCAGAAAAGTTTAATTTTGAATTATTTGAGATTATGTCACACAACTGAAAATTTTATCATATAATTGTGATCATATTTCCGATGGCATGTAGCAAAAATTATGTTGATTCGTTAGATACAACATAAGATCTTCACGATCAAAAACTTATCACTGTCTCAGAGGGTAAATTTTGAAAAGGCACCCCATAGTAAAGTAAGTCGTATTCACGACAAAAGTAATTCTCATTTCTGATTCTGGACTCTGGACTCTGGACTCTGGACTCTGGACTCTGGACTCTGGACTCTGGACTCTGGACTCTGGACTCTGGACTCTGGACTCTGGACTCTGGACTCTGGACTCTGGACTCTGGACTCTGGACTCTGGACTCTGGACTCTGGACTCTGGACTCTGGACTCTGGACTCTGGACTCTGGACTCTGGACTCTGGACTCTGGACTCTGGACTCTGGACTCTGGACTCTGGACTCTGGACTCTGGACTCTGGACTCTGGACTCTGGACTCTGGACTCTGGACTCTGGACTCTGGACTCTGGACTCTGGACTGTGGTCTGTATTATGGACTCAGGATACAGTATTGTACGCTTCTAGACACTGAATATTCATAATGGAAAACTTAGGGTCGTTCGCATATATTTCAAAATCGACAAGTCGTGCAGTTATTTCAGATGTGATTTTGATGCAATCGTTATTTGCCCATCAGTGCGTACAAAAAAAAACAATTTCCACGGCAATCATTTCTGCAGCCTGCTGTGAACTTTATTATGCTATATTAAGATTTTTGTGTACAAAATTATCTACAATTGACCTTAGTTTATGACCTTACTGAGTGAAGGGAAGACCTTGGACAAGGCTGTCCGCGCTGCAGTCACGGTCCAAGTAAAAATTCAGGATTTTCGTTGGGAACTTTTATACTACCACTGTACTATTCTGACCAAAGTGACGACTTTCTTAGCTTACATTTAGAAAAAATGCAAAGCTCCGAGCTGACGAGGAATTTAAGGACATCGTTGAAAACTGGTTCAATTCGTGGGCGGTGAGGTTATATTTAGAGGAGTTACGGTATGAAAAATACTTAGAAGTCGTACAGTTACAGATTTGTGAGAAAGAAAAGGTGCCTATAAAACCAATTTAAAATGATTACATTTTTTCTTATCACTTAAAGAAACTCCCTTCTCGAAAGTGTCTCGTATGTACAAAGATTCCTTGACTTTGAACGATTTTTAGGCAGCAAATTTGTGCATCACTTCCCACAAAATAATAAATCATTTGGTGAATACGCAAAAGTCCTCAACTACAGCAAACAGTCGTCAAATGATCTAAAAAATTAATTTATTCCGCCTTTGTCAAAAGTCGAAAAGCTAAGTGCCCCGGGATTACCGGACATATCAAGGGCACAGGGACAATGTGGAACAATCTCAAACAGGAGGAAAAACACTTCCGCCACACGATTGCCAAAATGGGGCACCGAGAACGGATGCTACACGACTGTTCGATTGTGCTTGACACAAAATCTAAACATACAAGGTCCAACTTCATGCTGCTACACAACACAGGACGGAATGAAATATTCCCTCTTCTGTCAATCACAACTTTTTGTTGTTTCTTTTGCTCCAAACGAATGGATGCTGATTGCAGTATGATGAAGGTCCTCCTTCGGTTTGATGGGATTCATCTGTATTCTTTTTTTTTCTTTTTTTGCTTTCGCCAGATTCCATTTCCTAGGACCTTGTCTGTGTTTGTGTGTGTGTGTGTGTGTGTGTCTTTGCCTTACTTGAAGGCACAGCATTATAAGCCATTATCGTTCGTACGTGACACCATCTTGATGATGAGTGTTGGCTGCCGGTGAAGTGTCATTCAGGGGGCCTTTTCTTCCATTTTTCATTCCTGCTTTCACCACCAAAACCCAACGTGGGCGACTGAACAGTCAGTGTTAGAGAATTTCCAATGAAATAAACTCGTCCTGCTTAAACTTTGATTTCACAGATTGTTAATCGTTCAAACAAATATCACACCTACGAACGGGCAATGCAATGAATCGAAAATTGTTTTCTTCGAACCGAGACCAAAAGTAAGTGTGCGGAATGCAGCCTGATTTTCAACCATCTCGATAGCAAAAAGCTGTATCCTTATCCGACGGTTTCGACAAACAGTGCGGTGTCTTTTCGAAGGATTTCACTGAGCTCTCTTTCGTTGTTCCCATTCGAGCATTGGGTGGATTCTGGAGCTCGTGATATTCCAATGCTCTGCCAGAATGGCGGCCGAAATAAATGCCGAGAGCGACATCAATCAAGCTGATTTATTCCGTTTTTTTTCTTCTTCTTCATTCCCTGCGTGCTGTGTGCCGCCTGGCTCGGTGCGGGTGAGAATGACATGATCTGGAAAGCTAAGAGCTCCGGGCAAATATGTACTTTTCAAGCTGAGATGAAGAGATAAACGGCAAGGTTCAACGCATTGCCGATGGTTTTCCTACGGGGCGAAGATGATGTTTGGCATGTATTTTGCATTGCAGTTCTGCTCAGACGCTTGCGGACAGTGAAATGTTTAGACATGTATTTTTTTTGTGCTCTTGGTGTTACGTACGACAGAGCTAACATTTTGATTTTCTATTCATCGGAATTACTGAGGATACATTCATTGCATATGAGATGTTTTTTTTTTATGAACGAGCGAGAGAAAGTAAAATGAAGTCTATGATATTTGTTATCTTCTTTACTGTTAATATCATCGTAGAAAAACAGTTTCTTCACAAGGCACAACTGACACTTAAAAGTAAGAATTGAGCTATGTGTGTCTATACTGTAACGCGACAAAGAAAATGGAACTGAACTGAACGTGGAATATTTTTAGAGGCACTGGGTAGTGAAACGTTCTTGGCACTTATATTTTTCCATCGTCTTATAAAATACAAATCATTCTCAATACATCGAGAAAAAAAGTTTCGATATAGCAAACAAGATACCGTGCCGCCCGTTTTGGATCAGACACTGTTTTTAGTAGCCCCTAACATGGAATGAATCACAAGCCTTGTCGATTTAACAAACATGCTAACATTGGAAAGCTTATAGCCATGACAGATAACAGTTGTCTGAACATGTAGTGAGTATATCGGAAGAGAGAATTACCTACGTGATGGTCAGGTGAGAATCTGGAAAAGATCGTTGACTGCGGGACAGACCCGAAGTCACCAGCAAAGTATTTTAGGGAGTGACCGAAATACGATTACTCATGGAGAATTAGTCACAAAATTGCCACATTTGAAATATTGTTTCTTGTTCTGAATGGTTCAATATTGAATCAACTATTTCAATTTTGTCATACTCTGATGATGGAATGAAGTTGTTACTTTCGAATGCTATCGGTCGACTCAGATTGTTGACAGCAAAAAATTTAAATTGTTTATTTTCGTTTCGGAACAAGATATGAATTTAAAGTTCACAGATGTTTTCAGTTAGCTCTTAGGATTTCCACCCTGATTGGTCACGATAACTTATTCCGATAATAGGTAGTAATTCATTCGAAACTGCGGTGATATCATAGGATCAATGGATGTCTTTCATCGTATCAAAGAACGCTCTCTAGCAACGCTTCAAACGATTCAATCAGTGCCATCAAAGAGAGACGGATATCATCGCAGCAACAAAAAATCGGTATGGTTTATTTAAGATAGAACAGACACCAGTGCGAGAGCGAATTTCTCGCTTATTCTCGTCTCGCGATCCGATTTTGTATGGGCAGTGAATAATTGCGATACAATCATTTTACTATTGCCGCTTATTCTAACTATGTGCATATAACCTTTGTATAAGTTGTGTCTATGAAAATGTATGTGAATGCTCCACGCAAGGGTTTTGTAATATTGCAACCTAGTATGAGAATCATCAAGTCAAATCATCGACTCGATTTTCTGCGATAATTGTCAACTTGCGATTCTCTCTTGGTAAATTCCACACAACACCGATCATTATCATGGTGTCCATTTTTTAAGAGCCGTGAAATACTCAGAGTATGAGGTGGAGCGAAGAAATGTAGAAAAATTATTTCACGGTTCATACATTGAGAGACACGAGTTCTTGTAGCATCTTCTACTGGATTGAAAATGTTGTATACAATTTAGAGAAATATCGAGCAACTTCTATCAAACTATCGGTAATCACCAACACTGATCAAAATCATTATATTATATGCAAGCTTCAAATTCAATATCTACACAGAATAAATAGCGACTAGCACGACAAACCAACGAGAATCGTCTCGTGCATGTACGAGTATACCTACAAATAGTGCTGAGATATCTCATATATTTTAACTCGCAACTCTAATTTTTTGTGTTGCCGAACTTTGACTGGTTCCTAACTTATTTGCTCGAATAACAATTTTGAGTTTGTCATTACTTCTGCATCAAGTACAAAACCTACAAGGAACACAATTTAGTCAATAAATTCGAATATATTTTCTTGAGGATTCGGGATGCATTGGAACGAATTGTTTAGTTTGTGGGCGTTGGTGAAGGAAATTACTGCACATGATCGATGTCGCGCGAGTTGAACGGCGAATAAAATAAATCCGTAGAAAGTCCGATTGCTGATGTGAACAGCAACCTACTCTACGGCATAAACGAACAGCACAGAAAGCAAGTCAATCCGATACTGTTTCTTGTTTATCGAGATGGCTTTTATTAAGTGCGAACACACACACATTGAAGAGCTGAGTTCTTATGAAAACTGTGAACTTATGTATGTGCAACTGTCGTCTCTATAAGAGAAAGGCATGATCATGGCACGAAAAACAGGAATCATTGTTTGTTGAAGCTTAGACCACTATTTATCTAAACCATATATTTTTTTTCTACTCAAATCGATGTGAAGGAATGTGAAGAATTTAATGCAATGATATCATAAATCTGTTGAAAAAAGTGGTTGAGCGTTCAAATCCTGATCTCTGTTTATATGGTTTTGTTTTCCGCATTATTAATACTCACAACTATATAGAAAACAAAGTCGTAGTCCTACGTCGAAATTTCAAAATTGATTTCACTTACGTGTGATAATTAAAGCAGACGTGTCGTTACAGTATCGTTGATAGAATAAATCAAAATACAGCGTAGTGAATAGTACACTGCAGTGAACAAAAAGACGGTCTCGAGATGAGCAAACCCTAAGAACAAAAAGCAATATCAGTGAGGTGGCGTTAGCAGTTCAACATAAACTGCTGACGTACTGATGAGCTGAATGCGAAACGTAAAAATAAAAACTAGTCATGTGCACTTTAGCACAAAACGGTACACATGAGGTACCAAACCCCTAAATGAATATCAGTGACTTTTCGGCCAAGGACAATATTTATTCACTTCAGAAAGAGCTATATTCGACCTTCAGTAAGCGAAATTGAAACCTTGCTGAAAGACGCCACGACATAAAAAAATGTACCGGAACTGCAGTTGAACAAGTTGAACAATGCAATTTTCCTGCAATTTACGAAGGAACACAAATCGAAGGTAACCAAGTATGGGCTTGAAAATAACAAAGTCCACTGCGACGAGCATAATAATGTTAAGTATCACATACTCGTCAATATTGAGAACAACGCCATTTCATGAGAAGACATGTTGCGTAATTTTCATGATTTCTTAAGCATGATACCGGTAATGGATTTTTTTTTTCGTGTAACGATAACTTTATTCAAACACAATTTTCGCAATACGACGAGGTTCTTTTGTTTGAAAGAGAAGTGTGGAGAAACTGTTTTCCATGGAATACCTAAAGATATTCGTGTATTAAATATGCAGTCAATTCATTCTTAATCGGTTGAGACAAATGAGAAAAAAAACATTTTTTCTTGCATTACTTAGCAACTACGATTAAGCATGTTTATTGAAAAATGACAGAGGAGATAGGTTGACGGTACCACCATTCAGGCCCGTACCCAAGATTTCGTATCGGGAGGGGTCCTCAGATAAAAATAAAATCTTCTGGATGATTGCTTTTGTAAGTGATTCTCAGTGTGCCTTCACTACGTATTGTTTCTTGGAAGCGTAAGAGCAGATTCAAAACTACATATTAATAAGGAAGAATTTTCGAATTTGCATAGAAAATAATGCAAATAGTTTTGGATTAGGCTGTGAAGAATCGAAGCGAAAGTTGTAAGTGTTAAAAAAGAAAAGATCGATTTTTATTGCAAATTGTTCTCAAAGTTGAACTTTAGACAGAGTTTCGTAACCAAACTCTTAAAAAAAGGATAGTTTTTCTATGGAGCTTTCCTGAATATCTGCATAACTGGTAACCCTGCTTACGAATTTGACAACAAGCAGAAAGGAAGCGAAGAAAAACAAACAAAACCATATGATTGTGCTGTCGTTTATAGACGTCAGAGTTCTGTCAGTACAGAGCAGTTGCAATTCTGATTACACTTTTTATTCAGCACACTTTCATATTGTGCAGTTCGATTTGGTGTGAACTATGCAATACTGACATAGGTTACTCTTCAATATTGTCCAGGCTCGACTAGGGTGTCTTTTGCTGTATCAAGCATACGTCTCCACATAACTTGAATGCGATGATGTACACTGCTTGAAAGCATTATATTGTGCCTTAGTTCGCTCTACGCTCGAATACTCCTCGGTTGTCTGGTCACCGTACCAAAACGATATCCAACGCATTGAAGCAATTCAACGGAAATTTGTTCGATTTGCTCTGCCTCGGCTTCCTTGGAGAAACCCTCGGAACCTCCCAAGTTACTATGCCAGATGCAAACTGATTGACCTCGATTTGTTATCTGTCCGTCGCGACGTCAGCAAGGCTACTTTTGTGGCTGATCTCCTCCAATCAAGAATAGACTGCTTCGAGCTCTTACAGCTTTTACAAATAGATATCCATCGCCGTAATCTTAGAAACTATTCTTTTCTTAGGATCCCCTATGCTAGAACTAATTATGGGTATAACGAGCCTTTTGCCAGCATGTACCGAATATTCAACCACTGTTCCAATTCATTCGACTTTAATCTATCACGAAACGTTGTCAAGGAATTGTTTCTAGGGTTACTATCTAATTAGTTTTAGTTTTAGTTAGTTTAGAAATGCTATGTTTCAGTGAAATGTATCATTTGGATGATTGTAATCTGTTGATGCTAAAGATGAGGAGGTTTTATGCCTGTTGGAGAACAAGTTTGACAGAAACTAACTCCACCGGGCTTTTCCCTGCTCCAAATAAACAAATAAACTCGGTCCATGGCTGCTCGTCGCCAGCCACTCAAGGCACGGATGCTCCTGAGATCACCCTCCACTTGATCGATCCATCTTGCTCGCTGAGCTTCTCTTCTTCTTGTACCAGTCGGATTAGATTCGATTCCGGTTCCTAAATTTAGAATGATGAGTTTTTAAACTTCCAATTTCAAGAATCTGTTCTTAAAATTAGTAATGTCAAAAGGAGCAATTATCTTCAAACTTCAAATCAACTTGTTAGTAATTTGCTAAATTTACATCGTCTTAACTGGATCTGAAAGAACCGAAAAACGGTCAAAAACTATAACTCACGCCGATTTCTCGGAAATGTCGAAGTCGATATTCGCAAACTTATACTCAAGTAAAAGATTTTAAAATCGCTATTCAATTTCATCCAGATTCAACTTCCGGGTCCGGAAATAAAGAGTGATGAGTGCTGAAAATTTGAAATCGTCATTAGAAGCGGCGATGCATAAATCAAAAGCATTTTCTTAACTCGACACAAATATGTTTCAATTTCATAGCCTTTAAGATGTTTGCCATACAAACTGTTATTGGTTATACCGGTGTCTGGTTTTCGGATCTACAGGGAGAGGTTAAAAATTGCGAAACGAAGTTCACATATATTTTTTAGAATGAAGCTCACGTTTTGGAAAAACAAAACTCTCTGACTCTGGCTCCCAAGTTTCGACCTTTGAACAACGAAAAAAATCATCCTAACTTACCACGAAACAATTCTAATGTATAGATCTTATTGGTTAATAGCCATACAAGCATACTTACCTTACCTATGATTTTTTGCGCTTTTTAGAACCGAAGCGAAGGTATTGTGTTAGATTTTATCACAGTTCGTTGATTGAAAGATTGAAAGATATCAATTATTTTCAAACTAGATCTGTGCGCCAACGAATTTTATTTACGCTGCCGATTCAAGAAAAATATAATCAGGTGTACAACTTTGCTTCCGCCGTTTTTTCCAAAGTTAAAAGCTTTATTGCGAAAAAGTGCTTACAGATGTATTATTCAAAATATTGTCCGTCGCTAAGGACAACTTTCTTCCATCTTTCCGGCAATTTTCGGATCCCGGCTCGATAAAAGGAGTCCTCTTTTGACGCTATCCATGAAGCAATCCATTTTTCCAACTCTTCGAAGGATTGAAAATGTTGATCTGCCAGGCCGTGTGCCGTCGAACGGAATAGGTGGAAGTCAGAAGGGGCGATATCTGAGGAATACGGCATGTGGGGCAAGATTTCCCATTTCAGCGTTTCCAGGTACTTTTTGACCACTTTTGCGACGTGAGGCCGAGCATTGTCGTGTTGGAGGATGACTTTGCCATGTCGCTCTTGATACTGTGGCCGCTTTTCTTTTAGCGCGCGACTAAGGCGCATCAATTGCGTTCGGTAGCGATCTCCTGTGATGGTTTCACCCGGTTTTAATAGCTCATAGTAAATCACATCGAGCTGATCTCACCAAATACAAATCATAACCTTGGCGCCGTGAATATTCGGTTTTGCCTTCGACGAAGTAGCACGCCCGGGCTTTCCCCATAATTTTCTGCGTTTAGGATTATCGTATCGAACCCACTTTGCATCACCGGTTACGATTCGATGTAAAAACCCCTTACGATTTTGTCTTTGAAGCAGTTGCTCACATACAAATAGACGGCGCTCGATGTCCCTCGGTTCCAACTCGTACGGCACCCAGTTTCCTTCTTTCTGAATCATGCCCAGGGCCTTGAGACGTTTTGAAATGGCTTGCTGATTCACTCCCAACGATTCGGCAAGCTCTTCTTGGGTTTGGCACGAATCTTCATCAAGCAATGCTTCTAGTTGTTCATCTTTGAAAGTTTTTTCTTTCCCACCACCATGTTTGTCTTCGACATCGAAATCACCATTTTTAAAACGTTGAAACTACTCCCGACACGTTTTTTTACTCAGAACAGCATCACCGTAAGTTTCTGAGAGCATTCGATGCGCTTCAGCTGCATTTTTTTCGAATTGAAAAAGAAAAATAAAACTTCTCGCAAATGGCGAGAATTGGGCATATAAACAGACATTTTCAAGCGTGAATAATACGAAAACAAGAATAACTGTCACTGAAACGGCGATGACAATTCGTTAGGCACTGTACACACTCACTTTAAAGGCATTATCATCTATGTATTTTGACCAGCCTCAGGGTGTACAGCCACCTATCGGAAAACGGCGTTGTACACCTGATATTACTTTCACCGCCATATTTGATCGAACCGATTATTATAAGGAAAAGGGGGGTAAAGCGAGGACAGGGGCAGCACCAAAAAATATGGAAAATTATAATGGTTCGAAATTTTCAATCGCACGTAAGGTATCTCAATCCATATTGAAAAAAGTGGTGTTTTATAGTGCTCTCTTTTGCACTTCAATAACGTATTATGTTTTACGTTTCCGAGCATTATTGTGTTTGGGGCAAAGCTGGGTAGAATAATTTACAATAACAATTTCGATGGGCAAAAAAGAATTTAATTTACTTTATATTTATTGTAATCGTTTTTTTTTTTTCATTTAATATTTTCCGACAGAATGGTATGCAAAAGTTAATATTCTACTCGATGCAATTTATGAACAGTTTTTGTAAAAGTGTAATAAATAATTTACTAACCATCAATTGTTGATGGAATAATGGTTTTTAAAATATTCATAAATAGTTGTTAATGTAAACGGCATTATCGTGATATTTTATAAAGTACCCCGATTTGCACCCTACTAGGGGCAAAGCGGGACAAAAAAAAAAACATTTGTTAAGATTGTTATGAACAATTACTTAACGTGACGAACATTTGCGATAAAAATTGATTTTTTTGTCTGGTTAATAGCTACTAAAGACAATGCAAATTTGTATACGCAATAAATATCTCATTCAAAAAGTGGAAATAATGGGAGCGGGTCATTTCGCCGAAAGGGTTATTTTGCATACAAACCTGTAACCGCCTCGTTTGCCCGGTCTATTCAAAGCTAGGTTTCTTTACTTCAGTTAGGTCCAAACGAGCGGTAGCGAGGTCGGATAGCACTCGAGCAAAACGATGTGGCGGAGCCGCATTCGATATTTTTTTCCATTTGCACTCAGTTTTAGGGAAATACCACAAACAATTACCTGGTAAATTTTCTAATAAAGTCAATAAGTTTTCTTGGAAAAGCTGAAGATTATGAGAAAAAAATAAAATAATAAAATCATATCAATCAAGTCTTTCTGGATTATTTCAGAAGTACGATTGTAGTTTAACAAAACGGAAGTAAACATTATCATTTTTCATTTGTCTTTATTTCAAATAAATTCCAATCACGATATGAATACTATTGTAGAATTCGACGAAATGACCCATTCGGCAAAATTACTTTCGGTGAAACGGCTTTCGACGAAATGGCTTTCGGCGAATTGACCCTGATCCGAAATAATCATTAAACCAAAATGTCCCAGATTTGCCCCCTTCCCTATCATTAGTGTCTTCGGGCCAGAAAAGCTGATCAGTGAAGATAAGCCATATGTCGATGTACATGGTATTAGGGTGGCTCTTATTATTAAGGTGATCCAAAACTTATTTTCCGGATGTATTGAGATAGAGGACTGCATTCTTCGGCAAAATTGTAGATAAACTTATACCGAGCAGCTTTGCTGAGGTCACCATAGTAGTATCTGCAACGGTTTTAGTGTTACAGTTATTTTTAAAGAGCAACTTAGGGTGTTCCTCCAAAAAACAGATTTTTTTCTCTAGCATTTTATTTTTCTCTTTTCGTATAAGTAGCTGTGAACATCTTTTAGAGTTTGTTAAAACCAATTTTTTAATGACTGGTGCATTCAGGTAGCGTTTTCTGAACCAAAGTTATGATCAAAACTAGCTCTAAAAAAGGTTATTTTTAAACTTCTATATTTAACATTGAGGCAAACGAAAAAAAAATCGTTTTTTGGCGGAGGAGATAGTTTTTAAATTTTTTTAAAATTATGTTCAAACATTGGGTTTCTTCATTGAATAATATTCGTATCATGTAAGTCATTTATTAGCTATACCTATATGAAAATAAGGTATTTTTGTCTTCAAAAGTGTTAAATTAATTCAAGTGCATATTCGGGAAGAAATCGTTCTGCATTCTTCTGGGAATGCAGAATGGTGTCGCTTTTGTAAAATCTCTAAGGCCTCTCGGTGGTTGGAGGTTTTATCAACCGTGCATTTTGGCACCTGCAGATCGTTCAGCATTCTTTTGGGGGATGCAGGACGATTTATTTCTTTATGTTTTGTGCTGTTTTCCCACCTCACCCAATTCCCAATTCCCTTCCATGTTCCTTTTATCCTTCCCTTTCCATCAGAAAGTTGATGAGAAGCTACGGTAAGGCACGAATCTTCAAATAACTAGGGGAACATGCCACTTGAGCCAATTAGTTCTGATAACATAAGTGTAGGGTTTCATTCAGTAAAAAGCATTTAAACGAAGAGGTTGTTTTTCGAGACGAAGACAACTGTAAGCTGCAAATAGATTGGTTGGTTGGTGCTAATCGCAAAGGCTGCTGCGAAGCCAATATTCGGGGCGATTCCAGTTCCATAAGTACCTGAAATAGTTGAACTCACTTCACTGAGAAAGATGGCCTAACCGATTTGAGAACTGTTTCATTTTGTAGGTTACACTAGTTCATGCACTAGCTTTCATTTTTTATATGAGAATAAGAGAGATATGAGAAAGGCATAATTACACCACTAGGTGGATAAAAACAAGTTTTACTTAATTTCGTGTGATTTTTTGTGCTAAATTCGGAATTCTACTTTTTCTGAATTAATAGAAAATTCATATAATTTTCGAGTTCTATACATTTCTAAATAATTCTAAGTTTGTGATATTTAAATTTCAATATTCTATTAATTGATGTCGTTTAGGATAGCGGAAAATTTAAGATATATGTTTTTGTTCTTAATTGCTTGCAAAACAAAAATCAAGCAATTTTTTAAAAATTGTTGTTGGTTTCTTCGGCCATGGGCTAGTATATGGAATTCATATAATTTTACGTTCTATTTCTTTTTGTACAAAGCCATTGAAATAATTAAAAATTGTTGTGTTATCACAAAATTTATTTTATTAATAAAAAAAACAAATTCTACGCCTCTTTGAAACAGATGAAATTAACACGAATTCCAATATTTTCACTTTGATTAGCACAAACGTTGGAACGCAATATATAGCAGAAATTTTGAACCGATTTTTTGAGGAAACCTAGAACAAAAAAAAAACTAATTTTAGTTGTTATCAATTCCGTTTGGGTTGTGCATAAAAATTGTTTAGATTTTTTGTCCAATACAAAACTATAACTATTTTTAGAGTTTTAGATTATTTACCAAAATTTTTAAAATTTTAAAAATTTCACTTTTTTTGTGAAAATTTTGTTCATAATAAATTTCCAACTAAAATAATAAAAAATATATGTCATAAAATTTAAAAGTTTTGATTTAATTTTGTTTGGCAAATTTTTTCCAATAACAGAAATTCTCTGTATTTGTACCAAATTTCTTGAGATGCTTTGAACGGATCTATAATTTTGTTCATCAATACATTGTTTCTGGTAATAATTCCAATATTCTGAATCAAAAAAATGTACATGTCATCGCTTTAATTTTTGAGTTATATACAAACATGTGAAAAAAATGAAAAATTCATATATATTTATAAATTCATCGATTTCTTAATGTTTTCTTTTGGTTGTGCAGAAATGGTAGTTGAGCAAAAATTGTAGCTTTTACGATCATTGTAAAAAGTCTCATCTTTTCATAGGTCATCTATCTACAGTTTTCATTATAACTTTGGGTAGACAACCCTATTTTTAGTTTTTTTCAGTGCATTTTATTTGTGGAAGTAGTACCTTTACAATGATGAACAAATTTTGAAGATCGGTTGACTAACAACAAAGTTATGACTCGGTAAAGTTGAAGTATTCAATATTTTCTATGCGACGTTTATGCCAAAGGAAAGAAAATTGGAAAGCAGATAGCATATAGTTTTGGAATCAATCTACGAACTTCACAAAATTCGAGGGTGTAAAATTTATTGAGATTCGTTGAAAAACAGCTGAGCTATGACAGCTCAAAGTTACCGTTCCAACTTTTTCTGCTTGGTATTTGGAGTGTTAATTACGACGAGGGCTTCTAATACTTCGCAGAATGGTTCACAGACCAAATAAATCCAATCTTTCCATCTAAACAAAAATAGGCGAATGGATAATATCAGAGGCATAACTGGATGACGTGAATACGAATCCAAATGACGTGCTTTTTCCACGCTTCCGAATATCGATAATCGCTTCGTACTAGTTGATTGATTGTGTGAATTTTGCAACTTTCAATGCTTCACTTTCACCTAAATTACAGGGTTGTGTCGAGGTGACATGTCGATTATGGTGACATAAAAATTACTTACTTACTCTTTCAGTCATTGACCACGCGGGTATCTGCAGTATACAGGAGGCGTCTCCGTTCAACTCGGTTCATGGCTGTTTGCCACCAGCCTCGGTAGCTGCGAAGGGTGCGCAGGTCGTCCTCAACTTGATCGATCCATCTTGCCCGCTGCGCGCCTCTTAAACCGACCGCCGCCATCTTGGAATTCAGTAATTCTAAAACTATAAATTATTGATATATACTCACCAAGCGTGGACTAAAAGTATCTATAATTCCTTCAAAAACTCATGAGAAGTAGTGAAATGTTATTCACTTATAATCAAAAGTTTTTTACACATTTACAATGAAATGAAAGTAATGAATAGTTTCCACCCTCGTTTTTCTCAACCATAAATCTAGTAGAATCACTCCTTTTGATAACCTGCAAATATTGGTTAAAGCTAAATAGTGTTAAGTAGTGGTAGGTTTGATGAACAACTGATTGTTTTGTTGGTTTAAACAATCGAGATTATTCTGCGTGTACATAAACTGATTCGCAACAACGCTCCACCTAAACGGTATATGAGAATAGAGGTACGCTTTTGGTTTATTCGAAACAACACATAAAAAAAATTTGAATATTATTACCTTCTTGTATGAAAAAAAAATGCTAGATGCAGTGTTGTCATCATGCCAAACATTTTGGTATGTAACAGAGAAAGAACGATTTTGTTATAGGCGGTTTTTGTAATAAATTGATTGACTAAATTAATCGTCTTAAACAACAGGCACAAATATATCTACCGCATATTAGGGATTCAAAAAAACTCATGGTTTATAATCATCCATAGTCAGAACCTAGCGAAAGCGTTAGCGTTCAAAATGTATCGAAAGCCCACTGCTCACAATGACTGAAAACATTCCGTATTTATATGAGTCGGTGTTGCACGATAAAGATGATCCGGTTCAGAGTATTTGTAACTGAAACCCGTCCTGAATCCGTACCCGAGGAGTATTGCTCGGGTTCAGGTGAAGAAATAAAATTATGTTTGTCAGGTTTGGGTCGGTTACGGGTGCGATTTTTTTTCATTTTCATCGGGTACGGGCACCCCCCTGCTATGGAAGCTGGTGCCTGAAACCGACGCATTTTGTTTTGGTGGCGTTGTTGTCAACAATATGTTAAGCTACGTTCACACCATACAATCAAACCACACTGGTGTCAAAAGTTAATTTCTTCAAACCCAATATAAATATAACTCTAGTCTAGTATTCTCTATAAAAGAAGTAATTTGACCTCTTTTTGAATAAGTAAATGAAATTGTGGTTCATTATAGTTTGATTATATCCCATCGTTTCCTGTTGGTGCAACCGCATGAAGAAAAATGTGAAGCTGTGAACACTGCTTAAATACAGCATTTAACAGCGAACTAGAACTAAAGAACCAAAATTTTCGGTTTCAAGCCAATTGTATGCAGATGACAATCGTGCCACGAGTCGGGATTGGGTTAAAATATATGGTCGGGTTTCGGATTGTTTTTGGTTCCGGGACTTCTTTCGGGTTCGGGTCAGGTACTGGTAGAGATTTTTGTATCGGGTAAGGGTCGGGTTCGGGTTTATATGAAAAAATAATCTCGAGTTCGGGTCGGGTATATGGTTTTTGCCTTTCTCATATAGAACGGCTAAGCAAACGCTGTGAAAATCGACTGTCATACACCAGTGGACTCAGTTCGTCGAGATCACAAAATGTCTTTTTTTTTACAAGGTGAAATGCATTTACGCACGGAGTGTGGGACTCTCCACAGGACTACCCAACTATTGATTGGAACTACCCACTAAAACACCTTGGATCTCCAACCCTACCTCCCCGGCACCACCGCTAGATATTCGGGGTGTATATTAGATCACAAAATGTCTGTGTTTGTGTGTGTTTGTGTGTGTGTGCGTGTGTGTTTGTGCGTGTGTGTGTGTGTGTGTGTGTATGTGAGTGTATGTAATTCAAATGAAAGGTCTTATAGCCTCATAAAATTTTCTTGAATTCCTTTTGGATCCGACTCCCGGTTCCGGTATTACAAGGAAATATATGCAAATTTATGAAAAAACGCACTCAATTTTGTAGGAAATTTCTCAACCGATTTTCACAAACTAAGAAGCAAATAAAAGATCTAAAAAATTTTGACAAGTCTCCGAAAAGATGATCCAGATCTGACTTCCGGTTCCGGTATTACAGTGCGATTAGTGAAAATTTTCAATTTCACGATTATTTTTTTACAAGTGATGGCGAATCGAAGCGATTCAATGCAATATACTGTTATCGTATCGCGTTAACTCTGACAGGTTTGCTTTGATCAAATGCAACTAGCTCGCACGCGTACCTCGACGCTTCGCGTTACGCTTTCTCTCTCTCTGACCTAAAACTTACTGCTAAACTCATTCAGTTGGCAGATCTTGTTAGTTTATGAATATATAAAACTACCTTGGGGCTACCATTCCCCGGTATCCGCTTCCGAAGGCACCGATAATAATAAAGAAAATCTCCAAAAACGGAACTCACTTCGATTTCTCAGCAACGGCTGAACCGATTTTCATGATCATGTTTCAAATTGAAGCTCTCATTGTCTTTAAATATACTGTAAAACTTCATCCTGATTCGACTTCCGGTTTCGAAATTATAGGGCGATGAGTGTCAAAACATTCAAATCGTCATTCCAAATGACGATGCAAAACTAGTACGCGACGGTACGTGCGGCTTTGCTCCGTTCGCAGCGTGCTTTGTTCAATTTAGTGTAGCGTGCAGGGTTGCCGCATTAATTATCAAGCTGAGCAATGTATGTGCCTGTGCGTAGCAATGTATGTGTCTGTATGAGTATGTAGCAAATAATGTCACTAATAAAATAAAAATCTCATAGTCTCATAGGTTGCTATTGATTTTCACACCATTATTTAGAGCGACGATGCAAAAAAGTGTAAAATTCTTCTAGATTTGGCTCAAATAAAAGTTCCTATAGATTTTGTTAGAAACCCGGCAGGTGGCCCGCATGTTGATCATGACTGGTGCGGTCAATTCATCTAACTTTACCTTTTTTCTGTTATCTATTTATAAAAAGACTAGGATTCAAGAGTAAAAGGCGCTACTATCGTAAACAATTTGACTATGAACGATAGACTTTACTTCCAAAGCAAAGCAGTTTATCTATAAGGATGGATGGCCAGTTCAATAGGTTGAAATAATGATAATAATAATAATAATAATAATAATAATAATAATAATAATAATAATAATAATAATAATAATAATATTAATAATAATAATAATAATAATAATAATAATAAAAATAATAACAATAAATATTTGAAAATAATTGAAGATTTTTCTTCTATGCAAAGTAAACTTTCTATTCAACTATTCACTACCGATCACCAGGTGCAATAGGAAGCATACACCATTTGCAACAATTTTATCGCAATTGAGAGGAGAATACCCTGACGTCAGGAGCGAAAAAAAATCACAAACACACACAGTAACTGGAGCATACAATCGGGTGCCTATTGTTGACCAAACAAACGATTGTGACGGTTCTACTACGCCGGTTACCGACAATCTTCTAACTCTCATTCGCTTCCTCCCCTTCGCCGATCGCATAAAGGCAACTTGAATGAATACGTCGAAAGGCTTCATCTCGAAGAATGACTCTATGGCAATTTTCCGAGATCTGCTCTTCTTCCTTCTTTTCTCGACATTCACCATTTTCGCTAGCTCCCCCCAAGTACATCTCAATCCAACGTCATTCTAGCGGCAAAGAATTTTCGCCGGCTCACTTGTCCTTTTTTTATGATCCTGTAGCGGATTCACTGCGTTATACCTTTTTTTGTGCAGGATCAGCATATTCTTTTCAGTGATTTTGTCAGGCTTTCTCCTGCACCCGTTTGTGTAGCTCATACTTCTTTTCATCGTTGTATTCTGGATTGTGTACCTTTTGTGTGTCCTGCCGCTGCAAGATTCCATAAAACACCCGACTGATCACTGGCTTTTGTGTAGCCAAAACTGGTCCTCATTGTTACGCTTACATGGGAGCATTCCGACCGGATAGGGATTCTCGGCGCACTGCCGCGACTGGCCACTCACTCAATGGCAATCGTGGGTCGTTGTGACGAAACGAGACACTCCACCGCCGGGAGTGGAAGCAAACCGGTTATTCAAGGCTTATTACACTACTGTACATAAAGCCCCCGAAGTCGGTTGGATTTCGTCGATTAAGCCTGACTACTAGTGCTGAAACTGATGATAGCTCCCATGCAGAGGGGTCCGTTTTCCTGCTGCTCACTTCATGATGGATGGTCGTCGGGGAGTCTTTGTTTGTTCGAAGCCAGGTTCAACGAGCGCTTGAACCCATGCAAGGGACTTGTCCGGTTATGGATTTGAGTAAGGGATTTTTATGAAGAGCCGTGACTGGTCGGGTCGATTATGGTTATGCTAGATATCTGGTGGAACTTTTATGAAACCATATTTCGGAAAAAAAAAATTCCTGCCTTTCTTCGTATTTCGATGGAATTTTTCCTGTAACATACTCCAAGATTAATTATAATCTTAATCAATCTTTCCTGCTCTAAGTTATTTCCTGCACCGAAAAGTTTTGCTTCTTATAGTAGATACATAATAATAAATTAGGCAGTTCATAAGGTGCTTGAACTTTAAGATTAGGTTTCAACGACCTTTCCAGCAAATTTGAATCAATTCCACAGAGGCAGCGGCTCTTCAAAGTCGGCTGCTTTATCATTTTAACTACCAGCACAGGATCTGTGCGTGTCTTGGGAGTGTCGTGCTAAACTAAAACTTACCTTACCTTTGGTAATTTTTTTATTCCTTCTTTCTTCCCGGACAAGAAAAGCAAAGAAAAAAAAAGATTCCACCAAACATTTCGTACACTGCAGAGAGAAATAAATTCGGTGAATAATGGCTTGCTTGTGCGCTGTTTCGCCTCTCACATGCTAAAGTTTTCTATTATCCCTCCCTTTCCTTCAAGACTTCGACTATTGCTGGTAAGCCCAGTGGGAAAAATCACACTTCCATGAACTCTGCTGACTCGGTTGGTCTGATTCATGCGAGCCCATCCACGGCATTAAGCCAGTACGATTCGGAATAGGTTTGATGTGTTTTATTTGCCTTCCATGTTCACATCTGATACCCAAACCATGGGAATACGGATGATGATCGTCATCATCATCATCATCATCATCATCATCATCATCATCATCATCTTCAACCTGTCACACGAAACTGGTGACGTCGATTGATGTGCGAAAACGGATTGAACTTTTCCAAATGGATTATAATGCGGGGTGGAAAAATTCAATCCTCCTATGAGGAATAACTCGTTCTGTAAATGAATATTGTTCTATATTGAAGGTTCATTGTTTACACTGATCAAAATAGGTGCGATCTAATATGTAAATAACACTTCAATTCAATGTGGTATTTCATATCAATCCAAAAACAAAACGATTTGTTTTAAGGTTTTATGTGCAAATTCACTGAGTAACGTAGTAAGCATTGGCGTTCCACAGGGAAGTAATATCGGGCCTTGGTTGTTCTTACAATACATCAACGATACATGCAACATTAATCTTCCTAATATTTTAATGTTATTTGCAAAAAAACATGAAAAAGATTACCTGATTCTACTAAAAAAAATATATCTTTGAACCTGCTCTCTATGAATATACAAAAAAAACTAACTATGCGATGTTCCGATCATCAAGAAAAGTTCCTCCAAATCATCCCAACTTAATAATTGAAGACAATTTTATAGAAAGGGTGGAAGTTATTAAATATTTGGACATCCATCTGAATTCTACGTTATCCTGAGAATATCATGTTAAAGAAATCGAAAAGAAAATCTCATAAATGTGTGGAATTTTCAAACTTTAAAACTTGTCTTTTTTTACCACGAAAGACACTGTTTATGTTCTAATTCGCTCACATTCACATTGTTGTTTAGGGTAGATCCTGTAAGTCAAAGCTGAAGAAATTGTAAATATTCGGAAACCGATAAGTCAGATTGATATTCAATCTACCCTTTCCATTTCAGTTCAGTTTTTGAAAGATCTCCTTCAGAAAGTCTTGCTCATTCAAGGTGTTTGGGATGTACAAGTAATAATCTTAATTCACAATATACTGCATCCTTCAGAGAATATTCACAATATAACAATAAATACAGTACCTTGGCTTCACATCACAACGCAAGTTAATCATCTATTGCGAACCTGTATATTTTCGTATTTTGGTCAGAAACAAATTACTTTTATAGGTCTAGCAATATTTAACAAACCACCCAGAGACATCCAGAATATTACAAAACGTCATTCATTTAAATCCAGCAACAAGAATAATTTAAGAACTCAATTACTGATATAAGTTACTAATTATATTTTCTATGTATTTTATCCCACGTATTATATGTAAATCGTTAGCAAATAGCTTCATGTAGTTATTAATTAAACGCGTTAGAATAACCCAAATTGTATATTTTTTTTGTTCAATATGTGCATCTTGAAAAATACGCGTAATCCTCTGGATAAAAGTTCCCCCTCCTCCTAATTATCCTGCTTTTGCTTTTCTCTATAAAAATTTCAATTAAATTTTAAATCATCTAGGGGTTTGGTTGCAAGTTACCGATTCGTACTAAGCGCATATGATAGTTTTTGTTTTTAATCGTACGTTTCTTCTTCAACTCATCAATACATAGCAATTCATGTTGAATTAAAAATATTTTAAGATAATTGCATGATCCAGCGAAACGGCTTTACCCGTACTATTATCCGTTGTTGATATATTCGCAAACAAGCATTCACAAGTTTTTAACAACCACCGATGTATTTTCATTTCTATGATTCCGAATGAACCGTTGACAGTTAAAGTAAATACAAAGTTGCTCCAGGCGTTTGGAATTACTAAATAAGCATTTCTGTTTCGGAATTAGCAGCTCTAAACTAGAAGCGAAAACTCTCGAACGACACAGTTTTGAAATAATCACTATGAAGCAGTCCGAACTACTTAAATGTGCTGCCTTTCCAGTTGAAAAGCGCCACCTTTCTCCTGCATAGATTTTCCTACTAACACATTTTAAATTGCCGACCCAGCCTGACCTAGTTTGAACTCCAGCACGGTAGCAACCGAAGTGTCATATCTTTCGGTATCATGTGCGAAACTCAACCCGTCCCGCATAACCGAGCTAGCCACTGCTATTCCCAGAATTCCCAACTATTTTCGTTTCAGTCCCATCAAACCAAACCCGTATGTGATATTTTTTTTTTCTCCAACACCTCGCCGACCAACGGAATGTTGGTAACGGTTATGTACCTACCGTGTACTACATAAAGAAGAAGAAAAGATTTTCCGGCTCGACTCACCCCAATGACGAGCACACACACACACACACACACACACATACACACGACAGCCACAAGCCCGAACAGAAGGAAACTGAAAGCCGTCGCCGGAAAGTGCTAGAAAGTACCCAATTCATTCCCATCCATGCCGGAGACGAGTGCCCATCATAAGCTGACGGGATAATGAAGAAAAATTGCCACGAAATGTGTGTGTGTATGTCATGTGCATTGGTCCGATGCACTATTTATGACGTTCAGACTGTTGATAAGAGAGCAAACTTAGTCTGGAATAGGTCAGAAGGGCCCCGCAGTTGCCGGTCTTGAAATTTTGTTCTTCTTTTGGAATTTATTTGAATAGAAACTATTTTGTAGTATTTAAACAGAGAATGTTTTTCACGTCTACTACTGAGTGAAAATGATGGAAGAAGAAATTGATGTGAAGATGTTATTTTTTTATATTATTATTCAACATGTTCGGAAAATCTTGTTCATAGTAAACAGACTGAAATGAGATAAAAAACAATTTAAATTCTGGAATTATTTTTAAAATTTAATTCATTCATACCTGAGCAAAATACTGAATCTACTAAATAGTAAAATTGAAGTCAAATTATTCTTAACAAAGGCATAACCCGCATACAGCTACCCATGGCTGCAATAAGCCACGTTGTGCTAACTGTGGGGAGGCTCATGCAGATGGCTCTTGCGGTAAGGATGCTGAAAAGTGTCTCTAGTGCAAGGAGGTTCCGCATGACATAATGGCATGTCCTGCGTACAAACTGCGAGGTGATCGAATGAAGAGTTCCCTAAAGGAGAACTCCAAGCGTTCCTTCGCCGAGATGCTTAAAAGTGCCACCCCGCCTAAACAGACAACGAACCCATATGCCTGCTTGTCAACTGACGAGAGCGATTCTGACGACCCTTTGGAAGGTCCATCTTCGGCGGTCCCTCATAGCTGTAGGAAAAGAATGAATAAATCCTCTCATAAGGTACCTAGTAAGGGTTCGAAGGTGTCTTCCGAAGAGCGTCGAAAAGTTACAGCTAACGGGAATCAGGACACAACACCGAAGCAAAAAGCTCCTGGTCTCGGAAAACTCAATTTCGAGATGGAATTCTCACGACTTCCCGGGACTACATAATCTCCAAGCGTCCCAATTCTGGGTCTACCAGAGAACCAACTAGGTGCTGGACTTATCAAGTTCTCTGATGTTGTGGACTGGATTTTTACAACTTTCAATATTTCAGACCCTCTTAGAAGCATCTACGGAGGAGTACTTTTGGGGATCAAAAAGTGCTATTCTTTTTATCGAATAACCTCCCCTCGATACCAGGTATTGAAGTTGTCGCATGTCATGTTACAATCAAAGGTAAGGACCTTTGTATTGCTTCCATCTACATTCCCCCTAGAGCCTCGGTTGGGCATCGGCGGCTCAGTAATATCATAGAGCTCCTTCCCGCACCGACGTTGATTTTAGAAGACTCACACGGTACGGGATGGGGCTGTCTTCACGACGATAACAGATCAGCTATGATCCATGATATCTGCGACAACTTCAATATGACAATCTTGAATACGGGAGAAATGACACGGATTCCTGCACCACCAGCAAGACCAAGTGCGCTGGATTTATCTCGTTGCTCAACATCGCTACGGTTGGATTCCACGTGGGAGGTAATTCCTGATCCTGACGGTAGCGATCATCTACCGATCATAATATCAATCACCAGCGGCTCGAAACCATCGAAGACAATCATTGTTTCGTATGACCTCACACGAAATATTGATTGGAATAGCTATGCGACCTCGATATCTGAGAAACTTGAAAGAATACAACAACTTCCTCTGGAGGAAGAGCACACGTTTTTAGTTGGTTTTATTCTCGATACGAAGCTCAGACGAAACGTGTACCCGGCGCAAGAACTAACATCCGTCCTCCCAACCCGTGGTGGGACAAAGAGTGCACAAATTTAAACGCGGAGAGAGCCTCCGCGTATAAAATATTCAGAAAAACTGTAACACCTGATAATTACCGGAATTACGCGGCGTTAGACGTTAAAACAAAGAACTTGATTAGAGCCAAGAAACGCGGTTACTGGCGTCGGTTTATAGACGGCTTAACGAAAGAAACATCTATGAGCACTCTTTGGAACACAGTCCGACGAATGCGCAATCATAACACCACGAATGAAAGCGAGGAATATTCCAACCGCTGGATATTCGATTTCGCTAAAAAAGTATGCCCAGACTCTGTTCCGGAACAGAAGTTCACCCGCGCCGCTACACCAAACACAAACGAAACACCGTTTTCGATGGTAGAGCTCTCACTTGCACTCTTGTCATGTAACAATAAATCCCCGTGATTATACAGAGTAAAATTCTGTCTGTTGTTGAAAAATCTGCCTGACCCCGCCAAAAGGCGCTTGCTGAATTTATTCAACAAGTTCCTCACGGGTAATATTGTCCCACACGACTGGAGACAAGTGAAAGTGATCGCCATTCAAAAACCAGGAAAACCAACCTCCGATCACAATTCATATCGGCCGATTTTTATGCTTTCCTGTATCCGGAAGTTTTTCGAAAAAATGATTCTTTTCCGTCTAGGCAATTGGGTCGACACTAATAGCTCACTTTCAGATACACAATTTGGTTTCCGCAGGGGCAAAGGAACGAACGATTGTCTTGCGTTGCTCTCAACAGAAATTCAAATGGCAAGAACATATGTCGTCAGTTTTTCTAGACATGATGGGGGCTTTTGACTCAGTTTCTATAAATATCCTATCGGAGAAGCTGCACCAGCATGGTCTTTCGCCAGTTTTGAACAACTTTTCACATAATCTATTGTCTTTGAAGGTTATGTATCGGCTTTTCAATCTCATATAAATTAAGAACTCCTTTATTTTCTCTTCTTCCGACGTTTCGGTCCTAAAGCTCATCCTAAATTCAATTCACCGGCCACTACCGATCGCCAGCTGAAAGCTGGATTCTCGAGAATCCGCGACCCCGAAACTACATAACATAATGATAGTATTCTAGTTTTAAGTTAGACGATAATTAAGATTAGTAAATACCTTTGGCATCTTAGAGCTTAAGCAGTGTGCCTTGATATTATATTATATTATTGAATAAAAAAAAAGGCATAACCGAAATTAACTTGATAGGTCAGACTCATTTCAGTTATGATTGTCAATACCCTTGTGTAGAGTATATTTCCAGCTGTAATATATTCAAATATGGTTTAAATGCTTTCTTTTGCGTGAAATTTCATTTTTTAAGGATTTTTTATATTACGTCTTTATGATTTATATGATTTGTCTTCGAATATATTTCTCTATATGATCAATTTGAATTCAACTATTCCAAATTCTACATGACTCCGTACGTTATTTTGCACAGTTATTTGAAAATCAATACTTAAATACGTGGCGAAAATCGTGCGATACGTAAAATATGCTGAAATTCATATACGTAAAATTGGCTATATCTATGAAGTAAAATATTTTTGTAAGCTCGCTGAGAGGAAAATTAAACGAATTGATTAAACAATTCAATCACGTATTATGAAATCGGAAAACAGTTCGATAACGCAAAAATGATGAAAATTCGAGTTCGAGAATGTTGGAAGTAAACTTACACTTATTCAAACTTACAATATATAATTAAGTTATTCTGTGGGAAACAAACTCTTGATTTGGTAAATGTAATTTTTTTTGCTCAGTGTATAATGAAAAACTCTTGAATTTAATCCGAATCCGACTTACGGTTTCAGACGGATGGACGAAAGTTTTCTAAATTTGGTACAACACTGTTACTAAATTGAAAAGGTTATGCTATTTTATGCCCAAATCAGTCAGTAGTATTTATGAAAACAGGAGTAATATGAGAAAGGCTTAATTGCACCACTAGGTAGATTGAAATGGGTTTTTCAATTTAGCCCGTATGATTCGTCGGTGAATTATTAAATAACAGATCGGCTGAAAAGTTCGTATCGTTTCTATGAGAGGGCGCCACTAGAATTAAATCCATACCATTTTCAGTTAGTACCAACCTTCAAAAGATACGTGTATAAATTTGACAGCTGTCTGATTATTAGTTTGTGAGATATTGCATTTTGAGTGAAGCTACTTTTGTTATTGTGAAAAAATGGAAAAAAAGGTAAAAAGGAATTTCGTGTGTTGATGAAACACTACTTTTTGACTCCAGACTCTGCACCGGGCGAAGCAACGATTCGTAAGTGGTTTGCAAAATTTCGTACTGGTCATATGAGCACCGAAGACGATAAACGCAGTGGACGTCCAAAAGAGGCTGTTACCGATGAAAACGTGAAAAAAATCCACAAAATGATTTTCAATGACCGTAAAGTGAAGTTGATCAAGATAGCTGACACCCTAAAGATATCAAAGGAACGTGTTGGACATATTATTCACGAATATTTGGATATGAGAAAGCATTGTCCAAAATGGGTGCCGCGTGAGCTCACAATCACAATGTCACAAGTCGATGAAAACCATGCTGAAATTGAACGAATTGGGCTTCGAATTGCTCCCTCATCCACCGTATTCTCCAGATTTGGCCCCCAGTGACTTTTTCCTGTTCTCAGACCTCAAGAGAATGCTCGCAGGTAAAAAATTTAGAAGCAATGAAGAGGTAATCGCTTAAACTGAGGCCTATTTTGAGGCAAAGGACAAATCGTACTACAAAAATGGTATCGAAAAGTTGGAAGATCGCTATAATCGCTGTATCGCCTCTGATGGCAATTATGTTTAATAATAAAAACGAATTTTGGCAAAAAAGTGAGTGTTTCTATTAAACGATACGAACTTTTTTTGCACTAACTTTTCTCGGAGATGGCTGAACCGATTTTCACAAACTTAGATTCAAATGAAAGGTCTTGTGGTCCCATACAAAATTCCTGAATATTATTTGAATCCGACTTCCGATTCGGGAATTATGGGGTAAAATGTGCAAAATATTGTGAAAATAAGTGCACTAACTTTCCTCAGAGATGGATGAACCGATTTTCACAAACTTGGGTTCAAATGAAAGGTCTTGTAGTCCCATGCAAAATTCCTATATATTGTTTGGATCTGACTTCCGGTTCCGGAGTTATGGGGTAAAATGCGCAAAAAAAATGAAAATAGGTTTTCTAGCTTTTCTCATAGATGGCGCGACCGATTTTCATAAACTTAGGTTCAAATGAAAGGTCCTGTGGTCCCATATCTATTTCCTGAATTTCATCTGGATCCGACTTCCGGATCCGGAACTATAGGGTAAAGTGTGTTATATTGTATACCATCACTGAAAAGGACGAAAAACCGTAAAAAGTTTTCTAAATCGACCTCAAATCTTCTCCAATTAATAGTTTTTTATCAGCAGACGGTCAAACAAACCGATTTCGGTTATTGTTGTTAGGAATCGAAGAAAATTATTTTGAAGAATACCACAGTATTATATATGATAGTATGATTGATATGAGAAAGGTATCATTACATCACTAGGTGGATTAAAACAGGTTTTTTATGAAATATTACTCGAACTATTCCGTGTTGTCTCTCGTGTTAGTTTACTTATTATAAATAAGTTGTTAGATTTGAGCTCTTATTGATTGAAGGACATATTGTCAGATGAGTTATTTCAAATAAATACACTGTTCTTTACGTTTTGTCTTCGACTCGTCAGTGCAGAACAGTTTAAATCTGCTTAGTGCAAACTTAAACAGTGCAATTTGAACCTCTATACAGACGTAAGGTTAAAGCTATTTGCAAAAATCTTTTCATATTGCGCCAAAGATTTGGAGTTCTTTCCGCGATGAGTTTCACATCTAAGTGAAATATATGTTTCATTCTTAAAACGGCAATTCCGGGGAATTAAAAAAATAACGATTATGAATTGCCAGTGACAGTATTGTCAAAATCATCGAAAGCACGTATCAATTCATTTGCGCAATAACACGTCCAGATCCGATTCGCAATCGAATTTGAGATCGTTTGAAACACTTCCCGGTCACTGTTTGATGAATGCTTTCAACCGAAAGGGATGAAGAAACACCACACGCAGTTTTTTTCCCTGCATGTTCTTGGTGTCGCGAACTATTTCGTTGTGCTGAACAACCTAATTTCACAGGAAGCAGAACGACCGTCTGTCATGGAACTCACTGCAGAGAAAAAATAAACACTTTACTCCTGAAATTTTCGTGAGGTGGGTTATTTTTTTCTCTCCCTGCAACAACAACAACAACAGCAACTCAACTTGCATGTCATGCGATCATTTTTTTATCGCATACCAGCAGGGTAGGATTATGGACCGATGTTCTGTCAGGGAGCCGTTGCCGTTCACTGTGGCAAGGACCTTGTACACAGCGCTATGGCTCATATCGCTTTCGGCAACTTTTCGCGCATGGTGGTTTGTGGGGTTCGGCACTTTTGCGGTCCGACACCGCAGCCATGACTTTAGCTGGAGTATTTGGTCAGTGACTCGTTCAGCTTTTATGGGTAAACAAGCATTTTCATACTGTTGCGCTTATGGTCGTTTATAAGCATGGTCCAGTGATGCCAGAGACTGTGCGACCGCTATCTTTAAATTAGTTTTACCTTAACCTTTCACGTCTCGAGCTCGAGGTTATCTAAAACTTAGGAAAACATCTTCTCATTCATATATGTTAACCCTCACGAATGGCTGGCAAGACGATGCTGCAAATAAAATGAATTCCATTTTTCAACATCCTCATCGAGCGACGACCCGCATCCCGTCCGTCACATACTCAGCGAAGGAAGCGCGTGTCAGCACGTGAATGATGGCCACCATCCTGTTGCACACTTTTTCGCTCAGTCACCCTGTCAGTTCGGAGAATTATGTCCTATTGGGAAGGAGGAAAATGGTCCTGTCGGTTAACCCTACAAGCCACGGTGGTCGCGACGAGTTTTGTGAAAAATGGAGCGAAAAAGTCGATTTAGCAAAAAAAAAAAAATAAAAAGTGTCCCTCACTAATCGGTTAATGATTGTACCCCTACACCGTATTTATGATGAATGCGATAAAAATTGTCAGCGGAGTTGAGTCATTTGTTTCGATGTAAAAGTGTTTGTTTTCATACGAGTTGATTGTTACAGGATTATGATTTGTTTTTATGATGAAAATTTCACTTTTTACTCATCGGTAGCAATAAAAACGTGATCGAAGGAGTATCTTTCCATGGGTTGTAAAACATCAATTTATGGTCATGATTTTATTAGAAACCAATAATAGCATTTAAAGCCGGGTTTGAATAAACGATATAGAAAATAACATGAGTATTACTCCGGCCAATGTAGGTGTTTACGTTCTGGCGTTTCGATGTTTTGGGTAGGATTCAATCAGCGCGACTCTATTCTAATACACAATTAAACTTAATTTGACTAAATGGCTCACCGAAAATCTTTTGAAACTTTTGTACCATATTAGTAAGAAAATTTTAGTAGTTTTTATGGTTCACATCTGTCAAGTTTCATAGTTAATCAACCAATAGTTTACAAAACACGCAAATATGAGCCGGTAAGGGTATGGCCTCCGAATTTTGGGATACTTTTGGATTTTTGTTAATCGACTACCCATAAAAAAAGACTATCAAAAGCGAACGCTACATTGCCCGATTGATGGGTTTGAAGAACGAAATTGGTGAGAAATGATTCCAAATGAAGAAGAAAAAGTACGGATGTGTAATGTCAGATACATATCTGGATGTCGTGAATACGAATAAAACTGACACGATTTCTTTACACTTTCGAATTCGAATTAATAGTTTATCGATTGTGTGAATTGCGAAACTTTCCCCCTTTTTCACTACTAAAATTTTCAACGATGTTTGGCGTCGATTATCTCATTTCGGATTTGCATATTTCATTGAAAGAAACTATCAAGATGCAGTACAGGATTCATTTCTGACTTTTAGAAGGATAAAATTGAGGCATTCTCTACGATATTTAGCACAGTTCGGAACATTTTTCTCGAACGATTTTCGCACAGCGAAAAGTGTACGAAGCAAATCAAATTATTTTGGATTTTCACTAAACTGATGATTTTCACCTTCGATTTGCAAAGAAGTAATCTGAATAGTTCTTTAGATAACATTTAGAGCCATTAGAACGGCTGATTTTATATAATGTTGTTAATTTTTCGTTTTTCGTTTTCTTTCTCTCCAATGCAAACGACCAGCAGCTGATGCAATCGCTCTTGTTTGTGTTGAAACTAACTTTGCGAACAAACCGCAACACATCCGCTCGCAGTGCCAAATGATGCGAAACTGGTTTAATGCGTCTTCTCTCCTTGACGATCGGGAGGCAAATGAGAACTACGGCGCCCCATAGTAAAGTAAGTCGTATTCACGACAAAAAAGTGCTCTCTCACCAAAACAGTGCACCGTGTCAGAAGTCGGTCGCTACCATGACGAAATTGCATGAAATGGGATTCGAATTGCTGCCGCACCCATTATATTCACCGGATATGGACTCAAGTGACTACTACCAGGTTGCGGGCATCAAGTAATGCTTCAAGAAAGGAGGAAGTAATCACCGAAACAAACGCTGATTTTGAGACGAAAAATAAATCGAGAGAAGCGCTGAACTGATTGTGCTGCACGGAACGACCGAAATTAGCTCTGCGCCTAATTCGTATTACTGTTTTTGAATTAGTTGATTTCAACAACAAAATTTCCAAAATAACTAAAAAAAACTGAAAAAACTCTTATTTTTAGAGAATGTGTTTAGTTGGCGAATATCCTGGACACAAACTAGCAATATTTCAATCCAACACGAAATTCTCATTGACAACTAATTTTGTTATTAAAATCATAAAATTTGTTTCTATTTATCTATCATCATCATAACTGAAGGACAGCACAACGAAAACAAAAAATAAATTGGTTTTATTAACAAGTTTATTAGCCAAAAACTCATAAGAAGTGTCAAAGCAAAACAATCCATTAAAAAGTTAGAAGGGACAGTCTTGTTGAAACTGCTTGCAAATTGTTTAGATGTTTTTCGCATGTGTTTCGATATATCCATATATAAATTTCTAAACCGATATGTAAAAATGACGTGAACTCTTAGTGATAATATTTTTATGTGGAACAGTGAAGTGAGTTTCGAATATTGCATCCTAATTGTATATGTCAAATTAAGTTTTTTGTATCTTCCAACCTTCCGGGCTACGCCGTCCGGTGTACTATTTGTATTCGGTTTTTGTTTTCCGAGTGCTCAAAGTTTTCAGTGAGAGAGTCAATTTCGTGAAGTCGAACGAAGAAAACAGCAATTGAGAAGAAAAATTTTCAAAAAGAAGTTTATGTTTCGCTTATGTCTTCTTCTCCAATACAACATCGTATTTATACCTGCCAATATAGAAAAGACAATCGCGACTGAATTTTTTTTCGGTAGTGTGCCATCTAGTGGCTAGTAGTCATTACGGTGTTAACTTTTTTTCGGTGACAGAGCGCCATATAGCTGCAAATTGCAGAAACCAATTCAACTATTTGTGTTGGTTGAAAACAACGTTTTATTTCTCTAATTCAACTAAAAATTTAGTTGAATGGAAATGAAGTGTGTCTTAGCTAAGAAATGACAGCACGTTTAATTGGTGAATTAAACTAAAAAAAAAGCCATTTCAACAAATATTTTACTATTATTAAGGGAATTAGAATTAAAAAATCTAAATTAGCAAAAGTAAGATTTTTTTAGTTGTCTCAAAAAACAACAAACTAAAATCAGAAAATCAACTAATTTTTTCGCCAAAATGCGGATTTCGGTCTTTCTGTGTGGCTTTTGAAGGATAATATACAGATGAATAAATTTCAGTTTTGTCAAAAAAATAACAAAAAATTAATAGTTTTACGTTTCGTTTTTGACTCATCAGTGCAGAACAGTTCAAATTTAACTGCTGAATGCTAAAATAAACTTAGTTGCTTCAAAAGACTAGCAGTGTATGTCATTATTTCGTGACAATAGTGGCTAAAATAGAGAGTTTGTAATATGTGCTGGAATCAAATGGAATTTATTATCTTTTGAAGTGACAAAAATGCATTTTTCTTATAAAGGCTCGGGACTTAATGATCTTCGTGTTAAGTTGAACTTGTGGTTCGTTTTAAATTTGGTCACTCTTTTAGATAATTTTGCGGTCTCTTTCGACAAACGCTCTCCACAGAACGCGGACTGTCACTGAGAAAGATAGCAAAAATGGAAGGAGTAAGTGAAAAAAGCCGTGCGAAATGCAATCAGGAAGTTCGGTGAGGATAACACCTTTGAGGATAAACCAAAAAAGGGGCGAAAAAAAGGCCCTGCTAACCCTCAGTTGGATAAACGTATACTGAAGGCGTTCGAGCAAAAAAAGGAGGTTTCAGTTCGGGATGTGGCCAAAAAAGTGGGCACTTCGAAGTCCAATGTTCTTCGTGCTAAAGAACGTTTGAATCTTCAAACCTATAAGAAGCAAAAACAACCAAAACGTAGTCCGAAACAAGAAACATCGACAAGGCCGAGGGTTCGAAAGCTGTACAATACAATTCTTGCTGGAAATTTGAACTGCATAATCATGGACGAGGAAACCTTCATGAAACTCGATTACAAATCCTTGCCGGGATCACAATATGATACGGTGCGAGAAGGGCAAGTGTTAAACCAGTCCGAGACATCGATTGAAGTCGAAAAATTTGGTAAGAAAGCTATGGTCTGGTAAGCAATTTGTAGCTGCGGTAAGATTTCGAAACCCTTCATCACCACTGCTTCAATGAACAGCGAAATATACATCAAGGAATGTTTACAAAAACGACTTCTACCCATGATTCGAAGCCACAAGGATCCTGTTCTCTTCTGGCTAGATCTTGCTTCTTGCCACTACTCGAAATCAACGGAAACATCCCAAAAAACATAAATCCACCAAATTGCCCACAACTTCGACCAATTGAGGAATTTTGGGCATTAACGAAGGCACATCTTAGGAAACATGTCTCGGCAGCCGAAACCATTCAACAGTTCGAAAAAGATTGGAAAAAAGTGTCAAAGTTGTCGCCAAGAAGTCTGTACGGCATTTAATAAGGAACGTTTGCAAGAAGGTGCGCCAATGGCCAAGTAGCAAATGTTGAGAATAATATTCTGTTGTTGTAGTTTCATATTATCAATATATCGAATAAAATTTGAATATCTAACACTTGTTAATTATTTACAGCGAAATCATACTTTCTGGGACAGTCTTTCTGCAAAGTAAAGTCAAGGCTCAACATTCTAATGCAGAACCAGCTTTTTCAAAAAACTGCAGCCTATACATATATCCTACTTAAGATTATAATACGAAATCGTGGTTTTTTCCTTTTATTATTAAACCATATTTATGCTCCATATCAAAGTCAATAATTTTATTGACCTCGAAATTCTTAATTCGAAATTCTTACTTAATATAGCAATAATGAAGTAAAATAACTGTTGGTATAGCTGTTTTGAAACTATTGGCTAAAATCACCGAAATATCTTATACATAATTAATCCAATCTTCAAAAAATTTAAGTTCTAATGAAATATGAAGCATTCTTAAATGCTACTACCCATCTCTGTAATGATTATCTTTGGGCAGATTGCAAATTATCACACGATTGGATTGCCCGAAAGTTTTTGATTTACGTTTTTTTTTCATCTCCATTAGTTTCTCGGATTTAAAGTGTGTAGTTTTCCGGAAAAGTTGGATGAGAGTTTCTGACAACTGAAAATTATCAACGTATTACCAGCAATAAAAAATGAATCCAATAATGGGACGGTACAAAGTAGAAAAAGTTTAATTCAACAACTCAACCATGAAGCAGACGCAACGGACGAGAACTGGTTCACTAAACTGAAATCTTCTGCTCCCAGCCCAGCCCAGCCCAGCTCATCGTCGAACGCACCTAAGGCTGTCCTGCATCGAAAGCATTGGGTAGGAATTTCAATGCCGAGCTGCTCAAAACTATCATCCTTCTTACGACTCTTTTCTGTGGAGTTTTCTTTGTGCTTTGCCTCGGTGCTACATTATTTGCATGAATATTTAACAGAAACACTGCGGTTGATTGTCTAGTCTAGTCCGATTATTCCCTCTTTTTGGCAGGGCTTCTCACTGTTGATTGCCGAGGCCAAAATTCAGTCATTCACGTAATGCGGTCGCCCCATTTCGGCAAGTCACGGTTCAATGTTTGCCATATTTCGTGGGAATCTAAATTTAACGCTAGAAAATGTGCCGGCTCTCTTTGCGAAGTAATTGAACGATACATCTTCTGTTGTCTCGCCTTTTGGCACCACCTTGTCTCCGGAAAAGGATAGTGGAATTTGATGTTTTTACTTCTTTAACACGGGTACGGAAAAGTCGCATTTCGCAACATGCCTTTGACTTCTGCCAACGAAAAATTATGTTTACATATTTATGGATTTGCTCTGTCTGACGATATGCCGGTCGGGGCTGGTTGAAATTTAAGGAATACTCTTCGTGGAATTTTTAAATCGACCTTCAAATTAAAAATGCATTTATTCGAACAGTGAAATTCATGAAATTCTAAATACTTTGAATCGATTTTCTAATTTCAGTTTGTGACGAAAAGCGACAACTAATCGCAGCAGACATTCGGGAGTGAACACAGTGAGTGGTTTTAATTTGTGAAACGAAATATGTTTGCGTGGTGTACATACTAGTGGACGATTAGGGCTACTTATTGTTCAAAAAGGTAAGGACTTTTTAAGGACTCACATTGAAAACCGATTTTCTAGGAAAACACTTGTGTCGAAGATTGTTCTGGGTTTGCAGAGCAGAACAGAGTCATATCTTTTTTCTGATTGAAGGCCCATAAAAAATAATTTAAACTGTTTTTATTATTTTTACGTTTCGTCTTTGACTCATCAGTGCAGAGCAGCTCAAATTGAACTGCTTAGTGCTAAACTCGGCAGTTCAATTCGAACCGATAAGCAGACGTAAAGTTTCTGCTATTTACAGAACACTGTTCTGCACTCTGCACTTGATTTCCGAATCTTAATAAAAGAACTGAGTTCAGTTCAAAAATCGCTCTAGAATCAATGTTCCAAATTTAGTTTTAGCATACAGTTTCTGGATTCTGGAAATGAAATTCTGAAACTGAATCCAGTAATATAATTCTGGTTAAGAAGTCAGGTTTGAAGTTCAGATCTAACTTTTAGTTCCAGAATTCAGATCTAAAATTCCTATCCTGAATTTTGATCATGAGTTCTGAAGTTCAAATCCTAAATCAGAATTGTGGATTTGAATCCCGAAAAAGGGGAACTAATTTCAGTTACAAAATCTAGTCAAGATACCAGTTCCAAAATCGAAAATTAGGATCCCGTTCCAGAGTCATAATTTCAAATTCTGAACCTCTAATCTGGAACTAACTTCCTAAAACTAAGTTCTAAACCTGATTTTATGTTCATTCAGGTGAACCAGAATCTATGTTCTTAATTCAGTTTTAGAATTCAGTCCATAAATCCTGTTCCAGATTCCAGTTCTTGATACGGTATTCTGAAGCTGAATGCGTCTACTGATGATAATCTGCTGTTACTGGTTCAATGCGACTGCTCGCCACGCCGTCTGAATAACAAATAAGAGTGCGACCTGAGCTTTCTAGGCATGAGATCTGGCTTCGTTGCTGTTTGTGGAACGTCTCTACCAATATACGTCCAGTTCTGTCCAAAGCATAAGAAGAAATGATCGATTTTTGACCTTTTATGAAGTTTCGTGAAGTGTAACATCGTAACTGACACGTTGCTGACTACCACAAAACCGTTGTCGCGGGTACGAAATCAAGCGTAATGCGTTTTCCCCATTGCTTCTAAAAGTTCAAAAAAACTTATTTTTTGAGATATTTATTGGTCTCTCACCTGTTAAAAATTTTATCATAAATTGCTGATCATATTTCTGATGGCGTGAAGAAAGAATTATGTTGTTGCGTTGAGTACAACTCGAGATATTCACGATTAAGTTCTACCCATTCTTCCATATGGCGAATTTTGAAAAGGCGTCCCATAGAATTTTAAAAGTAAGACGTATTCACATCAAAATTGCTGTAAAATGTGTACGTCGTATAAAATTTGTAATTTCAAATATTTTTATGCTCTTTTATTATTGATAAGAAAGCATTATGGGTTCATTAAATGTTTACAATGTCGTTGGTAGCTTAGTTTTGATTCATTCTTTTTTCTTTTTTTTTTAGAGTTATTTCAGCTTGACATTGCAGCGTAACAACAACTTATGTTTAACCGGTCTTTAATATGTCGTTAGTCACTATTCAAAGCAGTACTTTTTGGGTCACGCTAAATTGTTAGCTGTTGATAACAATCACTTATATTCCTTTTTGCAAACTAGTCACAAATAAGATTTCATAACAAAAATTGTTACCAAGGTTCTCCGCAGTCAATCTACGTGTTTTATGAATGAACCCTCCTTTGCAGCCCTCTCTTTCGACAAAATTATTCGGTTGGCTAAAAGTTCGGTACACCATTTGAACTTCAAAAACTCTGAGCAAATACTTCAAATAGATAAAAGTGCGTTTTCCAATTACATTTATTTATTCAACCATATCTCCGGAGCTAGAGATGTTCGTTATTAGCCATCCGAACTCAATTGCCCAATAATAGCTTTTGAAAATGCCAGAAATCGGTTTAGACATCTCTGAGAAAATTTAACCGATTGCAACAACGCAAGTAAACACTTACATTTTGCGATCTTGTCGAGCCGAGTCGTATGTTAAATAACACTTGTGGTCTCATGGGCTCCGATCAGAAGTTTATTTTCTATTTGTTTTCTAAAAAACAAATGATATGACTAGAATCAGTGTAAAATTGTGCTTTAGAGATTCGCATTGTTTTGTATGTTTGGGCTGTTCTATTTTTATTTATAATTTCTAGTCAACGAGTAATTTACAGTTTATTGCAGATTGGGATGGTATCATTGTTTTTTAATGTATTTTGCTCGAGCATGTTAATCCAATATTTTGCGATTTGTAATCCCTTTATCATTGCTCGTACATCACAAAAGCCTTGAATCACACATCATTATAAATCTTCTATATGGGGCATTTCGCACAAAATCAGCCATCCAAAATTGTTTTTCAATATAGTACGTGGAATTTTCGAGATATGATTTTTTGAAGTTCCGCGTTTATAAAAATGAGCCTTTTTTCAACAGCCTTTACTGTAAAATTTAATAAAGATAAAAAAATTCGTCCAAAACATGAAATGTGCATCTTTTCCTTAACTTTCAAACATGTGATTTCATAAGACAACCTTATAGAATATTTAATGAAAATAGATAAAAATTTATAAACAAATAAAAATATTTCAAACTGGGGCATATTTTTTTTCTTTTTTTAGTTTAAAAAAGAAGCCTTATGGTTTTAACTCAATCTTGGCAAAGTTTAAGAGTGCAAAGTTTAGTACTTAGCAGTGAATTTTCCAATCTCGACCCGCACGCGCGGAGTGTCCCGCAGCGCAACTCGCTCGAACACGGGCTTAACTTGTCGACACATGTCGCGCCATTGATCGAATCCTAATTTTGACAGTTTATTGTTTGCAACACTCCTGTTAAGATCGTGGTGTAAAAATGATTTCAAAAATCAAAAACAGTCGTTGCGTCGAGTTTCTTCTTCCCTTCTTGAGAAATTCGATTTTTTACAAGCAAATGATGTTTTGTGTGCGTGTAAAAGTGCATGACTTTATTTATTATTTCATGGGAAATTGTTTTTCTGTAATATATGAATATTCATGATTTTAAATACAAAAATTAGACTTTCGAACGGAGCCTCAGAGACCATACACATATACCATTCGACTCAGTTCGACGAGATCGGAAAATGTCTGTGTGTGTGTGCACTTTTCGAAGATATTTTAACGCGCTCAATTTTCTTAGAGATGGCTGAGCCTATTTTAACAAACTTATGCTCGTTTGAAAGCTACTGTCGGGCCATTGATCAAGTCCAAATATCAAATAGCTGTGACCTTTGGTTCCGAAGATATGATGGTATAAGTGACGTAACCGACAAAACACGTTGTTTTTTACCGCTCTAATGTATATAAGGGTGCCAATATTTTGGGATCACCTCTAATTTCGTTAAGCGCTATAGTTCAAAAGTTTAAGCACCTCGAAAAAAGTCCTCATGCAAATTCGAGCTTAGTCGGACATAGGTAAGGGGTGCTACCCGACGGTTAAAGTTTGAAAATTTTCTATCTTGAAAAATTACCATACGGGGAGAATACATGAGATTTCCGAAATTGAAAAATTTTGTTTGATGTCAAACGTCTTAGAATTGTATGAAACGTCGAGATTTAGTGTCATCTAAAAAAAAATTCCCAGAAAATCCATTGAACGGATTTATCTAATTTGACGAGAATCGATACTCGACCATAGAAACAATTTGCGTATATTAGATATGATTATATTGGGGGGTTGTTGATGTAACAAGTGTCTTAAACAGAGGGGGTGTAATGTTTGTAACGGCATAAATCCGAAAGTACTTAATGGATTGCTATTGAACTTGACATGACAATGCTCTTCAGACATTGTCTAAGGAGTAATTTTATGGGGGAGGGACGTAACAAGTGTTTTCAACTGATAGGGTCATGCAAAAAATTCATATATCAAGAATCGATACGTTTTGAAGATCATAGAAACTTTTTGCACAACTTTGATATGACTATTAGAGTATTCGTGGGGGGTGGATGTAGCAAATGCCTTTAAAAAGGGGGGTGTAATGTTTGTAACGTTATAACTCCGGAACTACTGAACGGATTGTTATCAAATCACAGGTACTTCTTGCTCTTCAGAGATGGTCATAAGGATATTCTTAAGGGGGAGAGTGTGTAACAACTGCCCATAACAGTCCATTAACCAAATTTATCTAATTTGACGAGAATTGATACTTTTTGAAGACCATACACACATTCTTGATTATCACTAAACTTGGCACAGCTACTTTTTGCAATTCAGAGTTCAGATATTCATTGCACAGGTATTATAATACTGCACATACTACTTTCATATTAAAAGCAAGTGCCCCAAACATTAAAAGTATAAAGCAAAATTTATCAGATTTTATGAAAAAATGTTACTTCTTGACCAGTACTTCATATTTCTAGCAACTAAGCGAGGTTTACAAAAATATACAAAAGAGGGACACATAGAGTCTTAACAAAGGGAGGAAGCATTGGAATAGATGAAGAAATCATACAATCAATGAACTTTTTTTTGTAAATTGAGGAAACTGTCGACCCAAGATGATAGGAATAAGTTTACGACAAAATTTGTATTAACTAAATCGTTATTCTATGGTACGAATGTATGATGATAAACAGCCTTTCGTTATAAAATAATCATTATCACAATCTTCAGCGATCACGTGAAAATAATGAAGTCATAAGAATTTTTATAACTAAGAGGCAATAGCACGTGTTTATAACCATTAAAGCCTAAGATATTATAGATTGGGTGTGACGAGAAATGTTAAGTTACGTTAAGTTACATATACTTTTTGGAATTCAGAGGATACTAAGAAGTTATTTATAGAAGGGTGTTTTGAATGTTCCTAGTAAACGGAATACCGAATACCGTAAACATTTCTATAGATTTTTTGCGGCCTTGCCTTCACGAAACAATTCCGAGCAACGCCGGGTAATTCAGCTAGTCACATATAAAAAAGATCAACTATAAGTCTTGAGCAGTTAAACAAAATCAATGAACACCGATCACATCAAACCAGCTCTGTACTCGAAAGACTTGCTACGTCATGAAAATTATAAATAAAATTTTATTAAATGTTATTATTTTTACGTTTCGTCTTTGACTCATCAGTGCAGAGCTGTTCAAATTGAACTACTTAGTGCTAAACTCGGCAGTTCAATTTGAACCTCTAAGCAGACGTAAAGTTTCTGCTACTTACAAAACACTTTTTGTTTTGCAACGAAGTGCAATGTCTTCACTGACGTGCCGAACGAAAAAGTGTTTTCGACTATTTCTGGCCGATGCAGATATGGTCATTTAGGGGTTAGCCAAAATGAGCGAGTTTAGTTCAATTTGAACTGCTCTGCACTGATGAGTCAAAAACGACACGTAATAATAATAAAAACGGTGTTGTGCCCTTGTACAAAATTTGGCTAATCCCTAAATAATTCAATGTATACCAAATTGATAACATCGGAGAAAATAAGAAATAATAGATCGCTCAGCGGAAAACAGCCGAAAACGATATCTCTACTAAAAACATATTACAGAAATGTGTGAGTCGTCATCTATTTGGGAATAGGAATGTGTAGTAAAGACTTTTCGGTGATTGTAAACATGTTATAACGACCTGTTGATTTCGAATAATGACAGTAAAGTTCCGTGCATGACGCCCAAGTGTGTGAATTCCGGCTTGTTCGGCTCAGTACCGGCTCAGTACCGAATATTGGCATTTGCGCACGGAAAGTGTACGTATACCCTTTACCCGATCCCAACGTGGCCTAATTGAACGGAAAGAAGTTTTTTTGCTAAAAAGAAAGAAAATTGATCCTAGGCAACTGTCTCAAGAACACGCCTATCCTTAATGGGCAGGGTCAAGGAAAGGTGCGAGCTAAAAGAAAAACTCTAGCAATTAATTAGGCTTATGGACGATTAGCCCCGCTGTTTCCCCACTGCGCAAAGGAATGATTATCGAACATTAATTGAAGGATTAGGCAAGAAGCGATGTTTAGTTTGATTTACGGTCGAAAACACACAAAAACAGAATGGCTAGGCCGATTATCAACGTTTCCTCTAGGCTAGCACCCAATTTTGATAAAGTTTTGATCAAAGCTGTCGAGTGTTTGGATGCGATTTGCCGTTTGATTGATGGGTTTAGTTTATTTAAAAAAATAACTGCTTTATGTTTTCTGGACTAATTACCGGTCCTACTCTGGGTCTTAGACCGAGAATCTCATTCTTCTGGGTCGAATGATGAAAACTAGGTTAAGCTGACGCGATTTGTTGATAGGATTTTATCACGTTGGTAAATATTTGCTTAAACGTGATTACGACGGGAAATCAGTTTGGTGACAGAGGTTCGTATAAGCGAAATCCTTTGATCAGGGTTGACAGACGGTTACCGGGACGGTGCCGGCATCGTCTACACTTCTTATCACCTTGTTAACTGAAATTGATTGATTGTCCTTCTTTTTTCCAAGCAATAGTCCTGGAACTAAAATAAAAAGAACATTTATTTTGTTTGGTCTTAATACAAGTAATTGTGTGAGTTGACAAACAAACGATATATTGCATATTTCGCCGTGATTTCGTTTATTCTATAATTTAAAATTGTGCTGGATTGTAGATCCTGGAACGTCCTTTAACTAGTAGCTAATTACTTGCGTGTGCTACATTGAATCACCAAGTTAACAAGGCGCCTAACTGTGTGTACATTATGTTCAAACGTGAAAGAGATGCAATTGCATTTGCTTTGGTTAATAACGGGGTGCACCGTGTTGATCATGATAATGTTAAATATAAAATCCCTGTGTAATTGGTGGACAATGCCATAGAAGTACGCGTGCATGACCTTCCCTCGCAGACCAGCGATCAGTTTGTTCGGGAAAGTATGTCGCAGTACGGTGAAGTTCTTTCCATCGAAAGGGAAGTATAGCGGAATTTTTTTCTGGTATCCGGAATGGAGTGCGAGTGGTACGTATGCAACTACGTAAAGCAATCCCATCTTACATCATTTGAGATCAAGATGAGATCAGTGTAAAATGCTGATTACGTATTAAAATCAACTGGTTACCTGTCAGTTTTGTGAATATCCTGCACACTACGGCAAACCTTGCACTGAAACTGCGAAAAAGACATCTTCAAACAAAAACAAGGACCAGCGCTCAACAACGGAAACTAGTGAGCGCAGTACTCCTGTTTCACCATCAAACCAACCAGTAGCTGCAATTAATGTACAACAAGGCACGTCTACAGCAACTAACAACGAGCCCAAGACTGCGAATTACAAGGAAAACGAAGAAAAAACGGAACCCCTCAATCATCGCAAGATAAAAATGGAAGCTCGTCTCCCTCTAGAAAAAGGGTGACAACGAGATCCAACGGTAAAAAAATTATTTTATCTAATAAAACCATGGCTCAATCGGCCACGTAAATGGCCTGAATTGAAGTAGAAGATCACGCAGTACTGCTTATTGAATCTACTTTACAGAATGTTGCGCGAACTGAAGAAATTTTTGCTACTGTCACTCGTTCCGGAAAAAGTTCTAAATGAAAAGTCACTTATTTGCCAAGCAGTGACAATACAGCGAATCCTCCTGACAATAGTGGATTGTTGAGATCCGGCAAGAGACGTAAAACGGTTTTTCTAAAAACCGATAAAACTAACACCAAGACTAGTCACACTTCAGAATCAACAAGCAACCTGCCTAATACTGAAGTAACATGTAATGAAACTATCATGAAAATGAAGCAAACTGTTCTGTTTAGGCCGAAGAAAACCCAGCCGATTGAAGCAACAAAACAGCTAATTCGCGAGTAATTCGACCCAGCTACCTTTTCTGTAAAAAAAAATACAATACCGCAATACCGGCGAAGTTCCAGTATGTTGTGACTCGAATGAGCTTGCACTAAAACTGATAGATATCGTGATTTTAGGCGACTTCAATTTCAGTGGAATACTATGGCAATCCCATTCATCTCACTACCTGTTTCCCGATATTAGTCGTTCATCTATTGGAACGTTATACGAACTCAGCTGTTATACGAGTATAGCACAGCCGGTTTAGTACAATTGAATGGATGTACTAATGATAACGATCGAATTCTGGATCTTTGTTTCTCCAGCAATGAAATTGCAAATACTATTACAGTTCAGAAAGCTCCCATTCCCTTAGTCAAAAGCTGTACTCATCATCCACTGCTTCAAATACACTTTCTCTGCAGCCAACCTGTCACATTTAATGAAGTTACAGAAGCAATATCATACAACTTCCGTAAATCTGATTTTATATTGAAACAATTTTTTGAAAGCATTGATTAGAACAATGTACTTCTCCGTTGAGACTCTCACCAAGCTGCTCGAAAACTGAGCCACGTTTTGCTTTATGCCATTGACCAATTAGTTCCAAAAATTACAAACTCTCATCCTCAGCCTAAATGGACCTGCGAAGGACTCAAACGATTGAAAATAGCCAAATTTTCGAAATACCGAACCGATTACCTTCAATCTCGACATATAGCTTTAAATAACTCATACAAACGCCTTAACAGACCATTATTCGCAGCTTACCAGAAGAAGGTGCAAGACAATAATACTAAAGCTTTTTGGAAGTATGTCATAGAGCAGAGAAAGAAAATTGGTCTTCCGAGTTTTATGGTCTACGGTGATGTCGAAGCAGCTACGACTGAGGGTATTTGTAACCTTTTCCGTGAACACTTTGGCAGTGTATTCAGGAACGATAACCTTGACTACAAAGCAATCGAAAACGCTGCTAATAACGTATCTTACTATCCATCGGTGGGTTTTCCAGCCAGTAATTCATCTAACGATGTTATTGAAGCGTGATAAAAATCTCAAAAACTCTTCGAATCCAGGCCCTGACGGTATTCCATCAATAGTGCTAAAAATGTGCTCATAGCATTGCAGCTCCACTAGCCTATGTGTTTGATTGTTCGCTGTCTTCTGGCGAATTCCCTAGCATTTGGAAAAAGTCAATATTATTTCCTGTGCGACAAGGCGACAAGCATATCATCTCGAACTATCGTGGTATTGCGTCATTGAGTACAGCTTTCATTTGTTTGAGTTGATCGTTCTGAACTTCATGTTTCGCTGCAGCTCACATTACATCTCTGTCGATCAACATGGATTTATTCCTAGGCGCTCAACGAATACAAATTTAGTAAGTTATAGATCATTTATCATCCGTGGAATGGAAAAGGATCATCAAATAGATTCTATTTATACTGATTTATCAACTGCATATGACAAGATTAATCATGGCATTGCACTAGCAAAACTTGAGCGTATCGGTTTCCAGGGACAGTTCCTTGACTGGATAAAGTCGTAGGCCGCGAAATGTCGGTAAAAATCGGAGACATCACTTCTCTATCCTTTGCTATTACATCTGGCGTACCACAAGGAAGTCACCCAGGACCTCTTCTGTTTTTAATTTACATCAACTATTCGCTTCTCGGTGTTGAGCTACATAGAGTAAGCTGCATCAAAGATGTTGGTGTCATGCTTGATAGCAAATTAACTTTTTGTGAGCACTTATCGTACATCGTCCTAAAGACATCCAAGCAACTCGGTTTTATCTTTCAAATGACGTAGTCGTTCAAAAAAAATCCACTGCTTAAAAGCATTATATATTGCCCTGATTCGCTATGTACTCGAGTTCTCGGCAGTAGCCTGGTCACCATATTACCGTAATAGAGTTCAACGCATCGAAGCTGTGCAGCATAAATTTGTCCGATTTGCTCTGAGTCAGCTGCCTTGGAGAGACCCTTATAATCTTCCTAGATATGTACACAGATGTAACCTAATTGGACCTAACGTCTCTAAAGCAATGTTTATTTCCGATTTGATACTTGGTTATATAGACTGTCCTGATCTTCTCGGACAAATACATATAAACATCCGACGCAGAACTCTCCGGAGCAACTCTTTCCTCGTCATCCAGTTTGCTAGAACAAATTACGCGAAGAATGAACCCCTGTCTAGTATGGCTCGCATATTTAATCGGTGTTATACAATATTCGATTTTAATCTATCTCGTGTTACTCTCAAACGATTATTTATTGCTTTTTTAAAAACTTGACCTATTATTGAATGTATTTTAGAACCTTCGTATGTAATTAAATTTTTCTTAAGTGTAATGTAGTTAATGTTTGTATGTTTTTAGTTTTTAGTAAAAGTGTATCATTTGGATTTTGTATTATCTGTTGGTACTATAAGATGAGGAGGTTTTGCTTCCATTTGAGTAAGTACTAATAGTTGATCAAGTCAAGAGGCTTTTCCCTGCTCCAATAAACAATAAACAATAAGGTTGAATTTTCAATTTGAATTTGAATTTGAAATTTGAATTTGAATTTGAAATTTCATACAATTAAATTGAAGAAGTTTCTTCTGCCTAAATTCTTACAATTCCACATTCATGAGTCATCAACGGAACCGAGAACTATTTTATTAATATGAAAAGATTCCGGTATAACTTTTCGTTTGTTCCACCTTTTCACAAAATGAAAAATCTAAAACTTCCTTGAGAAGCCGCCCCATAACAGCGGGGCTGCATAGCAATAAGAAAAAACTTTTCGGGATGTTAATCGACTTAAATATAGTGCACGTTCTTTTCAACAAGCATATCTGTTTAAAAAGTTCAGTCTCATATTTTCACAACCGAACAACTGCATGCGCAATGTGCATTTCCATTATGATAACTATGCGTGGGTTCGGGGGGAGGAAAAAAATAACATCCATACCAACCACTTCGACGTGGATACGGCAATTGCAGGATACGGCAGCAATCCGAATCCAACACATATAATTTATTAAAACTAGATTGGCACAGAACCAACTCTCGTCGAGAAGGTTTTTCCTTCGTACCGCAGCGGGCCGGCTGCTGGAGATAACCTTCTTTCGGAAGCGGCCCATCATACCGCCATATCATGTGCTACATCGAACTTCACCGCACAGGAGACCAGACCAACAAACCCACAAAGTATGGTTGCCGTTAGCCCGAAGCGACAATGTCCTTCCACAAGGATGCTTCTGCAATATCTCATCAGAAATAGAGTCCCATTAAAGTCTCGCCTGGCTGCACGAAGGAGAAATCTGCATCCAGAGTCTGAACTAGACCTGGCGGACTTTCCAAAGTTCACCGAGGCGAACGCGTTGCTGTTTCTGCTTCTCGTTGCCCGGTTGTCTCCCAGTAATAACCAAGATTTTAATCTTTATGGAGCCGAGATTAGGAAGCAGGTGTGCTCCGAAAATGGTGGCATACGGGAGGAGGCGTGGGACTGGAAGCGACACTCCTCGTACTCTCCCTTTTTCCAAAACGAAACGGAAGAGAATTCTCAAGCTGTATCATTATCTTTATGGGGTGCTTTCCTTGCGCTGCGATAGTTCCTGTTGTACTTTTATTGTGTTGCTTTTTTCTGTCGTTGTGCTCTTTGGCGAAGTGGATCTTCAATTTATTTCAAGATGCGCATCACAATGCCAGCCAGCGAGGACTGCGTCAGTCGTCAGCCGGAAGAGAAACTTTTTAAGCAACTTCAGCCGGAATGAAGTCGTTTAGGTAAAGTTGCATAAAACACACACAAACACACACACACGCACCCTTCTGTCGCATCACGACAGACGAATACCGAGGTGAAGGCTTATAAAGTTGAACTTTGTCGAAAAGTTCTAAATCTCACTACTCACCACTTGGGTGGCTTCTTTTTCCTTCGGAGGAAAGTTGCTCCTGCTCCATGTCGATAGAGACGCACGTACAGCAATGTGATCCTTCGTGAACTACAGCCGTGTGTGTGATGATTGGGGCTGGTAGAATATGTTAAACAATGTTGAAATATCGTAGAGAAATATAAATAATATCATGAAATGCAATGGTCGTGCCTGCATCAATACAAATTATGTGAAACCTAAGGCAGCGAGTGTTATTAAATATATCGTTAAATAAAAAACACAAATTAGAAACATGTTAAATTTATGGGTGCAGGATTGTGACATGTTGATACCAGTAAAGATTGTTAGACAGTCTGTTTTCTAGACATCGACTTTGACAATTAGTAGTGATACGGGTATTTGTTTGAAATTTCTACATAATTTCGTTGGAAAAACTTAGCCCCTCTATTGTAACTAATCCAAAACAATATTTGAATCTCATTTTCAGACGGATTCATTACAAAAAGCGAATCTTCAAAATGAAATCACACATTTATGGTATTATTAATTAATAGAGTGAAATTGAGTTTTGGAGCCACTTTGGGATGGAGAGAAAAGCGAATATCAAAGCCAGTCCATGTTAAATTTCGGACATATTTTTTTTTAGTGTAGATTTTTATTTATTTCACGGATCGGTTAATGTTTGAGTAAAATGACAGCTCCACTTTATTTCGTGGAATAAAATTCTTTGTTACATTTAGTAAAATGACCTTGAATCGAGGAGAAGTGCGCAATCCGAATTTATCGGCACGCGAAACTAAAACTTCTGAAAAGTACCGTGTTCTGTATTTTCAAATCAATCTTCTTACGCTTGACGGTGGAACAGAAGCTTGGAAGTGGAACAAATCTAAAATTGTGCTCCCGACATATAGACAAGAAAGTGGTAGCCATTATTGAGATGAATCCCAGTCTTTCTACGCGAAATGTGGCTCACAAAGTTAGGAAGTCGAAATCAAATGTATAAAATGTATAGCAGAAACTAATGGTGTATAGCGTAAAAATGTGCCCAACTGTGCTAACAAGCAAAATTTCACTGCCAAAAGTCGTACTAAGAAGTTTAGCCAGTGTTGGTGATTACCGAGATTTTGACAGAAGCTGCTCGATATTTCTCTACATTGTACACAACATTTTCAATCCAGTAGAAGATGCTACAAGAACTCATGTCTCTCAATGTATGAACCGTGAGAGAATTTTGCTACATTTCTTCGCTCCACTTCATACTCTGAGTATTTCACGGCCCTTAAAAAAAATCTACACCCTGATAATGATCGGCGCTGTGTGGAATTTACCAAGAGAGAATCGTAAGTTGACAATTATCGCAGAAAATCGAACCGATGATTCGACTTGATGATTCTCATACTAGGTTGCAATATTTCAAAACCCTTGTGTGGAGCATTCAAATACATTCTCATAGGCACAACTTATACAAAGGTTATATGCACAAAGTTAGAATAAGCGGCAATAGTAAAATGATTCTACCGCACTTATCAATTGCCCATACAGAATCGGATCGCGAAACGAGAATAAGCGACCGTTTGTTGCTTCAGAGAGAATCGCCACAGCAGCGAGCTAACCTTTGATTCTCATGATTTGGTCATTGAGAGAAATTCGCTCTCGCACTGGTATTTATTCTATGTTAAATGAACCATGCCGGTTTTTTGTTGCTGCGATGATATCCGTCTCTCTTTTATGGCACTGATTGAATCGTGTGAAGAGTTGCTAGTGAGCGTTCTTTGATACCGGGTCTGGTTTTTTATGTTGGAAGTACAAATTATCTACAAAAATCTGTTTTTTTTAAGGCAAAAAATGCAATTATTTTAAAATAAAAAAAACGTGATTAATCCACCTAGCAGTGAGATGATACCTTTTTTTATCAATACGCATGTGTTTTTGCATGGATATTCTTAGGTGTTTTAGTTCTCATGACATTATTTTAATTATCGTCGTTTTAAACGGCAAATTGAGATTTTAATTACTTATTACCCTGTAACGCCGAAACTGCAAAACATATCGAATTTCAATCTTAGCGCGTGACAATCGATTGAACATTCTATGAGATGTCGAAGTAAGTTCCACTTTAGAATTTTTCGTCATTATTTATGGTACTTCCAGAGCCGGTATTCAGGATCTAACATAACCCAAAATGATTCGAATGGCCATAAATTATTACGCCAAACAATTTACATGAAATTTATAAACTCATCATCTGTAATTCCAGAATCGGATAAAATTCACCGATTTTGTATGGGACCTTAAGTCCTGTAATATTTGTTTTTGAAGTTCGATTTGGTCTTTTTTGAGAAAATGATTGAGCTTTGAGAATCGATTCGATACTGGAACCGGAATTCAAAAATCGGTGTAGCCGAAATCAGTTAAATTCACCTGAGGAGTGTGTAGAGATCTTTGAGAAATTGTAGTGCGAATTAAAATTTGGGGGTACATTCCGAATCCAAAAACGAATACCGCTCAAACTGAAATAAATTTATTTGGTAATCGACTATCCAAATCCGCAAACCCGATAAACCTGATTAATTTATGTGAAATGGACATTTTTATACTAATCACCCTGCATTTTCTAAACCAGAAGTCGGATCTGACTAAAAAGTAAGAGGTTTTATAGGATTTTAAGACCTCTCATTTGAATCATAGATGATTCTTAGATCTCATTTGAATCTTAGATCGGTTCAGCCATCTACGAGAAAAATTAATTGCATTATTTTAATTTCGTTTCACATATCATCCTGTGGTTCCGCAGTCAGAAGTCGGATCCAAACGTAATTCAGGAACCTTGTTTGGGAGTATACGACTTTTCATATGAATCTGAGTTTGTAGAAAACGGTTTAACCATCTCCGAGAAAATTGATTGAAATTATTTGTCACACACGCATTTGCTGATCTCGACGAACTGAGTCGTATGGTATATGGAAGTCATGTTCTTCCAGCATTTATTGCTGTAAATAGTTTAAATCAATATAATTATGGAATTACTTCCAACTCGATAATGCTGGTATCATCTGGTTTACATATGCCATATTCGAAAGATTATGTTGCCAAAAATGAACCATGCTAAAATTGGTCCGAGGCAACTTGTCATAAAAAGGATGCTGTACACAGTCTTTTTGGTACTTAGAAACAATTATATGTAACAGTATAAAAAATCGTGTTTCATGTTGCTCCCAAGCATTGCTTTTTCATACAGCGCTCAAAATTCCTTCTCCTGGAATAAGGCTTACACAAAAATATCTCCGTTAAAAATGGACGGATTTTAACAATCTATGGCTTGTTGAATAGGTATTACCGAGCGAAATCTAAGTCTGGAAACATATTCTGTTTTCAAGGTCAAATGTGACAGATACTGTCAAAAAACTGAAAGTTTTGACATAAAACTTCGTATAACTCAAAAAGTAAACATCTGATCTCAAAACCATTCAATAGCGTTCTGAGTGACGGGGAGACCTTTCATTTGCGATTAGTTTGATCAAAATCGGTCCAGCCATCTCTGAGATCTCGACCTCTTAGTTGACAACACACATACAGACACACACACAGACATTTGCTCAGTTCGTCGAGCTGAATCGATTGGTATATGTCATTCGGCCCTCCGTTCCTCGGAAAAATTTTCTAAAGTTTGAGCGAATTCTATACCTATTTTTTATATATATAAAAAAAGGTAAAAATTAAAAAATTAATTAAAGTATCCTTATTGCTAGCTACTGCTTTTTCCCACCCCTCATGCAATTTCCGAATTCAATCTCGAAAAAATGGCTCGTCTTTTCAGGTAATCCAAGTTTGAAGCCAATTTTCGATTTCTGCGAAAAAAGTAACCTTCCAGATTTGGCTGCATCCATCGGAACAACACGCCAGTAATCAGAAGGAGCAATGTCAGTAACTACGGCGGGTGTGGCAAAATGTATCAATTGAGCGTTTCCAAATATTTTTCAACGACTTTTACGAAAAGAAGCCGAGCGTTGTCTATCAGGAGAATAACTTTTCCTTGTATTTGCTGGTATTCCGGCCGTTCTTCGCGTAATGCACGACTCAAACGCATCAATTGTAGCTTGTACCGTTGGCCTTTTCTTTGTTGCCTTTGAATCAACTGCTCACAAGTGAAAAATCGTCTTTCAATGTCTCATGGTTTCAGTTCGTAAGGCACCCAATTGCCTTGCTTTTTAATCATTCGTATGGATTTTAATCGTACAGAAACTTTTTACTATTATTATTAGGGGCGGGTAGGGTCTAACACTTAACTTTAACTTCGTTTATCACATACTGCGAAGAAATAAGAACTCGGCGCATAGGCCCAAAACTTCTGCTTTGATTGACTTCAAAACTGGACAAAACATTCTTGAAATGTTTCATTATAACAAATTATAAAATGATATATATGATGAAAATGAAAATGAAAATATATGATTTTTTGAAAATATTTGACCCTACGGGCTTCCTTGAGTAATAAATTGTTGCCATTGATTTATAGATAAAAACTTAAAACGCATTTTGCTCAAAAGCAGGTTTTAAAACCCGTGTCCATCGTCATTCAAAAACTACTGCACCAATTTTTTTCAAATTTTGCACACATTTCTACATATAAAAAACTAGACCCCAACGTTTCCGTTTCCGTTGTTTGTTACTTTGGGGAGGTTTAACAGCTACAAAATGGCGGATTTTTTCGTGAAAAATCGTAGTTTTCATTTTGAACAACCACCAAAAATTTAAAAAATTTAAAAACATCAAACAGAAACGTTGGGGTGTAGAAAAACTTTTACTCTAACTATGCTGCGTTTATTTGTTCACTTCTGATTACTCTGCGCTGAGATATAGTGGACACCTCAAATCATGATTTTTAAGAAGTGTCCTCAAAAATACCTCTTCACTGACTTTTTTTCAATATTTTTCCATGAAGAAATCACAAAATGTTGTTCGAATGATGCTTCTTAACATGCAAAACATTTGAATTTATTTTGTTGAACGATAATTCTGAAAAAAATCGCAAAAATGAAGATTTTTCTCATCATTTAAACCCTACCCCTCCCTTAATGTCCGTTATTTATACCCGACTTTAAATTTTTCGGTTCGTCAAGTGTCGTACAGGAACTGCACTCTTCCCGCAAATGCTGTTTGGTTAACACAAAATTGCTCATAATTAGCACAGTGGGAAACAAGGTTTTTTTTAAACTCGAAGCAATATGAGCTTATTAATAATGACAGATGTCTAACATCTTGAAACTATCGACATCAACTGTTACTGTTCAATAAACAGCTAGAGCCACCTTTTGAAAACGTACCGAACCAATTTTTACTCCCAATACCAAAGTGCAAAGGAAAGCCGTTGTCGAGCATTTCCAGACAAAAAAGATGTCCAAATTCCCGAAGAAATATTGTGATATAATGTGATTGAAAATCTGGAATGTTTACGAGAAAGAATGTCAGCGAAAGGAGTTGCTACCATTTACCATCAGCTACGGCTCTCTAATTCACTTTTGAGTTGATTTGTCATCTTGTCACTATGCGAAATTCGTCCTGGAATGGTACAAGGAACAATAAATCTAATACGTGCCTAAAACAATCAAACTCTCTTGGAACAGGAAAGTAATGGGCTCTAGTTATGTGGAAATTCTTCGAAACTGAGAAGAAAACAGTCGCAGTTTGTGACAAATAATGTCACTCAATTTTCTAAGAGATGGTTGAACCGATTTTCACTAACTCAGATTCAAATGAAAGATCTTATGGTCCCATAGACGATTATTGAATTTTACCCCGATTCGACTTACGGTTCCGGAATTACGGGGTGATATGCACAGATAAAATGGAAAAAAATGACACTCACTTTTCTTAGAGATGGGTGAACCGATTTTTAGAAACTTAGAATCAAACGAAAGGTCTTATGGTCCCATAAATTGCTATTAAATTTCAACATTTAGGGGGTTTTTGGTTTGTACGTAAAGTACATATTTAGTTTAGAAACCAAAAAACCCCTAAATGTTCAAATTCCGCAGCGGCCAGTAGTCGGTCGTCATTCGTTTTTGTCCGAGACGTCAGATAGGATATGTCACCTAGTGTCAAATACTTAAAGGGTCACATAAATAGTGTGGACTTTGCGTCTGCTTAGCGGTTCAAATTGAACTGTTAGGCAGAGATGGTGGTTCAATTTGAACTGTTTTAAGCACTGATGAGCCGAAGGCGAAACGCGAAAAAATCGATATTAAATGTCATCTTTATTCGATCACCGGTTCCGCAATTACAAGGTAATGTGTGCAAATCTATGGGAAATTTTCACAAACAAAGATGCAAATAAAAGGTCTCGAATTTTTTTTAATATCTCCATAAAGTTGATCCAGATTCGACTTCCAATTCCAGCATTACAGCGTGATAAATGAGAAATTTTCAATTTCATTAGTATTACAAGCGATGGCGAAACGAGGTGATATTTTTTGAAAAACTTACTGGTAAGTTAATCTACTTAGCAGATCTTATTAGTTAGTAACCTACTTTGGGACTAATAGTCTTCGGTTTCCGCTTCCGAAAGCTCCGATAATAGTTTAAAAAGGCGATTAAGTAATGTCAGAGACATAACCGAATGACGTGAAAATAAAATGGATGGAAACCAAATTTTAAATCTTAGTTTTAGAACTGAATTCTGAACCAGACCTCGGGAACTAAATTCCTGATCTAAATTGTTGTGTTATGAAACTGAATTCGAGGCCAGGTTTTTGTTTCGCACTGAACTCTGGACCTAGATTCAAGTCCGTAGTTGAATTTTAGTTAAAGAAATCCGGTTCAGAATTCAGTTTTCGAATTCGGATCCAGAATTCCGCCTCAAAATTCAGCTCTAGAATTCAGATCCGAAATATAGTTAAAAATTTTTCAGAATTCTAGTTTCTAAACTCGATATAAAGTTTCAGAATTTCAGGTTCAGAACTCAATTCCGGAATTCTGAAACTGAATTCTAAATCTGGCCTCCACTCAGGAATTTTGGAACTGTATTCTGGTCTGCACCTCAATTTTAGTTTCTTAATTCAGTTTTGAACGAAAATTCAGATGCAAGTCCCAAATTCATTGCTAAAAATCAGCTCCAGAGTCCAGGTCTATATTAAAGATCCTGATCTCAGCTTAAGATTTCGGTTTCAAAATCTCAAGAATCCGTTTCTGAAATTCGATTTCAGTTCGTTCGATTCTAGAACTGAATTCTAATCAAGGATTTAGGAACTGAATTTTTGTTGAGAATTTTGGAAAAGAAATAAAAATGTAGATTTTAACACTAAGTTTTAGGGCTGAATTCTAGAATTGGACTCTGAATATAGAGTCTGGTCAGAATTGAACTAGTAGACTACGAAGAATGAATGAAGCATCAAATTAATACATACTTTACTTGTAAACCATTTTGTAAAACTTGACCTGCGATTTATTTGTGGATTCCTCATACTAGTGAAAATTCTATCATAAATTGCTTATCATAGTTTCGGTGTAATGTAGCAAAAATTATATCGATACGTCAGATACAACAAGAGATATTCACGATCAAAAACTTATCACTCTCTCAGGGGGTAAATTTTTAAAAGGCGCCTCATAGTAAAGTAAGTCGTATTCACGACAAAATCTCCTAAAATGAAAGTTCAACAACTATTTTTCAACAACGGTTGAACCGATTTTCACAATTCATGTTTCAAGTTGAAGTTTTCATTATCTTGAAAGATACTGTACAATTGTAATCAGATCCAACTTCCGGTTCCGAAATTATAAGGCGATGAATGTCAAAACTTTCAAACCGTAATACAAAATGACGGTGCGAAATCGCTACGTGCTGGTACGGAAGAAGAAAACACCACCGCCTTTCGAACTAAGCACGCAATGTGCTTTGTTTAATTACGTATAGCGTGCGGGGTTGCATCATTTAAATCTATATTCTTTATGAGAAAAATCTGTAAATCTGTATCGGAAGTGCAACATTCTGTATTGAAAATCTGTGTATGAAAATGATTAGAAATTTAAGTGCAACGAAATAAAAAAATAATTATATCGAATATGAAAATGACAGCTACTGTTTGCTTAGAGGTAGCGTATTGTAATGTAATTGGTAAACATTTCATTTTGCTTTCATACATTATGACCAATGTCGCTATCTTTCCACCTTATAAAAAGACATTTTAGAAAACATGAAAAATTACGCTAAGCTAATGGCAAAAAAAGTTAATATAGATAAACCGTCATTAGCGTAGTGTTTACCATCCTTGATATTCCTCTTTACTCAATTTGTACAGACTTGTTAGTATTATCACAAAACCATGATAACTATTCTATTCTATTACCTTTCTCATATAGAAAGTTTATGCTATCACTTGAAAAATTGACTAGTGAAAATGTAAAAGTGGAAGTGTTCTGTACCATTCGTCACAGTTCATTGAGCTGAGCAATACCTGTGTGTGTATTTATGTATGTGTGTATGTGTGTGAGTGTGTGTCACAAAATGTCACTTAGTTTTCTCAGCGATGACTTGACCGATTTTTAAAAAACTTAGGCTCATATAAAAAATCTCATAAGCCCATAAAGACTGCCCCAGAAAGTATGGACGCAACCAAAAACCGCTGCCATTTCGCAATGGTTCAGAATCTGTCAATTTTTATGGCTGCATCCTGTTGTTTACACTCTTCTCTAATCACTTGTGCAGTTGTTTATTCGTTTTCATTAGTTTGTTTCGAAATGCGTGAATTTTCAGCAGAACAACGTCGAAAAATTGTGTACAAATGGTGCACAGAACGCGAACTGTCACTGAGGAAGATAGCAAAAATGGAAGTAGTAAGTGAAAAAGCCGTGCGAAATGCAATCAGGAAGTTCGGTGAGGATAACACATTTGAGGATAAACCGAAAACGGGTCGAAAAAAAGGTCCTGCTAACCCTCAGTTGGGTAAACGTATACGCGTATGAAGGCGTTCGAGTAAAAGAAAGGTTTCAACTCGGGATGTGGCCAAAAAAGTGGACACTTCGAAGTCAAATGTTCTTCGTTCTAAAGAACGTTTGAATCTTCGAACCTATAAGAAGCAGAAACAACCAAAACATAGTTCGAAACAAGAAGCATCGATCAGGCCGAGGGTTCGAAAGCTGTACAATACGATTCTTGCTGGAAATTTTAACTGCTTAATCATGGACGACGAAACCTACGTGAAACTCGATTACAAATCCTTGCCGGGATCACAATATTATACGGTGCGAGAAGGGTAAGTGTTAAACCAGTCCGAGACATCGATAGATGTCGACAAATTTGGTAAGAAAGCTATGGTCTGGCAAGCAATTTGTAGCTGCGGTAAGATTTCGAAACCCTTCATCACCACTGCTTCAATGAACAGCGAAACATACATCAAGGAATGTTTACAAAACGACTTCTACCCATGATTCGGAGACACAATGATCCTATTGTCTTCTGGCTAGATCTTGCTCCTTGCCACTACTCGAAATCAACGGTAGAATGGTATACTACCAAAAATGCCACCAAAATGCCCACAACTTCGAGGAATTTTGGGCATTAACGAAGGCACATTTCAGAAAGCATGTCTCAGCAGCTGAAACCATTCAACAGTTCGAAAAAGATTGGAAAAAAGTGTCAAAACTTGTCGCCAAGAAGTCTGTACGGAATTTAATGAAGAACGTTCGCAAGAAGGTGCGCCAGCTAGTCTATAATGGCTAAGTAGCAAATGTTGAGAATAATATTCTGTTGTTGTAGTCTAATATTATCAGTATATCGAATAAAATTTGAATATCTAACACTTGTGAATTATTTACAGCGAAATCAAAGTGCGTCCATGCTTTCTGGGACTGCCTTTAGGTTGCTATTGAATTTCATCATGCTTTCAAAGGGTAAAATGTGTTTAAAATCGCACACCGTCATTTAGTGTGACGATACAAAAAAGACTAGATTTGGCTCAAAACTGATTTAATTTGTAAACTATGCTAGATGATTACTAAACGAACCGATTTCGGTTACACCGGTTCCGGAAGTATCGGAAATAGGGGTCAAAATTTCAAAAACGAAACTCAAAACTCACTCAACTTTCTCAGAGATGATTTGATCGGTTTTCACAAACTTAGGCTCTAATGTAAAAATTCCGTATGAATATCATCCGGGTCCGACTTCCGGTTCCGGAACTATAGGGCAACGTGTGTTTAAAATTTCAAATCTTCATTTAGTGCAACGATGCAAAATATAAATAAAATTCTTACTAACTTTACATGACTGTTTACAAATTGGAAAGGTTATGTTATCTTATACCCAAAGAAAGATTCTAATTCTATTCAAATCTAAAAAAAAAATTTTGACAGAATTTTCTAGTCCGGAGAGATGATGCTAAAAGCAACGTAACTGACCTCACTTTCAATGCAACAGAATTTCTCGATGATGGCTGAATCGAGTACCGATGATATAATATTATAAATGTATTAATAACACTATTTAAATGTCAAAAGAAAGACATTACCCTAACACTAGGTTGATAAGAAATAGTTTTGTTTTCCAAAAAATCAATACTCGATGTTCTGAGTAACGAGTTTTCTTTCCAGGAAGAGCTGCTCTTTCTGATTGACATATAATTTCCTCATAAATAAGGCAATAGTAAGAGCAAGGCGGTTGATTGAAATTGTCAGAGCGAGATTTGCAACATGAAGTTTGCAGTTAGGTAGTTTTACAGTGCAAAGTATTGTGTACTTTCTTCCATTTACTCTATGTAAGACCACAGACGCACATAGAGTTGGGAAGTTTTTCTGATCCAAAAAGTAAAGTACAATGAAGCTAAAGCCTTTGATATAAAAAAAACTTCAACGATAAATTTCCTTGCAACACTTCGTAATGCAGCTGGTATGGTAAATCTTATTTCCTGGTTGTTTTGCTCGTGTTTATCCGGATTGGTGGTTGAATCGGCTGCAAAGCCTGTTGAAACAGAAGGTCGAATTCCACAAAAGCAATGTAATATCAAGGCTTTGCCTCGTGATCGTTTTGCTTGCACAGAACGGATTCTACACCATCATCAACTTAGAAGCGACTGATGAGTCGTCGTCCTTCCGTTAAGTATGCACAAATATTTCTCCTCTTTATTTATAAATGATGGATATCGGAACGGTTGGAAATGGTGGCTGTCATGCTGTCGGAATGTTCATACTTGGTTTCAGTTCCCAATACCAATCGATGGGACCAACGAACCGTTTATATGAATCTAAGTTTCCTTTTTAAAATTTTTGTCTGCGACTTCTAGTATTTCTGGTATTACCGGTTTGTTTGTTAAGTTACTAAAAATAAAAACGAGAACAAATAGCAAACTCTCCTAAACTGACAGGAAACTCATTCGAATGGGCTGACATGTGTTAGCTTACAAGTTTATTTACGCACAGCAAGCAGCAGCAATCACAACATCAGACTTCAAATCAATTTTGCGATTAAGGCAACTCCATTTTGGATACAATGTAGGCGAACAAATTTGCCATTGCGTGTACGGAACAACAACAGCAGCAGCAGCAGCATTTGTTTCGCCTGATAAATCCGCGGAATGAAACCTTGCCGCGAGCTAACCAACCGGAAACGCATTTTGAGAAGCGAAGTAAAACTTCCATTTTCGGCATACCATGCCGGCAATTCGTGGGGTAGGCTTCGAGTGAGTAAACATCGAACCAAGCAACCTTCGTCCTGGCTGCCTTCAATCCCGGAGGCGTTTGTTTGATTAACAAGGATGCCGGCCAGTTCGTTGGTTCGTTCGAACCGAGCGGAGTCCGCGTTGTTTGAGCGACCTTTTTGCCGGTTCCTAGGCCCATCCGGTCCGTACACGCTGATGATGGATGTGTACCGTCTTGTTAATTGGGACGCTAAATTCGTTCGGTTAGAAGGAAGGAAGGAAGGGGAGAGGATGTTGGGTTGGGGGTGAGAATTGTCGGTTCGACAAGTTCGTTAGCGTAGTGTGCGGTCACCGTTGATGAAGGGCAGTTTGTTAACGAAGATTAAATAGGGTTTAATTTTCGAAACCGGGCGACGGAGTGATGGTTTCGGTTGATAGTGCGTCAAGTTATTGATTGGCAAAAACCGCTGAACAAGGCAAAATCGAGTTCAAATTGTTAATCCTGATTTAGAGCCAAACACTACCTCACTGATGTTGGCAAATTGTTCAAGTAGTCCACTGTGTAGTTAATTACAACCAGCTGTCGTACGGGTATTTGCTATTGAATGTCAAATTGTTGCTGCAAACAAGTAACTTTTCTTAACAGGATTTCAGAACTTTGAGTTCGGGAAATCATGCGCAATTGAAGCAACGCTCAACCTCGAGCTATTATCGCCGAGCACACCGAATCAGTATTCATTATTTTTTACGATTCCGACACAGGCCATCGTAGCATGGTCATAATTTTTATTATACTATAATTTATTTCAATCATCTCTCTTTGGACATTTTCTCGCGGTTGGTATTTCGTAATCGTATAAAATATAACTAGAAACTTTGAAAGCCTCTTGTAGGGAAACGAATTTTATTCAGAATCACGGAAATGTTTCGTTGTCAAATTTCCGTTCAACGAAAGCGAAGTAAACTGCATTTGCGTTTTGCAACAAAGATTGTTTTCCTTGTAAATATTGTAAATTGGCCCTTAAACAAACGCATACAAGTTTGTCGAAATCGTCTGAGAAATATCTGAGAAAGTCGTGCATTATGTCGGTTAAGTCACTTATGCGATGTTATATCCATAATCGAAAGTGTTCTCCGTAATACATTTGAATGTGATCTGTGATCACAATGTAACTGCATAAATCTCTATGTTTCTCTCAAGTCATTTCTTGAAAAATTGTGCCGTTTGTCATTTACGTTATTTTTCTTTTCGTTCCGTCCTAGACTTGTCAATGCATAACCGTTTATGAACTGTTATACCACTTAGTAGTCTAAAATAGACCATTAAGCAGACGTAAAGTTAATGTTGGTTTTCAATTCTTCAAATCGTTGTAACTCGGAAGCTGCAAATTAGTATTAGCATTAGAGACCGCCCATGTGTTGCCACTCCGTTATTGATCAGAACCAATTAAACTTGCAAAATGTTTTTTTCTGAAATTACTTGCTTGGGAATAGCACGTAGTTTCAAATTGTGTAAACTGCATTGATCCCTGCATGCTCATCAATACCGACGCCGGCCACGTCCGAATGCAGATCTATTTCGGAAGGAAGGATTGTTAGTTCAATGTATGTTGCAACTAAAAACTGGGAGCTCTAGTACAGTGTAAATAGTTCATTGTCTCTTCGCTAGTATATATAACGTTAGTCGTAATAGCCTTAGCTTGTCATCATCGCGGTTTTTTTACTTTACGTGTCCGTGACCAGAGAGCTCCGATTGTGAACTTTTTGATGCGGGGGAATGCGAAATGACACACTACTACTGAAAAAAAAAATAAAATAAAATGAACACTCGCCAATGGATTTGCTGCAAACCAATTTTAGAATTTCAGCATGAATTACACGATTGACTTGTAAATTTTCACATATTCCATTGAAATATGGTAACATAAACCAGATAACTCCGACAATGATATGTAGATGGCGCTTCGATCGGTTGACGTCGTTTAATTTTGGGCGCTTGAATATATTTTATTTTCGTGAATCAGCCATCTTCAATAAATAACATTTTCAAAACGTTTCAACAATCAATACAAACTTGCCACAACTGCACTATCACTCAAAACAACTGCACAGAGAAAAATAATGAAATTTTCACGACATGTAAATCAACAGTAACATGGAACAGACATGGGTTGAATCGAAATTTTGATTGAAAACTTGCATCGATGCAAAACTAAATCGGATTGCATTGAATTTTCAATGAATATAACCGTATCTTTCAATTAACGCTTAGTTTTCGATTAAATTATATTGAACCCTACCGAATTTGAAAGTAACTTTATGTTTAATTACCTGCTTTAAATATGTGCATGAAAATAGATATAAATTCACAAAATATTTTTATCTGTGTGTTTCGATCAATTACTTTACTATAATTTGCCTGGTACACTTTAAAATGAACCTTTTTTTAGAGAGCAACTCCCAAGCACTGCTTCGCAGGAAGCTGCAAATTGTACATAAATTGTGTTCATGAAGAAGTTGTAAGAAATCGATTAGGCACTCTAAAAACGTGCTTCATCCACCTAGCAGTGAGATGATACCTTTTTTTATCAATCCGCGTGAACATTCTTCGGTGTTTTAGTTCTCATGACATTATTTTAATGACCGTCGTTTTAAGACGCAGTTTGTGAGATTTTAGTCATTCAGACATTACCGTGTAATGTCGAAACTGCATATCGGATCGAATTTGAATTTAAACGTGTGACAATCGATTAAACATTCCATGAGATGTCACTTTAGAGTTTCCGGTTATTTACGGTGCTTCTAGAGCCGGTATTCAAGAACCAGCATAACCTATCAGGATTCGTATAGCCATAAATTGATATGACGAATGAATTGCAATAGTTTTGAGTCCAACTTTGAAGCTTTTTTGGGATGGTAATCTTCTATATCGGTTTGAATTTTAAAAACTCATCACCCTGTTATTCCAGAATCGGAAGTCAGAATTTATGTGAAATAGACATTTTTGTACTAATCACCCTGTATCCCCTAAACCGGAAGTTGGATCTGACTTAAAAGAGAGATGTTTTATAGGATCTTAAGACTTTTCATTTGAATCTTAGATGATTCTTAGATTTTATTTGAATTTTAGATTGGTTCAGCAATCTACGAGAAAAATGTGTTGCATTTTTTTAATTTCGTTTCACATATCCAAACGTAATTCAGGTACCTTGTTTGGGAGTATACTAGCATTTTTTTAAGATCAGCAAAGAGCCAGTAGTCTCTGAGGGCTAAATCTGGCGAGTATGGGGGGTGGGGAAGCAGATCAAAGCCGAATTCGTTCAATTTCGCCATTGTTTTCATCGACTTGTGGCGGGGTGCATTGTCTTGATGAAAAAGGATTTTTTTTTCTCTGCATGTGCGGTTGTTTTTTTTGCGATTTCCTCCTTCAAACGCACCAGTATGTCAATATAACAATCACTGTTGATCGATTTACCTTTTTCGAGGTAGTCAATGAAAATCACGCCATGCGTATCCCAAAAAACTGACGCCAAGACTTTGCCAGCTGACTGCTACGTTTTCGGACGCTTCGGACGGCTTTCGCCAGCTGTGCGCCACTCAGATGACTGCCGCTTCGACTCTGGAGTGTAGTGATGTATCCATGTTTCGTCCATGGTCACGTAACGACGCAAGAAATTTTTGTTGTTGTGAGTAAATAGCGATAAACTGCTTTCTGAATCATCGACTCGTTGCTGTTTTTGTTCCATCGAAAGCAATCGCGGCACCCACTTGGAAAAAATCTTTTTCATGCTCAATTTTTCATGAAGGATAGTAAATACACTTCCATATGATATCTGTGTCATCTCAGCAATCTCACGGAGCTTCACTTTACGATCTTTCATTATAATTATTGTCACTTCACTCACAACGTAACGTGTAACGGCTTCCACAGGTCTACCCGAGCGTTTCGCGTCATTTGTGTCGGTACGACCACGTTTAAACTCTGCGAACCACCGACAAATGGTTGCTTTTGATGAACAAGAGTCCGGATAACATTTTTCAATTTATTGTTTCGCTTGCATGTTGTTTTTACCCATTAAAAAACGAAACTCGGTTTTTTCCATTTTTCAAACAAACTACAAAACGACTTTACTCCAACCTCGATAACTCAGCTGTTGCTGGTCGGATCGACTTAAAATTTTGACCCGTTTCAAGCAAAGCTTAGTACTCTAGAAAAGCGTGGTTACTGGTTTACTACGAGCGTCATCTCTGCTTTAGTCTCGGGACTTATTGATCCATGTGTTAGTTTAAATCAGTATAATTATGGAATTACTTTCAAATTGAAAATGCTGCCATCATCTAACAGATCGGCTGAAAAGTTCGTATCGTTTCTATGAGAGGGCGCCACTAGAATTAAATCGATACCATTTTCAGTTAGTACCAACCTTCAAAAAATACGTGTATAAATTTGACAGTTGTCTGATTAATAGTTTGTGAGATATTGCATTTTGAGTGAAGCTACTTTTGTTATTGTGAAAAAAATGAAAAAAAAGGAATTTCGTGTGTTGATGAAACACTACTTTTTGATGAAAAAAAGTGCCGCCGATACCAAAAAATGGCTTGATGAGTGTTATCCAGACTCTGCACCGGGCGAAGTAAAAATTCGTAAGTGGTTTGCAAAATTTCGTGCTGGTCATATGAGCACCGAAGACGATGAACGCAGTGGACGTCCAAAAGAGGCTGTTACCGATGAAAACGTGAAAAAAATCCACAAAATGATATTCAATGACCGTAAAGTGAAGTTGATCGAGATAGCTGACACCCTAAAGATATCAAAGGAACGTGTTGGACATATTATTCACGAATATTTGGATATGAGAAAGCTTTGTGCAAAATGGGTGCCGCGTGAGCTCACAATCGATCAAAAACAACAACGAATTGATGATTTTGAGCAGTGTTTGGAGCTGTTATATCGAAATAAAACCGATTTTTTTCGTCGATATATAACAATGGACGAAACATGGCTCCATCACTTCACTCCGGAGTCCAATCGACAGTCAGCTGAGTGGACTGCACGCGGTGAACCGAACCCAAAGCGTGGAAAGACTCAACAATCGGCCGGTAAGGTTATGGCGTCTGTATTTTGTGATTCGCATGGTATAATTTTCATCGACTACCTTGAAAAGGGAAAAACCATCAACAGTGACTATTATATAGCGTTATTAGAGCGTTTGAAGGACGAAATTTCAAAAAACGGCCTCATTTGAAGAAAAAGTTTTGTTTCATCAAGACAATGCACCGTGTCACAAGTCGATGAAAACCATGCTGAAATTGAACGAATAGGGCTTCGAATTGATCCCTCATCCACCGTATTCTCCAGATTTGGCCCCCAGTGACTTTTTCCTGTTCTCAGACCTCAAGAGAATGCTCGCTGGTAAAAATTTTAGAATGAAGAATGAAGAGGTAATCGCTGAAACTGAGGCCTATTTTGAGGCAAAGGACAAATCGTACTACAAAAATGGTATCGAAAAGTTGGAAGATCGCTATAATCGCTGTATCGCCTCTGATGGCAATTATGTTGAATAATAAAAACGAATTTTGGCAAAATAATGTGTGTTTCTATTAAACGATACGAACTTTTCAGCCGAACTGTTAGTTTACATGTCATACTCGAACGATTATGTTGCCAAAAACGAACCGTGCTAAAATCGGTCCGTGGCAGAATGCCACGAAAAAGATGCTGCACACAGTCTTTTTTTTACTTGGAAACAATCGTACAACAGTATAAAAAATCATTTCACTCATGAAACGCGTAAAACTCCTGCTACTGGAATAAGGCGAAAAGTTGTTTACACAAAAATATCGATATCTCCGTTAAAAATGTACGTATTTTGACAATTTATAGTTTTTTAGATAGCTATTACCGTACAGAATCTAAGTCTAAAAACATATTCTGTTTTTAAGGTCAATTGTGACAGATATTGAAAATTTTTACATACAACTTTGTATAACTCAAAAAGTAAACATCCGATCTCAAAACCATTCAATAGTGTTCTGGGTGACGGGAAGTCATTTCATTTGCGACTAGTTTGATCAAAATCGGTCCAGCCATCTTTGAGATCTCGATCTCTTTGTTGACAACACACACACACACACACACACACGGACATTTGTTCAGTTCGGCGAGCTGAATCGATTGGTATATGACACTCGGCTCTCGGGGCCTCGAAAAATGTTTCTAAAGTTTGAGCGAATTCTATACCTATTTTTTATATTTATAAAAAAAAGGCAAAAATTGTAAAAAATCAGGAATATTTTAGGAATGATGGGGAACTTTTCTGATTTTTTTGCAGAATTTTCCAAAATGTATTTCATGTGAAGATTTTACATCAAAAATAAATTATTTATGAGTATATTACGCTGCATTTTTTTCAATTTTTTAAAAACTGTAGACGGGTATAATATCAGACTTTAAAAAATAGTCCATTCGAAGAACCATGCGCCTCCATTAAATTATCATCATCCGATGGAGACGCATGGTATTTAGTTCTAAATTCATATATCACATGCCCTTAGAACTAAATACCATGCGTTTCCATGTACAACTTGAGTTCAAGGCGTAATAAAGAATTTCATTCCTAAAATTACTTACACATGCTCGTACGTCTGTCGCTATTTAGCTAGTATTGATGTAGGGAAACAGTTCGTTTGAACGCATTAGTGAACATGTTGTCAGCGGACGGTTGTATTTCATCAGAAAGGATCAGTGAGAGAAACATGAATCAGAACTAATAGATTGGCATACATTTTGGTTTTAATATATGGTTTAAAGTTTTTATTTATGGACTTATAAGTCATTTTACATTTATTGTATTCAAATCAAATAAATCAACAAATACACTGTAGTTAATTTTAAGGACAGTTAAATTATAGTTCTTTTGCAGAAAAAAGTATTCCCAGATACGTAGTTCAAAATCAAGAAAAGTTCGAAACCAAAATTTTAAAAAATGTCAGTTTTAAGGTAAACTGTTCGTCAACGTTCTGTATCACATAGTATGAATAACCATAACTGTTCGAGGCGAAAAAAGACAGTTTTTAGTCTAAATTTGCTTGAATAATGAATAAAGTATGGTAAAAAAACCAGTCTTGAGTTGAAATAATCTACCCATTCATACAAAGCAAAAGAATTACCATATTGGAAACGCAGACAAAGTTTCATCCGAATCGAAGTACGTGAAGTTTGATGGCTTACTTCTGGAATTGCTTTATTATTGAAGTTTGAGTCAATTAGTATCTGAGCGCAAATCAGCTAATTAATCTCGGAAACGTGTTATTGAAATGAAAATGTTGAGTATTCCGAATGTTGGTCGTTTATTGCTCTTTAAGAGAAAACAGCGAAAAAGTGGTTAGTTTTGATGAAATTTCGAGCTTTCCTCAAATATCAAATTTGAACACTCTGCTAACTAATCTGTGCGGCCATTTAGTTCCACCATCTCTTACTATTTGTCGCATCCCGAATCACTTTTTTACTCTCCTTCATAGTTTGTTTTGCCATTTGTTTTCAATTGAGTGGAATTGAGGGCAGATGATTGATATCCTTTTTGAAGAAGTCCACTCCGTTGTCTCGATACCACCTTAGAATTTCTCCGCTGAAGTGACAGCTTTCAAATCCGACCAAAGTTTTAAATATCCATTGCGAGCTTCATTTACCAATTCGTCCCGGGTTGGCGGTTCAATGCATAGGACGCTGGTCTTACAAGCCAGTTGTCGTATGTTCGAGCCCCGACCTGGAAGGATTCTTAGTGTCAGTAGGATCCATAGTACTAGCCATGCAATGATTCTGTACACTAAGAATCGGCTGCGAAGTCTGTTGAAACAGAAAGGCCAAATTCCACAGAAGGAATGTAATGCCAAGACTTTGCTTTGAGCTTCATTTACTTATGAATACGGGTTTGCCTATCTCTATAAAAAGGTACTGGAAGAACCGACATTCGAACGGAGCTCCGGAAATCCATAGTGTTATATATCATTCGACTCAGTTTCACGAGATCGGAAAAAGTCTGTGTGTGTGTATGAATGCGTGTACACCATTCAACGATTTCTCTTCGCGCTCGTTTTTCTCAAAGACTCTTTGAAAGCTGCTATTTAGTCTTTAATTAAGTTTTGAAGTTCATGGGCTATCACTTCTGGTTCTGGAGATATAACGGTAAGTGACGTAACCGACAAAACGCGTTGTATTTTCGCACTCAATTCTCTCAAAGATGACTAAACCAATTTCAGAAAACTTTGTTTGAATGCTTCTATTGGCCATTGATCAAGTTCGTAGATCAACCGGCTGTGATTTTTTCCTCCTCTCATTTTTCTCAGAAATGACTAAACCAATTTCAAAAAACCTGTTTTAATCCACCTAGTGGTGTAATGATGCCTTTCTCATGTACATATAATATTGTGGTATTCTATTCGAAAAAATTTTCTTCGAGTTTTGAAAGAAACCATGAGATTGTTTATGCATAACATAAAGAATAAAAGAGTGCTTTGATTGCGTAAGCCATCCTTAAGAAAACGAAATAAGATAACTATTATATGCACTTTCCGGAATCCGGAATAGATACCGGAAACCAGGACAGCCGGAAACAGTTTGTTTAGTTGCCTACTGATAATGACTATCGACTTGTGTAGTTTTGAGACCAGTTTAGAAATTTTTTTACGTTTTTTGTTTCGCCGGTTTAAGTGACGGTTTACAATATTGAACACACTTTACCCTATAACTCCTGAACCGGTAGTCGGATCCGGATGACATTCAGGAATTCCGTATGGGACCGGAAGACCTTTCATTTGAATCTAAGTTTGTGGAAATCGGTCAAACCATCGCTGAGAAAAGTGAGTGAGATCCATTTTTATATATATGACCACTATTTCCGCTACTTCCGGAACCGGATACCGGGAACCAGGATAGCCGGAATCGGTTTGTTTAGTTGCCTACTTATAATGACTATCGATTTGTGTAGTTTTGAGACCAGTTTAGAAATTATTTTACGTATTTTGTTTCGCCGGTTTAAGTGACGGTGTACAATATTGAACACACTTTACCCTATAACTCCGGAACCGGAAGTCGGATCCGGATGAAATTCAGGAATTCCGTATGGGACCACGAGACCTTTCATTTGAATCCTAGTTTGTCAAAATCGGTTCAGCCATCTCCGAGAAAACCTAGTGAGATTATTTGACACATACACACCCACACACATACATACACACTAGAGATGGTCGGGTATCGGGTATTTTACCCGAAACCCGACCCGTACCCGTACCCGACGGGTTTTTGGTCGGGTACGGGTAAAAATTTTTATTTTCAATCGGGTACGGGTCGGGTACGGGTAAAAAATTTTACTACTCACTCGGGTACGGGTCGGGTACGGGTAAAAAAATTTACCGCTCACTCGGGTACGGGTCGGGTACGGGTAAATTTTTTTTTCGGATCGATTACCCGACCATTTGTACTTCACATAAATATGTTTACACGTTGACGAGATTTTTTCATTGCAAAACAGTTCTTCCAAAAAATAATCAATTTGATTCAAGGGGTTTTGACATTCGCGCCTAGGACCAGACCTATCAACTGGCATCTTTTTCCAGAAAAAAACATTTTTTTCTTCGTGAATAGTTATGTGAATATTTCCCGCCATACTTTGTTTATAACATATTTAATAAGACACACTGCCTTAGCTCTATGATGTTGCAGTCGGAATCTACTTTTCACGTAGGTTTTAATGGACTGCCATTTTAAAGCTGTTTAATGCACAATCCAGTAAAAATTATTTGATTCATATACTGCCCATACTCGCATATCAGTCTCATATCGATTTTCGCCAATTTTGAGTTAGTTTGAGGTATGGAGTCTTTCCTCAATATACTCTCAGAAATTGCAATGAAAGTTGAGGGTTTGTTCAGTAAAATATAAAAAAATATCAACTCATTTCTGTATCCCATATGCTAAAGTACCCGCATATCAGTCCCATTCAGTGCAAAATTTCAATAATTTCATTTGTTGCAATATTGGAACAGCAAAGGTGTATTACCGATATTTCATGTAATAATACCAAGATTTAGCATTAGAGAGCAAAGCAAAGTCTTGGCATTACATTCCTTTCGTGGAATTTGGCCTTTCTGTTTCAACAGACTTCGCAGCCGATTCTTAGCGTACAGAATCATTGCATGGCTAGTACTATGAATGACACTAAGAATCCTTCCAGGTCGGAGCTCGAACATACGACAGCTGGCTTGTAAGACCAGCGTCCTATGCATTGAACCGCCAACCCGGGACCAGCAATAGGGAGCACAATAAATAAAAAAAAATCGGAAATAAACTTTTGATCGTCTTTTTCTCAACATGCCGATTTCCCATATGGGACTGATATGCAAGTATGGGCAGTATATGAAATGTAGTGTAGTACTCATATCACATTCAGATACCAGAAAACTGTTATTTTAAATATTGGTTAGAGATTTTCAAAATTTTCATAAAAATCATTGGGATTCTTACCATAAAAACATGAACATTTATTTCAGAAAATCTGCATAGAAGTTCTTATTATTCTGCACTTCTGGGTGGTGTCACCTCACTTTAAATGTCACCAATTGATGGCACAGCAAGTTGTGCTATATTGCTAGTTAATTTTCGTTTCTTTTCATTGGACTACAAGTGAAAATCTCGATGCGTGACAACGTGGAGTCGCAAAAGTAAGGGCGAAAATCTTTTCTCGTGAAATTTTCACCGTGTTCACTCGTTGAGGGTTCCACCGGTTCAATGGCTGTAAAAACCACCAGCTACCGATAACATCGTGGGTGTGGGTTTGTGAGGCTTATAAAACGGGCATAGTTGACAGATTAATTTAAATCAAAATCATAATTCATTTTGCTTTGTAGTAAAAAATTGTAGCCAAAAAAATTTCCTTCGAATGTTCAAACTACTTACACTTGAAGGACTCACTGTGCACCATGTTCAAAATTGAATTTTTCACATCGGGAATACACGTACGTTGTTTGATTCTTTGGTCAATTCACGTAAACGAACTGATAACACACTATTTATTTTAGGGGATGTTCGCATAACATTCATTTTCGTCACGTATAATATTCAATTTGACATTTGGAATTATTTTACGTGATTTTTCCAGTGATTCGAATGTGAATTTTTATTTGTGTGTCAAGATAATGAGCACGCTTACTTATAGTTCTAAAGAATTGGATCAAAAGTCGCACTGTTTCGTAAAAACCATACCTACCCAAAATTGAGTACAACGGGTATTACGACATATTGGGTAAATATGCTCCTCGAAAAATTTGAGTAGATATTACTCGCTTTTGTTGATATTTGTAAATGAAAATAAAGTACCAAAGACATTGGAAATCTACAGGGTCCGCCATCTAACATTTATTTTTGAACTAGCGGTTATTTCGACATTGGTAACCTAAATGTCACTTCTGATTTGACAGAAACTTAATTGTATCCTTCCGCTGAACGAAAATGGTTGTGTGTACGCTTGAGGACCGCGTGAAAATAGTGCAGTTTTACTTCCAAAATTATGGTAATGTTGCGGAATATGTGCAAAAAATCATCTTCTCGGATGAGGCACATTTTCATCTCGGCGGGTATGTTAATAAGCAAAATTTTCGCATCTGGTGACGGAAAACCCGAACGTCATCATGGAGAAGCCGATCTCAGAGAGTGACGGTTTGGTGCGGATTTTTGTCTGGCGGCATCATTGGGCCTTTTTTCTTAGAAAATGAGGCAGGAGCCGCCGCCACGGTCAATGGCGAGCGGTACCGCGTCATCATTAGCGATTGGTTCTTCCCGTTACTTGAAGAGGAAGACTTGGACACCTTTTGATTCCAACAAGACGGCGCCCCGTGCCACACAGCCAACGCTACGATCGATCATCTGTGCACAGTCTTCGAAGATCGAATTAACAGTCGAAATTCGGTTGTCGTTTGGTCGCGTCGGAGCTGTGATTTGACACCGTTAGACTATTATCTTTGAGCGGCTGTCAAAGATAAGTGTTATGTGGACAAGCCAGAGACAATTCAAGCCTTGAAGGATAACATTCGTGCATCCATAGCTGAAATAAAGCTGCATACAATCGAAAATGTATTAAAAAGCTGGACCGACCGTATGGCGTACTGCAAGGCCAGCCGAGGCAGCCATTTGAATGAAATTATATTCCACAATTACCCGGAAGGATTGTAATTTAATATGAAAAAATAAATTTTGAATTCGGATGAACCGTTTGTTTTTTTATGCATGTTTAAAAAAAAATTACATTACATTATTCATGCTTCACAGTGTATTTATATGTTTAAAAGTAAACAAGCATTTTAATGTATTTTTCTTACCAACTAGAGCCTGATACGGCTCGATATCTAAAACACTTTATTTTTTCCATACTGAATTTTGGTAAAATTTTTACTACTCATTCGGGTCGGGTACGGGTACAGGTAATTTTTAATCGGGTACGGGTCGGGTACGGGTAAAATTTTTTATTTTTTTTCGGGTACGGGTCGGGTACGGGTAATTTTTATTTATTATTGATCGGGTACGGGTCGGGTACGGGTAATTTTTTTAATTTTCAATCGGGTACGGGTCGGGTACGGGTAATTTTTTTTGCTGATCACTCGGGTACGGGTCGGGTTCGGGTATAAGAATTTCTATACCCGACCATCTCTAATACACACACACACACACAGACATTGCTCAGCTCGATGAACTGAGTCGAATGGTATATGACACTTGGCCCTCCGGGCCAATTTTCACTGGTCGGTTTTTCAAGTGATTGCATAACCTTTCTATATGAGAAAGGCAAAACTTAGGTTCGTTTGAAAACTACTGTTGGTTCATTGAACAATTTGAAATTCCAAATGACTGCCACTTACGGTTCCAGTGGCATAATAGCATAAAAGATGTAAACGTCAAAACTCATTACCGTTCAATTTATTTTTAATATGCATTAACCGACTATCATATTAGATTAGAAGTCTAGTGTTTGTTGTCTGATGAACAGAGGAGATGATTGGATATAAGGGTACTGACACATGGATCAATAAGACCCGAGACTGAAGCAAAGATGGCGCTCGTAGTAAACCAGTAACCACGTCTTTCTAGAGTACTAACCTTTGCTTGAAACCGGTCAAAATTTTAAATCGATCCGACCAGAAACAGCTGAGTTATCGAGGTTGGAGTAAAGTCGTTTTGTAGTTTGTTTAAAAAATGGAAAAAACCGAGTTTCGTGTTTTGATAAAACATTGTTTTTAATGGGTAAAAACACCATGCGAGCGAAACAATGGATTGAAAAATGTTATCCGGACTCTTGTCCATCAAAAGCAACGATTTGTCGGTGGTTCGCCGAATTTAAACGTGGTCGTACCGACACAAATGACGCGGAACGCTCGGGTAGACCTGTGGAAGCCGTTACTCCGGAAAATGTAAGTGAAGTGACAAAAATTATAATGAAAGATCGTAAAGTGAAGCTCCGTGAGATTGCTGAGATGACACAGATATCATATGGAAGTGTATTTACTATCCTTCATGAAAAATTGAGCATGAAAAAGTGGGTGCCGCGATTGCTTTCGATGGAACAAAAACAGCAATGACCACCCCCCATACTCGCCAGATTTAGCCCCCAGTGACTACTGGCTCTTTGCTGATCTTAAAAAAATGCTCCAGGGAAAAAGATTTGGCTCAAATGATGAAGCTTATTTTGAAGTGAAAGATAAATTTTTTTATGAGCATGGTATTGAAAAATTGGAAAAACGTTGGAACCATTGTATCACCCTAAAAGGTTGATGAATAAAAAAAAATTTTGCAAAAAAAATGTTGGTTCCATTGTTAGTCTCGGGACTTATTGATCCATGTGTTATATTCTCGGTCTGTTGTAGAACTGTGTCTACCACAGCTCAGGGTGGTGGAAATGGTAAACGCGCATGCACTGATTGCCTAAGAACACAGGTTCGAGTCCTGACTCTGGGCGTATCTTTTTTTAAAACATCTTCTTTTCTGTGAGTTTCTCATTCATTTGGCTTTTTCAATATAGATATGTTTCCACTTTGTCTTTGCAAAAACCGAAATTCGAATTTGTTTTTGTCGTTCGAGACAAAATTTATCGAGACAAAATAGCATTTTTAAATAAACTTCTGTCAGATCGTTCCAGATCCGACAAATAAAAGCGCTACAGGCTCTTTCGAAAGAACTAGTTTTCTTCATCCATAATTTCATTCTTCAACATAAAAAAAATAGTTTTTGTAATCGCTCGTAAACGGATTGTTCGTCTCTAGTGAGTGGCTGTTGCGTGATCGGTTACGAAGTAACAACATAAGAACGATTTTTATAGCTGATGTTTTATCACAATTCAAATTCCATTGTACCGAGAGAAAAATTGACGAAATCCGCATTTTCCTGGTTTTACCCATCGCCCACCAGACAACAGTCAAAACTTATCCACCCACCCGGGAAATAATTTCCTTCAGATGGCATTTGCTATTCAAGCAAATTATGCCCCTAGTCCTTCATTAGACGCACGCTGTGCTCGATGCTTCCAGCATCACCAATTTATAGGCCAAAGCAACCCCCCAGCGCAGTGTGCAGCGTCGTTAATTATTATGCACCATATCCGTGCGAAGAGTCCTCCAATTTCCCTTCGACAAACAACCAGTAGCAGTAGCAGTAGCAGCACCAAGGAGAAGCTGCGCTCTCATGAGCCACTGAGCCGGAAAATGATGTCCTTCTTAGAGGTTCATGCTTGCCTTGTAGCAAGAAACCATCAAACGTGAACCATGGATCGGGAACGAAAATTGCAATTGCAAGTTTCAATGCACACCCACACCCATTCGCATATTTTCCCACCCACACATTCTCACACACACAGGGAGAGAAAGAGAACACTCGGGCATTGGTTTAAAATGCTGTAATCTGCAATTTGATGAGCAAAGCTCGCGCTTACATACCGGGGCAATTTAATTACACGCTAGCAGGGTGGAATACCGTCACTAACTATGCACTATTGACGGTGAGCCGGTCATTGCTGATGATGTAATTATGGATGTTGGAATGATTGCATTAGTTACACTGTGGAACGGGATCCGAGTGGTGGCGAGATCTGTTTGGTGGCTGTCAGATATTGTCTTTGTGTTGAGTAATTGGTTTTCGTTTCGAAATCTTGCTGGGAAATGCTTAAAGTGCCCCATTTTGGGGGGATAGAAATTTATCGAGTAATTATATTTGCAAATATGCATATATATTTTTTCCCCCATTAAGAAGTGGGTTCAGAATTGCATGATTGTACCGCAACATGTTTTGAATACACAACGTAATTAAATTTTCAATTCCGGAAACGCTTTTTCCATCCCCCTTTTTAGATAGAACTTTTTCCACATGAATAAGTAATTTAATAATTTCAAAACACGAAACAAAACATCAAATGTTCCGAACGAAAAGTGGCAGGTGTCGAACTGATGCCCTTTGCTGCTACACACCCACTTGATCCACTGTTCGGAAGATCAAAGCGGTGGCGCCTCCAACCCGTATCCTAATGGTCTTAAAAAAGTAGCCATGAAAAATGAATTCCGACCCTTTTTTTCCTGAATACTAAATCTTTCCTCGCCATACCACAGGACTGTGTGAAGCTTTGTTATGTCGAATTCCTTCGTTTGTTGTTTTTTTTAGTATTATTATTTTTCAGTCGCTATTTCTTTCTCTCTCTCTCTCTCTCTCTCTCTCTCTCTCTCTCTCTTTCACTTGCCAGTCTGCTCGGCGAGGCCAATTTACAACTTTTCTTCACGTGTTCCGCCGTGCTGATTGGAGAATTTATGGTTTTCGTATGCAAATTTACACATCCATCCGTTATTGTTAGGCATGGCGGGGAGCGCCGGGTGTTTGAGGGAGCAGACTGCTTCGCATGCTTCACCGAACGAAAAGAAGCGAAAATTCAACATTAAACCTTTATTTTCACTCTACTGAATTCCAGCTTTTCCAGACCAACAGGCAGCGAGAGTGGTTTTACTCGGGAACGGGGATGGTCGGACCGGCATGAGTGGGCGAATTTTTCTTCGTGGTAGTTTTCTTCAACGGGTCAGCTATTGGGGTGCTCAGTGAAATTGCCCAGAAAAAAAAATCAACAGGAAACGGAAATCGGACTGAGCTCGGTATCCCAACCACGAACTTTCGAGGCACCCTATGCTTCTTTCACTGAAGCGTGCGTCAAAGTTGATTAATTGCCTGCCAGCGGAGGAGGGTAAATTTGGTGCGAGCATTCCTAAATTGGGTACCCCCGGGAAAGTATTTCTACCAGTTAAACATAAGCTGTACGGTGGACTTTGGGTTGGTGTGAGCATAATCAAGATGAACATTTTATCACACCAGGTGAGTGTTTTTTTTCCGGAACACTTCATGTACGTGAAACATTTTGCCGGCCGACAGACGAACGATTTTTTTCCGGTTTTCACTTGATCCACTGCTGCCCTCGAATAAAGTGCTTTCAAATTAAGACATCAAATGAAGCGAAAGCTTAAAAAAAACACAGCAAACAAACCCGAAAAAAAGATAAAGAACGAATCTCATCGCATATTCTACAGAACAGTTTTAAATTTGAAATCGTGAGGCTCGAGCCTATGTACAAAAGTTTGCTTATTTTTTATTTACAATTTAACTCAGACTTGTTTTTCTTTGCTCGTATTTTTTCTTTAGCTGACCGAATCCTGCGTTAATTAAAATGGATCCGAGAGTAAATGTTTACCACTTTCTGCCGGCAACCTTACCTGTATGGAAGAAGAAAAAAAGTTCCTTTTCGGTCCGACAGTTTCATTGCGATTCGTAGAATTTCGGATTCATAATTTAATAACCTGTTGAGCAATTTTATTAATATATTTTCGGGTTCTATTTGAACAAGAACATCAGCTTGATTTCAGCGGTAAAAGTCGACCTCTTCAAGCACTACAAAAAACACATACAAACATTTACCCAATTCGACTTTACTTATGAGCAATTTGTATTCTTTGGAATTTTCATAAATAAAGATCACTTCACGAGCATAGTAAATCCATTTCGGTAGCAGCATGGAAAACTTCCGTTATCTTCATATCCAAGCCATACGAAAACTGGCCAAAGTTTTTACCCCACCAGCATGCGAGAAGTTTCCTTCGTTTTTCCTCAATCAGGCTTGGTTAATCCCTGATCCGCATTCAGTGTAATCCAATCACGTCTAGTTCAAGTACGATAATGCCAGCAACGGCTGATAATGGCGGAAGGCACATTCTCGCTGTTGGTGCTATTGTTCGAATCCTGTTCCTCCTGTACGCCGAGGTTCCCCGTAATGAGCATCGACAGTGCGAACAGTATCGATTAGCTTATTGCCCAAATCGTTCGAAACGACGAACGAAGCCGGAATGTTCTTTGTTTTACACGGAAATTAAAACAAAACTGAAGGTTAGTCTTTCATGTTGTTCGTTTTTTTTTCAGAAACTGTTCTATTATTACTGCTCGAGAGTCCATTCACATTTGCTAACCACAAACTGCTAATATGGGTGAGAGTATAGATAACAGGAGAGCTTATCTAGCGGCTCAGACCGGATTACGGGGGTCAATTCCAGTGCTCCATGTACCAGTAAACTGTCTTGCGTCGGGACGCCGGTTCCCGTTCCGCTTTTGCTTCAATTTAGTCCGGTCGAATTTTTGCTGATTCACCAGGATTGCCGCCTGTGAAAAACCCCACCAGCCCGAATGATGTACGACCGGAACGGAGCGTTCCAGTGTCTGTGGAGGTCGGTGGCAAAAGGCAACCCTCAGCGTTTCTGTCGACGAAACCCAGCACCGCTCGATGGGATTAGGCGTTATGGGCCCATTTGAGTCGTGTCGTGCCCTTGCAGGAGAAATCGTTGGTTTGGAAATTCAATTTTACGAGGAAGTTTGCCTCGTCCTTTGTGTGAATGCAAGTGTTTATTATCGTTTTAATGGGTGTGGCTTACAGCTGACGGATGACTGACGTCTTTCGTTCTTTGTTCTTCGTTCTTCGTTCTTCGTTCTTCGTTCTTCGTTCTTCGTTCTTCGTTCTTCGTTCTTCGTTCTTCGTTCTTCGTTCTTCGTTCTTCGTTCTTCGTTCTTCGTTCTTCGTTCTTCGTTCTTCGTTCTTCGTTCTTCGTTCTTCGTTCTTCGTTCTTCGTTCTTCGTTCTTCGTTCTTCGTTCTTCGTTCTTCGTTCTTCGTTCTTCGTTCTTCGTTCTTCGTTCTTCGTTCTTCGTTCTTCGTTCTTCGTTCTTCGTTCTTCGTTCTTCGTTCTTCGTTCTTCGTTCTTCGTTCTTCGTTCTTCGTTCTTCGTTCTTCGTTCTTCGTTCTTCGTTCTTCGTTCTTCGTTCTTCGTTCTTCGTTCTTCGTTCTTCGTTCTTCGTTCTTCGTTCTTCATTCTTCGTTCTTCGTTCTTCGTTTTTCGTTCTTCGTTTTTCGTTCTTCGTTCTTCGTTCTTCGTTCTTCGTTCTTCGTTCTTCGTTCTTCGTTCTTCGTTCTTCGTTCTTCGTTCTTCGTTCTTCGTTCTTCGTTCTTCGTTCTTCGTTCTTCGTTCTTCGTTCTTCGTTCTTCGTTCTTCGTTCTCCGTTCTTCGTTCTTCGTTCTTCGTTCTTCGTTCTTCGTTCTTCGTTCTTCGTTCTTCGTTCTTCGTTCTTCGTTCTTCGTTCTTCGTTCTTCGTTCTTCGTTCTTCGTTCTTCGTTCTTCGTTCTTCGTTCTTCGTTCTTCGTTCTTCGTTCTTCGTTCTTCGTTCTTCGTTCTTCGTTCTTCGTTCTTCGTTCTTCGTTCTTCGTTCTTCGTTCTTCGTTCTTCGTTCTTCGTTTTTAGTTCTTCGTTCTTCGTTCTTCGTTCTTCGTTCTTCGTTCTTCGTTCGTCGTTCTTCGTTCTTCGTTCTTCGTTCTTCGTTCTTCGTTCTTCGTTCTTCGTTCTTCGTTCTTCGTTCTTCGTTCTTCGTTCTTCGTTCTTCGTTCTTCGTTCTTCGTTCTTCGTTCTTCGTTCTTCGTTCGTCGTTCTTCGTTCTTCGTTCTTCGTTCTTCGTTCTTCGTTCTTCGTTCTTCGTTCTTCGTTCTTCGTTTTTCGTTCTTCGTTTTTCGTTCTTCGTTCTTCGTTCTTCGTTCTTCGTTCTTCGTTCTTCGTTCTTCGTTCTTCGTTCTTCGTTCTTCGTTCTTCGTTCTTCGTTCTTCGTTCTTCGTTCTTCGTTCTTCGTTCTTCGTTCTTCGTTCTTCGTTCTTCGTTCTTCGTTCTTCGTTCTTCGTTCTTCGTTCTTCGTTCTTCGTTCTTCGTTCTTCGTTCTTCGTTCTTCGTTCTTCGTTCTTCGTTCTTCGTTCTTCGTTCTTCGTTCTTCGTTCTTCGTTCTTCGTTCTTCGTTCTTCGTTCTTCGTTCTTCGTTCTTCGTTCTTCGTTCTTCGTTCTTCGTTCTTCGTTCTTCGTTCTTCGTTCTTCGTTCTTCGTTCTTCGTTCTTCGTTCTTCATTCTTCGTTCTTCGTTCTTCGTTTTTCGTTCTTCGTTTTTCGTTCTTCGTTCTTCGTTTTTCGTTCTTCGTTCTTCGTTCTTCGTTCTTCGTTCTTCGTTCTTCGTTCTTCGTTCGTCGTTCTTCGTTCTTCGTTCTTCGTTCTTCGTTCTTCGTTCTTCGTTCTTCGTTCTTCGTTCTTCGTTCTTCGTTCTTCGTTCTTCGTTCTTCGTTCGTCGTTCTTCGTTCTTCGTTCTTCGTTCTTCGTTCTTCGTTCTTCGTTCTTCGTTCTTCGTTCTTCGTTCTTCGTTCTTCGTTCTTCGTTTTTCGTTCTTCGTTTTTCGTTCTTCGTTCTTCGTTCTTCGTTCTTCGTTCTTCGTTCTTCGTTCTTCGTTCTTCGTTCTTCGTTCTTCGTTCTTCGTTCTTCGTTCTTCGTTCTTCGTTCTTCGTTCTTCGTTCTTCGTTCTTCGTTCTTCGTTCTTCGTTCTTCGTTCTTCGTTCTTCGTTCTTCGTTCTTCGTTCTTCGTTCTTCGTTCTTCGTTCTTCGTTCTTCGTTCTTCGTTCTTCGTTCTTCGTTCTTCGTTCTTCGTTCTTCGTTCTTCGTTCTTCGTTCTTCGTTCTTCGTTCTTCGTTCTTCGTTCTTCGTTCTTCGTTCTTCGTTCTTCGTTCTTCGTTCTTCGTTCTTCGTTCTTCGTTCTTCGTTCTTCGTTCTTCGTTCTTCGTTCTTCGTTCTTCGTTCTTCGTTCTTCGTTCTTCATTCTTCGTTCTTCGTTCTTCGTTTTTCGTTCTTCGTTTTTCGTTCTTCGTTCTTCGTTCTTCGTTCTTCGTTCTTCGTTCTTCGTTCTTCGTTCTTCGTTCTTCGTTCTTCGTTCTTCGTTCTTCGTTCTTCGTTCTTCGTTCTTCGTTCTTCGTTCTTCGTTCTTCGTTCTTCGTTCTTCGTTCTTCGTTCTTCGTTCTCCGTTCTTCGTTCTTCGTTCTTCGTTCTTCGTTCTTCGTTCTTCGTTCTTCGTTCTTCGTTCTTCGTTCTTCGTTCTTCGTTCTTCGTTCTTCGTTCTTCGTTCTTCGTTCTTCGTTCTTCGTTCTTCGTTCTTCGTTCTTCGTTCTTCGTTCTTCGTTCTTCGTTCTTCGTTCTTCGTTTTTCGTTCTTCGTTCTTCGTTCTTCGTTCTTCGTTCTTCGTTCTTCGTTCTTCGTTCTTCGTTCTTCGTTCTTCATTCTTCGTTCTTCGTTCTTCGTTTTTCGTTCTTCGTTTTTCGTTCTTCGTTCTTCGTTCTTCGTTCTTCGTTCTTCGTTCTTCGTTCTTCGTTCTTCGTTCTTCGTTCTTCGTTCTTCGTTCTTCGTTCTTCGTTCTTCGTTCTTCGTTCTTCGTTCTTCGTTCTTCGTTCTCCGTTCTTCGTTCTTCGTTCTTCGTTCTTCGTTCTTCGTTCTTCGTTCTTCGTTCTTCGTTCTTCGTTCTTCGTTCTTCGTTCTTCGTTCTTCGTTTTTCGTTCTTCGTTCTTCGTTCTTCGTTCTTCGTTCTTCGTTCTTCGTTCTTCGTTCTTCGTTCTTCGTTCTTCGTTCTTCGTTCGTCGTTCGTCGTTCTTCGTTCTTCGTTCTTCGTTCTTCGTTCTTCGTTCTTCGTTCTTCGTTCTTCGTTTTTCGTTCTTCGTTTTTCGTTCTTCGTTCTTCGTTCTTCGTTCTTCGTTCTTCGTTCTTCGTTCTTCGTTCTTCGTTCTTCGTTCTTCGTTCTTCGTTCTTCGTTCTTCGTTCTTCGTTCTTCGTTCTTCGTTCTTCGTTCTTCGTTCTTCGTTCTTCGTTCTTCGTTCTTCGTTCTTCGTTCTTCGTTCTTCGTTCTTCGTTCTTCGTTCTTCGTTCTTCGTTCTTCGTTCTTCGTTCTTTGTTCCTAGTCTGGTGTTTGTATGGTCTCGATCGATAGTTTGTATTATTAATTTTGAGTATTTGCAAAGACCCTAGCCAAAAAATTTTCTGTTTATTTTTAGAAAAGTGGCGGTAAAACTCGTATTTTGCAAACATCCGATCGTGGGCTCAAATATTGAATAATTTTATTATAATCGATAAAAATTCAGTTTTTCTCGATAAAAATGCAGGCCAAAATACTTCTTTTACCATACTAAGAGGACTTCCCAAGTAACATTTTTAATATTATTAAATACTTGTAGCTGTCTTCAATGCTACATAATAAATCTTGCAATAAAACTTTAAACTCCACGAAAGCCTACTGAAAACCTCTATAAGAGCATGTTCCTGCAAAGTAGACCATTCTTCATAAGGTTTATAAATCAAAATGAAGAATCAGCATAAACCTGCTTTAAAACTCCAAGTTCAAGAAAATTTTGAAACCAGCTTTACGATCAACATTAAATTTCTTAGGATGGAATGAATTCCGCTATGAATAAACTGTCGTTTTGATGATATTTTTATTGACTATGTGTGTCATGTCTACTTTGAATGCAATCAGTAAGAATATATTATATTTTAATTACGAGTTTGAGACCTTTTCCGAACGTAAAAACTTCATGCGCTTTTATTTTTATCGTGAATGTAAGGATAAAAATAAGAATTATAACTAATCGCCTTGAAATAAATGCGGTTATTGCGAAAGTCTCCATGATTTATGAAAATTATTTTTTGTGATTCATCGTCATTTTTGTATAAAACTATTCTGTGGCGATAAAACTTGTGCATACGATCTGAAAATGAATCATGAAAGTACAACATATTTCCTCGTTTTTGCATTTCGAAGTTTACTTGATGTCAATAAATGCTACGGTATAGAACATCATAATGGCGGTCATGAAATTTTCTTTTAATGCAAATTACACTTAACCTAAGAAGCAATAAATCAAATAGCCTACAACTAATGTGTCATAAATGTGCTTTAGAACCCTCAAATTTACTCTGAGTGAAATTGTCATAGAATGAACACGCATACACACAGAACTAGATTTATGAAAGAATTTAACTGACAATAATGTTTTAAAGAAAATGTTTGAAAGCAATATTAAGAGTGTTATGGTTTTATTCTAGTGCAAATTGTTTTATTTTTATTTTATTTTTAGTGTAGGTAAAGGGTTTTATAGAAGCTTTGAAAACTATGATATTACTGGTTAAAAGAGACACTTATTATAGTTGTCATAAAACAGGTAGTGATTGAAAAATCAATTACATAACTTCTATAAATTATTATCAAAACCATAAGGCATTCGAATTGTTACTTGGGTTCTCTCATCGAGAGAAAAATGTTGAAGATTTTTCCATGCGTACGCCATGGAATTCACATATTACGAATGCGTTGGGAGATATCTATTCCTTTCTACTTGGATTTCTGACGTATCAAATTTAAATCCCTGATCACATACGAGAGTCAACTTGCTACATGCCGACGTTATCTAAATCCTACCCATTTCGAAAATCAATGCGAGAAATTTGGCAAACGAACATTTATGACTTGTTCGCAACACTATCTGGACACCCTTAACACTCAAACGCTTGGGTTCGGATTTTCATCGATTTTTTTTTCAAAAATTTCTAACTACTGAATAAATTGACCGATCTTGATGCATTTGGTGTCAGAAAAACCTGATATTCTTTAATTTCATCCTGCCTTAATCAGTGTTGATATGGTCAAAAAATATCGGTGTTATTCCAGATCGCCTTGGGGTAAGTCGGTTTTGCTATTTGGGGTATTCTATCTAAAAAACTAAAAACTCTCTTTTGAAAAGACGCAAAAATGTTTTGTTACTGGTTCCAGTACCCTCTGGGATGGTTGGCCAAATGATTAGTTTATTCAAATTGATGCGTTTTAGTAAATCTTGCACATTTCAGATTGTTCCAGAACTGTTCCCATATACATTTTTAGTTTTTTAGATAGAATACCCCAAATGGCAAAACCGACTTACCCCAAGGCGATCTGGAATAACACCGGTGTTTTTGGACCATATCAACACCGATTAAGGCAGAATGAAATTAAAGGATACCAGGTTTTTCTGACACCAAATGCATCAAGATCGGTCAATTTATTCAGTAGGTACAAATTTTTGAAAAAAAATCGATGAAAATCCCAACCCGTAAATACTCTTCATCAATGTGTGAAATATTTCGCATACTAATACCGTTTTCGTTTATTGATCAGAGCAGCCCGAAAGCTGACCCAGAGTCGCCCAAACAACGTTTAATATGTTTGTTTTAGCAACCTGAGGTCGCTCTAGAGCGGACTCCAATCGCGTAGTTTCGCTCTGAAATTTTTTTCGGGTCGCACCACGCATCCAGCCGAGTTTGTTTATTTTATCTTTTTTTCATGAGTTGTTGTTTAGGGCGCGTAAAACGTGTTCGTTTTACTCGGAGTCAGAGTAGCCCGCGTCTAGGTTCAAAAACGAAAACGGTATAAGTAACGTATAAAATCAACATTTTAGTGATACTACAACATTTTAGATCGATGCAAGCGTCGAAAGAAGAGCACATGCAAAAATCAACTGTGTGCGGTGGCAATGAAGATTCGAATCTGCCAGTAGGAAAATTCGCAAACTGAAGTTTTTTTGTATGATAATGAACGATGTGCTGGAAGATTTGCCTGAGTTGGCAGTTCAATGCATAAGGCGCTGGTCTTACAAGCCAGTTGTCGTATGTTTCCGCCCTGACCTGAAGGGATTCTTAGTGCCAGTAAGATCGTAGTACTAGTCATGCAACTATCCTATACGCCTAAAATCGGCTGCGATTTCTGTTGAAACAAAAAAGCCAAATTCCACAAAAGGAATGTAATGCCAAGACTTTGCTATGCTGGAAAACTCTAAGCAGCTTCCCGAAATGCCTTTTCATACTGCCATGGAACGTAACGGCGTAAAGTAACATATTTGGTTTGGCAGGCAATATGCAGCTGTAGTCCAGCAAGTTAAATCTTCATCATAACCAGAACGGTAAACAAGGAAATATACCAAGGAGAATGCCCAAATGAGCGATTGTTACCATTCCTACGCAGGCATAACCTTCTGGCTTGATTTGGCATCTTGTCACTAAGCAATAGACATTTCGAAATTAAGTCCATGTGGTACCGAAAGAGACGAATCCATCTAAACGCTAGAAAATGCTACTTACTAGTTACAACTTTGGAACAATTTCGAAAATCTTGGACAGAGGATATCGTTTGTAGAGAACTATGCACAGACCCTAATGACTGGAGTAAACTCAAAAGATCGTCGTTTCTCCATTCAGCCTAATTAAGTAACAGTAATTATTTTTAAAATGGCTAACAATGCACATTCAAATGAATAAAAAGGCGAGAAGGTTATGTCAGAGACATAACTCGATATCGTGAATACTAATAAAACTGACATGCTGTTACCACACATCAATGCGTCGTTTGCATAATTGTATCGGTACAAATACAATACAATATTCAAATTCATTCATAAATTGAAAATCAACAACAAATTGTGTTTAGCTATCTGGGATTTCTAGAATTTAATTGGGAATAAATATGACATTAATTTCAGATGTGCCTTCGTTAATGCCCAAAATTCTTCAATTGGTCGAAGTTGTGGGCAATTTGGTGGATTCATATCTTTTGGGACGAAAGAGACATTTTTGTTAGTATACCATTCTACCGCTGATTTCGAGTAGTGGCAAGAAGCAAGATCTGACCAGTAGACAACAAGATCCTTGTGGCTTCGAATCATGGGTAGAAGTCATTTTTGTAAACATTCCTTGATGTATATTTCGCTGTTCATTACAGCAGTGGTGATGAAGGGTTTCCAAATCTTACCGCAGCTACAAATTGCTTGCCAGACCATAGCTTTCTTACCAAATTTCTCGACTTCTATTGATATATCGGACTGGTTTAACACTTGCCCTTCTCACACTGTATAATATTGTGGTCCCGGCAAGGATTAGTAATCGAGTTTCACATAGGTTTCGTCGTCCATGATTATGCAGTTCAAATTTCCAGCAAGAATCGTATTGTACAGCTTTCGAACCCTCGGCCTGATCGATGCTTCTTGTTTCGAACTACGTTTTGGTTGTTTCTGCTTCTTATAGGTTCGAAGATCTAAACGTTCTTTAGCACAAAAAACATTTGACTTCGAAGTGCCCACTTTTTTGGCCACATCCCGAACTGAAACCTCTTTCTTTTGCTCGATCGCCTTCATACGTGTATACGTTTACCCAACTGAGGGTTAGCAGGACCTTTTTTTCGACCCGTTTTCGGTTTACCCTCAAAGGTGTTATCCTCACCGAACTTCCTGATAGCATTTTGCACGGCTTTTTCACTTACTCCTTCCATTTTTGCTATCTTTCTCAGTGACAGTCCGCGTTCTGTGCACCATTTGTACACAATTTTTCGACGTTGTTCTGCTGAAAGTCCATGCATTTCGAAACAAACTAATGAAAACGAATAAACAACTGCACAAGTGGCTAGAGAAGAGTGTAAACAACAGGACGCAGCCATAAAAATTGACAGATTCTGAACCATTGCGAAATGGCAGCGGTTTTTGGTTGCGTCCATACTTTCTGAGACAGTCTTTAGTAGGAAAATTCGCATACTGAAGTTTTCCTGTATGAGCAATGTGCTGGACGATTTGCCAAGACTTTGCTTTGCTAGAAAACTCTAAGCAGCTTCTCGGAATGCCTTTTTATATTGCTGTAGAACGAAACGGCGTAGAGTAGCACTCCAGGACGATTAAAACGACCAAGTTTCTAAAAAAGTATTTGGTTTGGCAGGAAATATGCAGCTGTAATCGAGCAAGATAAATCTTTATCATTACCGGAACGGTAAACAAGGAAATATACCATGAGGAATGCCCAAATAAACGATTTTTACCATTCCTACGAAGACATGACCCTCTGGCTTGATTTGGCATCTTGTCACTAAGCAATAGATATTTCGGAATTTAGTCCATGTATTACCGAAAGAGGCGAATCCACCTTTACTTGTTTAATTTACTTGTCAAACCTTTTTCAAATATGCAAATTGTATAGCGACTTCAACCGAATTTAGGAATTCAAAAATATAAAATATTAAAATCTCAACAAGCGTGGACAAAATGTGTCTATATTACCATCAAAAGTCATGAGGAATTGTAAAATATTATTCATCTATATACAGAAATGACATGCACTTCACAAACTAGATACTTTTAGTGAATATTCCACAAGCCAGTTGTGCTTCCATATAAAAAAAGATTTTGTTTGAATATTATTCAGTTCTTTTATAAAATGATACATAGTCTGATTCAGCTTGGTGTAGTATTGTCATCATGCCGAAGAATTTGATCTTTAACAAAGAATTAACAATTTCGCAATAGGTGAGGAAATCAATTATAAGAACATTTTCTTTATAAATTGAGCATAGTTATTGTCTGTTTTACTACCGAAAATAACATGTCGTAAGCCCACTACACTCAGCCATATTCTGTATGTCTATATTCTATGTGTCGGTTTTGCATGATACGCTTTGTGCCACGCTTCGTTCAATTCATTCGGTTGTAATTTTGGGCGCCTTACTTTGGCACTGAAGTTCACCCTAATGCTTGGTCATGCCAAACATTTAAGAAGACTTCTATTTTGAATTGTTTGTTGTTATCTCAACTACTGAACATTTTTTCATAAATAGCTGACCATATTTCCGATTAGATGGAGAAAAAATAATTTTTAATACACCTTGTGGTGTAATGATAACTTTCCCATATTACTTATATTTTCAATAACATCATTAGAAGATTCTGTCAAGATTTTTTTTTCAACTTTAATAAAATCAAAAACTTTCTTTGGTATAAACTACCATCAAATTTTCAGTTTGTAATCATTTATGTCAAATTTATATAGATTTAAATGTGGCAACCCTGCACGTTATACAAAAATGAATAAAACACGCTGGATGATAGGCGGTGGCGTTTTCTTCTTTCGTAGTAGCACGTACCGATGCGTACCCGTTTTGCATCATTTTGTATGACAGTTTGAAAGTTTCGACATTCATCCACCTATAATTTCGGAACCGGAAGTCGGATCTGGATGAAATTATGCAGTATATTTTAAGATAATGAGAGCTTTAATTTGAATCATGATTTGTAAAAATTTCTCAGCAGCCGTAGAATTTGAAGTGAGTTCCGTTTTTAAGCATTTCATCACTATTACCGATGCTTTCGGAAACGGAAACCGGGGACTAAAAGTCTCATAGTAGATTTATATATCCATTAACTAACAAAGTTTGCCAACCAGATGAATTTACCAGTAAAAATTATAAAAATTTGCTCCTCGTTTCGTCATTAATTTTGAAAAAACTCATGGAATTGAAAATTTTTCACTTATCGCGCTGTAACACCGGAGCCGGAAGTCGGATCTGGATCAACGTTTCGGAAACTTTTTAAAGAATTTCAAATCCTTTTATTTGCATCTTCTCATAGATTTGCCTTTACGTCTGCTTAGCGATTCAAGTTAAACTGTGTAAGTTTACAATAAGCAATTCAACAGTTTTTCCACTCTTATAAAATTTTAGTTAAGGATCTTGAAACATGTCGAATAAATTAATGAAAAACGCTTGGACACGTTTAAAAGTTGGAAAAGAGGCGAAAACAAATTTCGAATGTATAATCGTTGAACACCTAACGTTAAAGCTCACTTTCATGAATTACCCGAATCAATCAGGAAATTTTTGGGATCAACATGAATTTGTGTCGTAAATTAGTTCAATATAAAATATTCGCTAATGAAACTATAATAAGAAGAAGACATCATCACATCACTTGGTGTATGGAGAATCGGAGTTTTAATGTCCAAAATAATTGCACAGGAAATGAAAATGATTGAACTCCACATGAAGGCTTAATTCAGCCAACCAAACGTAAAACGAAATATTTTCATACAAATTTCTTTGAGGCTTACGTAATCATTCACGAGTAGTTCTTTAATTTGGTAGTTTCAGCAAAAAGAAAAAAAATAATTTGAAGTCTTTACATTCTGATGTGGAACCTAACCTTTGGCACAACTGCATGGCTTGAGTTATTAGTCCTACTGACACAACTAACACGAGCAATAATTTCTGTTCGTAACTCAAACATATGACAACTGGCTTACGAGATCAGTACCTTCTTCGCTAAACTACCATCGCAACGAACAGCTGCAGCAATTAAAGTCAATTACAGTATCTTTCATGCATTGCAGTGTTCTGTAGTTTGTTCGTTAGAGTAAATTATAGAACATAAATCACCCCACTATGATTCGTGGAACGAACGTGAGCAATTATCGTTACCATACTTTCGAGATACCACCCATGCTTGCCAAAGCTTGCTATGAAACTGCTTGAACGGGGAGCGTGAACTCCGTGAGAACACCGTGCAATAATTTCATTTCATCTATTCAAGCAACCTTCAGGGAGTAAACAAAGCTGTTAATTTGTTTCGGGGTTACCCACTAGAAAGCAAGCAAATTGCACAGCAAGTTCACTTCGGGAGCATCGTTTCATTACCAGAACCGCTTTCATCCATCTTCCCAGTGGAGAAAAATGAAGAACTTTAGCCTAGTGAGACGTTAACGTTGTGTTTGCACTTGTATCGAGCTTTTATGGCCGTCCAGTGGCGCGTGAGGAATCTATTTTTACTATTCGCCAACTAACAGCGTTAACTCATAATCCAGTGCTAGCATAGCATAGCATAGCCTTTTTGCAGCAACTCGCCATCCTGATCCAGATGATGATGATGATGATGACGATAAGCTGGAAGGGGCTCAGAAATTAAATGCTGCAAAAGCTTCTGCTTCTTGATATAATTGCCAATGGAAAGCAACGAACGGCCTCCGTCTTGGGTACTGACCTAACGAGAAAACGTACGAAGTATCCTTGGAGAGCACTTGCTTTCGCTTTGATAGCCTTCCTTAGGCTCGGATGCCAAGAAACACTTTTCTTTAAAACTTTAACATCATGCTAGACTGGACGGTGAATCGTCATCGTATACGGAACTGGGTTGCTGCCTTCTTGCGTAAGATGAATGTGTTTGGCTTCGGCACACATTCACTGCTTTTGGCTACACACCAGCCCAGACTACATGCGTCCATTCAGAGATGGTAGAACCGCAACATATCAAGTTTATTGCCTGGTGGGTGACATTGACGGACGAGCTGTTTCTCATTTGGGATGTTAGCAGTGATGTCGACTATTGAAAGGCTGGCGGCTTGCAAGGTCAAATATTACATTTGATGTTTCTAAGTACGAGTCAAATGGGGCCTAACATCGTTGATCCTACATGGGATGACCGGATCGATGCTACAACATAACCAAAGTGAGTAGGGATTGGCATTCTTCGAAGAAAAGATACCATAGCTGGAATTGATCTCGACAGGCAGAAATACTTTAAAACGCTAAATTATTTGTGCGAACTGAAAATTTTGTCGGGACAGTTTTTCTTCACACGAAAATAAAAACCACCAAAATCCTCAAGACGGCACTGTCCTAAACTAATAAGTCAAATTGGCCTAAAATCTACTGTCGGTTCCCTCGTCCGAATGCTCAGTAGCCGTACCCAGTCTGTCATCACGAGAAATTATCTTCGTTATTAAATTTTACTATTTGCTCTTACGAAACTCGTTCGCCGCCCTGGAACTGTCTGCGCTGCAATTAGAACTCGGTGACTCGCCCGACAGCTTTTTCTTGCTTAGACTACGTACTACTAATCAGTGTGAAACTTAACAACCTCATTTGATGCAAACATGAGCAAGAAATCTTGTTTCACACGAATCAATCAACAAATTTCGAAGCGACATGTTGTCAACCCGTTGCCCTCATCAAGCCGAAGTTCTCTTGTTCCTCCCTCCTGCTGGATTCCGCAGAACCACTTCTTCTTCGTGATTCTCGCAAACATGACACACGAGTACTGAATTTAGATTCAGCCTCAACCGAGCAGATGGAACACGAACGAAAGATTTTGTTTTTCTCCCGCTGCCTCACTGCAAGATGCAGGCACTCCGAGAGTCTGTTTTCGGTGGAAAAAAATCGAAATCAAACCATATTTCCTCAAGGTCACAGCCCGAATCTGGAATTGGATTATCAATTTTTCATTCCCAGCTTGTTTTGTTTTTCGTTCTACCATTCCAAAGTCGCTTCGGCTGTTCGCCGGCAGCTTTTCGTATATTCGAGCAATTCGATAAACTCAATTTTGGGGGCACAAATAATGGCTTTCTGTGTTTACAGAATCCTGTGCATTTGCACCGGATCTACTATATGGCGTATGAAAGTATAAAATCTAAGCTAAAGTAACTCAATTATTTTTGGCGAATTGATTTTAAAATGCAACGAATTTTTATTTTCCTTTGTATCTTGACAGAGAATTTCGTCTCGGCAATTTGTGCTCATTTCCTGCACTAATTTGTGTGATCTACTTCTGTGTATTAAGCTGACAGCTGAGTCAAAATAGTGTTCAACCTACAAAAAAATATCAAAATAAGATTGCCAAATGATTTCAAAGAACAGAAAGATTAGAAAGAACAGAACAAACAGAAAGAACAGAAAGAACAGAAAGAACAGAAAGAACAGAAAGAACAGAAAGAACAGAAAGAACAGAAAGAACAGAAAGAACAGAAAGAACAGAAAGAACAGAAAGAACAGAAAGAACAGAAAGAACAGAAAGAACAGAAAGAACAGAAAGAACAGAAAGAACAGAAAGAACAGAAAGAACAGAAAGAACAGAAAGAACAGAAAGAACAGAAAGAACAGAAAGAACAGAAAGAGCAGAAAGAACAGAAAGAACAGAAAGAACAGAAAGAACAGAAAGAACAGAAAGAACAGAAAGAACAGAAAGAACAGAAAGAACAGAAAGAACAGAAAGAACAGAAAGAACAGAAAGAACAGAAAGAACAGAAAGAACAGAAAGAACAGAAAGAACAGAAAGAACAGAAAGAACAGAAAGAACAGAAATAACAGAAAGAACAGAAAGAACAGAAAGAACAGAAAGAACAGAAAGAACAGAAAGAACAGAAAGAATAGAAAGAACAGAAAGAACAGAAAGAACAGAAAGAACAGAAAGAACAGAAAGAACAGAACTAACAGAAAGAACAGAAAGAACAGAAAGTACAGAAAGAACAGAAAGAACAGAAAGAACAGAAAGAAGCGAAAGAACAGAAAGAACAGAAAGAACAGAACAGAACAGAAAGAACAGAAAGAACAGAAAGAACAGAAAGAACAGAAAGAACAGAAAGAAATGAAATAACAGAAAGAACAGAAAGAACAGAAAGAACAGAAAGAACAGAAAGAACAGAAAGAACAGAAAGAACAGAAAGAACAGAAAGAACAGAAAGAACAGAGAGAACAGAAAGAACAGAAAGAACAGAAAGAACAGAAAGAACAGAAAGAACAGAAAGAACAGAAAGAACAGAAAGAACAGAAAGAACAGAAAGAACAGAAAGAACAGAAAGAACAGAAAGAACAGAAAGAACAGAAAGAACAGAAAGAACAGAAAGAACAGAAAGAACAGAAAGAACAGAAAGAACAGAAAGAACAGAAAGAACAGAAAGAACAGAAAGAACAGAAAGAACAGAAAGAACAGAAAGAATAGAAAGAACAGAAAGAACAGAAAGAACAGAAAGAACAGAAAGAACAGAAAGAACAGAAAGAACAGAACTAACAGAAAGAGCAGAAAGAACAGAAAGTACAGAAAGAACAGAAAGAACAGAAAGAACAGAAAGAAGCGAAAGAACAGAAAGAACAGAAAGAACAGAACAGAACAGAAAGAACAGAAAGAACAGAAAGAACAGAAAGAACAGAAAGAACAGAAAGAACAGAAAGAACAGAAAGAAATGAAATAACAGAAAGAACAGAAAGAACAGAAAGAACAGAAAGAACAGAAAGAACAGAAAGAACAGAAAGAACAGAAAGAACAGAAAGAACAGAAAGAACAGAAAGAACAGAAAGAACAGAAAGAACAGAAAGAACAGAAAGAACAGAAAGAACAGAAAGAACAGAAAGAACAGAAAGAACAGAAAGAACAGAAAGATCAGGAAAAATTGGAAAAACAGAAAACACAGAATTAACAGAAATAATAAAAAAAACGTAAAGAACAGAACAGAAGAAATCGAAACAACACAAAGAACAGAATAAACAAAAAGAACAGAAAGAACAGATTTCTGCGCCTAATTCAAGACAGTTGACACAATATACTGCTTACGGGCGGGACAGACTTAGAATTTAGGAAGAGTTTTTGAGACGAGAAAACTGAACGAACAAGAGGCACCGGCACCGCCGCTTCTTCGACTAAAGACAATCGTTGTTGACTCCAAACGGGATAAAATTCAACCTTCAACCTTTGATACTATTACTGGACTATTACCCGATCAACATATCGCATCTAAACTATTTCTCTTTTTGATACTTGTTAGAAAATTTTAATATTTTAACTACTTACGAGACCAGACTTATATCAGTACTTGCTACGAAAAAAAATTTTTGTTATAAACTTGTTAGGCCTTGATGATCGGGTATCCTTCTACAGGGTGCTATTTCGGGTATCAGTTCCAAACATCTTCTCATCGTTGGAAAAGTTCGCGCATTTTCGTACCATTCAAATTCGGTGCAAAAAGCTACATGCAACCAAATGTCAGCACTGAAAAACGCCCTCAAATATTCACTTTTCCTATAACATAGGTATGTTTGACAGTGCGCTGAACGACATAGGAGCTGTTTCTCAACTTGGCACGCTTTACTCGTATCCACACCTAAGAAACTGTTTAATCACGATCGATATGCTTATATTATTTAGTCAGGAGTTTTTTATTAGAGTTACGGTTTCGAGCTTGTTGAACAGTATTCTAATTTGACTTCCTGTAAACAACTGCGCATACACTTTTTTGTGTATTCTGCACGTCGCTTTGATTGAATTGTTAGACTTTTTGCATCTCAACGAATCTTCGACTATCAAACGACGCCTTTTCCTAAACAGTCACTTTTATCCGATGAACGACGTCGGTACTGTTTCCCGATCAGGCACGCTGCACGCGAACCCACGCTCGTAAAGCTTTTTTATCCCGATTCATATGCTTCTCTATCAGGTAATATTTCATTATAGATACGCTTGATTTCGAGCCTGTAGAACAATTTTGTAACTAGGCATCTTGTGAACGTTTCTCGATCATATTGAACTATATCTAACATGAATTCCTTTTTCTGGAAAGTTGTACTTAATCCAGACTCAGAGCAGGGCTATTTTCAAACATTTTTGCTATCACTCTGTGATAGACACGTTTCTATAATATCATCTGAGTTGGTAAAGCTTACATCGAACAAATGATCTAAATCTTAACTGAACTCAGTTATGGCGAGTTTACGTCAACGACCAAACTCGTTAAAAATAATCACGGTTTGATTTTTCGTAACAATCTGCTTCTGGTAGAAAAGGGCAGACTATCAAAACTGCCTGTCGCTCACGTTAGCCAGGCAGAGACTGGCACAGTAGAGAAGGCAACAAGCGATTATAAATATACTCTCCTACTCAGTGCTTGAACGGAAAATAGATGTAAAGCGAGAAAACTAGTGTTTGTTGTCTGATGAACAGAGAAGATGTTTGGATAGAACGGTAAACGCGTATGCACGGTATGCATAAGAACACAGGTTCAAGTCTGAACTGAACTGAGTTCTGGATCTGGATTTTGAATCCTAAATCTGGCACTGAATTCTGGAACTAAAAGGGAATGAATCTGAGTTCGAAATCCAGGGATTCAAGAAATCAGGTCCTGAACTAATTTTAAAAATAGGGGAAGATGTTCGGTTGCCGCCAGTGTTTGGTTACCGGCATTCCACCGTAACTTTTGACAGAAAACAAGTAGCGTCATTCCGACAAATGTCATGTGTGTGTAATAGTAGCACTTCGTTTTGTGCCGAATACCGAATAGCAAACAGACGCTTGTACTTTTTGCTGCGCTTAAAACAAATTTTAATTGCGTGAAAATCAACACAAAAGTTTTGTATAACCTTTTTTATAGTATCATGAATTGAAAAATTGTCAGTGATATGCAGAGATGCCAGATCTGCAAATTTGACTGTAAATTATCCAATGTCTTAGTTAACATGTAAACCTTCAACTTTCTTTGCGTTTCGCCTTCGGCTCGTCAGTGCTTAAAGCAGTTCAAATTGAACTGCCATCTCGTGCCTAGCAGTTCAACTTAAACCGCTAAGCAGACGCAAAGTTTGCACTATTTATGCAACCCTTAAATAATATAACACAGGTGTTATATTATTTTTGACGTCTCAGACGTAAACGAATGACGACTGGCTACTGGTCGCCGCAGAGTTTGAACATTTAGGGGTTTTTTGTTTTGTGCAAAAAAGCACATATTTTGTTTCAACTTTCTTTGCGATGTAAACCTTTTTTCGTCTAAAGACTTTTTACAGACTTTGGAAACTTCAACTGTTTGCAGACATTCGTCAGAAATTATACACTTTTGAAAACTGGCGCGATCTTTTCGTTTTTGCTAGCTTAACTTATTGTATTACCTGGCATCTCGGGTGATATGCAACACGTGGACAACTTGACGGCTACAATACATCCGTCATATAAGTAAAACTTTGGTTCTCTGGCTCTGTTCGCCATGGCGACTTTAAACAAATCGTCCAAGTCAAGGAAAATGAACTTCAATGCACTGATTAATGCCATTAAACGTTACTTAGTGGATAAGAAACCAATAAACTCGACTGCAGCAACGTATTCAACCACGCGAAGCCGGTGGAAGACCGGTCTAATCAATACCAAAGGCGCCACCATCCAAATCATTGCCCAAAACAGCCAAGGCGAAGTCACCATAAGACAATGAAGACTTTTGTCCAAAAAGCCTTCGAAAAGAATAAATTTCGTTTTTTCTTTGAATAACTGCAGTTTTTACTTATATTTTCCCATTTTTAGAGAGATTTCTCGGGTGCCGGTTACCGAACACCTTTTTTGGAATGGCCAAAATTTATTACTTTACTAAATTTATAAAAAAAAATTTCAATCGATTGAATCAACTTAGTTTCTTGTTCAGTTGTTAGCTAGGGACTTTAGCTTGATTTATTGATGTATAGAAGTCTGCATAATGTGCACTTAGTCAGGAATTATAAGCTTAAAAGAAAAGGGTGCCGGTAACCGAACACTCCTTCCTATGATTCTCAGAATTCAGTTCCATGTTCCAGATTTTTTTCAAGATTTTGGATTTAGAAGACTGAGGCAGAATTCCATTCCTCAATTCAATCCTATATTTTTGACTCTGGAATTTTAAAACTAAATTCTGAACCTGTACAGATAAAACTATTTTGTAAACATCTGTTTTTATGCTCATTTTTGGAACATGAAATTAAATACAAAGTTTCTTCAAAGGTATTTATTTTTTGAAATACTTGGAAAACAAACTTAGCGTTCGTTTAAATATGATATTTATTGAAAAATCTATGCATTCGTTTCACATCGATGATGATTCTCAACAAAATTTTCGATTCAATTGATGTCTTTTTGCCTTTCTCATATAGAAAGGTTATGCAATCACTTGAAAAACCGACTAGTGAAAAGTGTCATATACCATTCGACTCAGTTCATCGAGCTGAGCAATGTCTGTGTGTGTGTGTATGTATGTGTGTGTGTATGTGTCAAATAATCTCACTAGGTTTTCTCGGAGATGGCTGAACCGATTTTGACAAACTAGGATTCAAATGAAAGGTCTCGTGGTCCCATACGGAATTCCTGAATTTCATCCGGATCCGAGTTCCGGTTCCGGAATTATAGGGTAAAGTGTGTTCAATATTGTACACCGTCACTTAAACCGGCGAAACAAAAAACGTAAAAAATTTCTAAACTGGTCTCAAAACCACACAAATCGAAAGTCATTATCAGTAGGCAACTAAACAAACCGATTCCGGCTATCCTGGTTCCCGGTATCCGGTTCCGGAAGCACCAGAAATAGTGGTCATATATACCAAAATGGATCTCACACACTTTTCTCAGCGATGGTTTGACCAATTTCCACAAACTTAGATTCAAATGAAAGGTCTCCCGGTCCCATACGAAATTCCTGAATTTCATCCGGATCCGACTTCCGGAGTTATAGGGTGCGTATTAGAAGAGTTTGTGTGTCATGTTAGTTGGTGGCCGTACGAACCGACTTCGATTATACCGGTTCTCGGGTTCCGGTGCCGGAAGTGCATATAATAGTGAACCCATTTCGTTCTCTTAAGGATGGCTTACGCAATCAAAGCACTGTTTTATTCTGTATGTTATGCATAAACAATCACTCGGTTTCTTTCAAAAATCGAAGAGAAAATTTTTGAATAGAATACCACAATATTATATGTACATGAGAAAGGCATCATTACACCACTAGGTGGATTAAAACAGGTTTTTCACAGTACTTTTAATTTACAAGTCTTTGTAGTAATTTTAAATTGCAAAAGATTTTTTTTATGTATGATGGTTGTAACGACTGGAAGATGAGTTTATATAAGTACTGACGGCTTTCTCAGTCCCAAATCACTAGGCAAACGAATTAATTCTTAAATTTCCCGACGTTTCGGCCGTTTTTGATGGCCTTTTTCAAGGGAAACTGTAAAGTTGTGCTTTTATTTTTGTCAAAAAGTAGGTACAAAAAGTTACATAAATACAAAATTCTACAAACATATTTTAAACTCACTTTAGTCAATTCGTTTTTGTCGAGTACGTTGATTGCCAACGGTAAGAAGTTCAACCATTTTAAACGGCTTTAATTGCTTTGCGGATATTTGCATTTGGTAGTGAATAACAGTCACAGATTCTCTGGGTGTACACTTGCTTCACAATGGTGAGTAGAAATTTGGTGAACAAACTGGTATTATGCCTACTTTTTGACAATAATAAAAACACAACTTCACAGTTTCCCTTGAAAAAGGTAATCAAAAACGACCGGAACGTCGGGAAATTTAAGAATAAAATGATTTTTTTTTTATTTTTACTAGGTGCACATACCCATTTTGATTTGATTTTACATTTCGTCATTGACTTATCAGTGCGTAGCAGTTTATGTAGAACTGATAGCGCTACCTGATGGTTCAACATAAATCGCTAAGCAGACGTTAAGTTAATGCTAAGGAGTGTATCGAAAATAAGCTATCCACATACATCTGTGTTGTACGCATGTATTTGTGATAGTTTTTTACGCTCAGATCACAGCATATTTTGCGTTTGGCTGTCAGCTTTCGTTTGTTTACTTGTTTATGCGATTGAAATTCTGCGTTTTCAAAATGTCGCGTATTGAAAAGGAAGTGAAAATTAAGGTTCTGCACACACGGCTCAATGCGGTTTGGAATTCATCATGCCAGTATTAAAACCATCATTAATAAGTTTGGGGAGCACTATTCTTTGGATTAGCTACCAGGAAGAGGCAGAAAACCCGGTTCTTCCATCCCGAAACTGGATCAGAAGGTGGTATCTCTAATCATGAAGAACCAATCAATGCCAATACGTGATTTGACCAAAAAAGCAGAAACGAATGTCGGAATGATCTAGTGTATCAAGAGACGAAAACACCTGCAGACCTACAAGAAGCAGAAAATCTCGAAACAAAGTGTAGAACAGAAGAAGCGAGCAGAACAAGGGCCCGGAAATTGTATTCGCGTCTTTTGCAGTATCCGGATGCATGCGTTTTGATGGACGATGAGACTTATGTAAAGGAGGACTCGAAAACCCTTACAGTTCCACAATACTTTACTGTCGTCGTTGGGGAGGATGTGAGCGATGCGGACTGGTCGATTCAAATGGAGGAATACGGTCGAAAGGTACTGGTATGGCAAGCAATATGTTCTTGTGGTTTGAAGTCAACTATTTTTTACACTACCGAAACTATAAATGCAGGAATCTATCGATCTGAGTGTCTCCAGAAGAGATTGCTGCCTTTATATAAGAAACATAGTATACCTCCACTTTTTTTGCCGGATTTAGCGTCAGCTCACTATCCCAAATCACTCTCAATTGGCTTTCGGAAAAGAGTATAAATTTCGTCGAGAAAAATATCAATCCACCAAATTGCCCTCAGCTTCGACCCATCGAACGTTACTGGACAATCGTTAAGAGGGCCTTCCAGAAGACTGGTAACTCAACTGGAAATATGCAGGAGTTGAAAAAAAATTGGGTTCAAGCGTCCAAAAAATGCGATGCAACACTTGCCCGGAACTTGATGAAGAGCGTTCGATCAAAAGTTCGAAAATTCATTACATTTCATCCGGTTTTCATTAGGCTCAAGTTTAACCTCGTACAATAAAGGATCATTTTTTAGTTTAAATGAAATATAGTTTATTATCATAATTTGAAAGAAAAAATTGTGGATAGTTTATTTTCGATAAACTCCTTACTTGCAAAACATTCCGGTGTAATAGCAAAAAGTGATTTGCAAGTAGCATAAACTTTTCGTCTTCCTGTTTGATTTTACGAAACGTAAAATCAAATTACCTGTCTTGTAAAGTTCTTTATTTTTTACACTATGGATTCTGGAAACAAATGTTGGAACTTAATTCTGAACCTGAGTTTTAGAACTGTACTGAGATTCAAATTGATAAATGATTTCAAGAACTGAAATTTAGATTTAGATCATACTCCAAACCCAAAATGCTGGTTCTGAATTCATTTCTTGAATTTAGGTCCAGTGCTCAGTCGTGAAATCCAGGGCTAGAAGTCTGTGCATCCAGGTGCCTGGATTTTGGACCTAGATCAAGGAACCAAAATTCAAATTTATTGTATTCTGGAAATGAAATTCGAACCGGTATTTTGGATCTGTATTATAATACCTAATTCGGGAGCGTCATTCCAGAAAAGAAATACAGATGCAGAATCTTGGACAAATTCAATTCCAAAATTAGGTCCAGCGTCCGACTCTAGAATTCAGTTCCCGAATCCAATTCAGAACTGTCGTTGGATTCTGAAGCTCCAGGTTCCCAATTCAGATTATGGGTAGGACCAGGTCTTCAGCCCAAACCTAAACCTAGTTTAATAATATCACTGATCCTGGTCTAGATCCTTGTCTTGAACTTAAATCTGGAACCAGTTCGGCACCCGGACCTACCATATTAAGTATGCAGTTCCAGTCCAAGATCTGGAGCTGGATCTGGATTTAGAGTTTGACTAGTAAAATTGTGAGCTTGTATCGGCCTGTTCTTTCGCATTCAACCTGAATAATATTTTTTATTCGAGTTCACCTCATCCGGTTATGTTTGTCTTGACTTTACCAATGGAAAAATATTGCTCTGTATTCTATCTCCTCATCATAACTATCTAGTAGAACTTCGATAACACAACGTTTTTAAGGGACGAAACACATTTCTACAGCCATTGTTCCAAAAATGCAAAACATCATTCTACACACAACTATTTACATCAGGAATGGATATTTGCTTGGAGAATTTCCAGACAGTGAAAGTGGGGAAATCTGTTTTTGCGTTTATCAACAATAATTGTTTTCATAAGATATTAAAAAATCCCTCAAGCATCGCTCATCAAATCCAAATACAAATTGAAAACTCGTACAGCGTGGGTGAATTTCTTTCGAATACAGACGTTTCGATACTGCAGATAAATAAAACTTCCAAATATTATTCTTCATACACCTACACCAACAAACCTTTGTGCAAACAACCAGTTGCTTTTCGATGTTTACGTGTTTACGACCAGTGGAACCCTGGCTGATCGTGAGCAGCTTCGATACCCATGATAGCCATGGACACCAGAAAAACGGCTCAGCCGGCATTCACTAGAAAGGTCAGCATTCCTTTACGGCGGAGCAGCAATCTTCGGCACGACTCCCCACACTGGTTTATGTTTCACGGGAATAGTACGGTGTATAAATGGGGGTCCAATCGATTCATTGACACAAGGGCAAACCTTGTATTGTGGCTACAGGGAAGGGACTGAATTATTGATGATCCAGGCGTGCCTTTTTACGCCTAGGCTATCCCGGGCATTTTCCTGGGCAATATCCCCCTTCATGTTGACGTCGGTTGCTCGGTCGGTTGGTCGACCGGTTTGTCTGATTCCAGGTCAGGAAACTTTTTATTCTGCTTCTGTCCCTGGCAGTCCGGGCACGATTTGGCACCTTCGGAGTTAAGTGCTGAGCTTCTTTGTCAAATTCTCTTTCTTGCACACCTCTCTGCAGTCGACACCTTCTCGGAAACGATAGCCCCTGCGCTGCAAGGAAAAGTCCCTCAGAAGGTTCTTTGAAAATTAATGATAATTTATGGAGGGTTTGTTTCTTGCGAGTCTGATTTAGGCCGATGACATGTGGATTTCCTAGCTCTTGTCGGTCAGGTTGATTCGATTGATCCTGTTTCGAGAAGTGATGAATAAAGCTTTCGATTTGTCGGAGTTTATTTTTAGCACGATTAACGGGTAAACAGTCCAGACCAGACCAGACCAATGGTTCACATCAACTGTTTTTTTTTCTTGAAGATTGAATTTTATTTGAGTCCTTATTCATTCGGTTCGACTTCCAAGAAAACCATTCCTCAGTTGAAGAAAATTACGTTCCCCTCGCTCCATTCGCCTGTAAATCGAAATCCCAAAGGTCAATTAGAATCAAATTTCAAGCCCAGTTACCCTTCGGTACGGGTGACGGTGAAAGAAAACCCGAACAAAAAAGTGGCAGCCACAGGGCAGGCAAAATCGTTTTGCATGCAAATTAACTCCCGATAAGAGCCTTCGGACACGGTCCGGTAGCGATACCGTTGAGGAAATCCAATCGAGCGATCTCAGTCGAAGCACGAAGGTTTGAAACGTTTCATTTCTTTTTTCTTTTCTTTTCTTTTCTTCGGCAACTTTCATTGGTTTTCGGGTGCTGGATTGCTAATTGATTGTGAAATTTGTAGTGAATTTAATCCCCCGAAATAGCAACAGCAAATTTGTGCTCTGCTACGTGAGTTTCGCATCATTTGTTGTGACACCAGAAATTGCAATCGAAAAAGTAAATGACTCTCGGGAAGTGGTCATAACAACACTTGAAAATCTATGTCCACTGTCAGTCGTAGCAAATATGATACACTTTTCGTACTATCGTGCGAATGAAAATACGGTAAGTCAAATTAACACAAAGAAACGGTAAACCGATTTTTTGCATCGAATCGGCCAATCGCACAGCATCCGTTTATCCGATAATTATAGCGAACAACGCAACACTGGAAGTCCAACATCAGGTGCCATGTTTCCGTTCACTGACAAATAAAAAAAAACTGCTAACCAAATCAATTTACCGGACTGTTGCTTCGGATGACCGCAAAGTTTGCCCATTGGGAACCGACAATTCAAAGTGTGCGTGCCAGTGTGTGTGTGTGTGTGTGCCCACTTGGACGCCATTGTTCCCACTGCTGACCGCCGTGCTCCGGAAAAGTTCTGCCGCAAACCGAAACCCGATCCGGTGGGAACGTGAACCCACACAAGCCACCGTCATCCGCAGGTTACCCCGTTCTAACAGGTGACAATATCCGGCTCTCGTTCCGTCAACCCGCACCAGTGCTTCATCAGTTCCGTCAGCAGCTCTGCGGCAACCGATCGGGAACCCCTATCGAATATGCGGATTCAATTTATCATCCATCCACGGCGAGGCGATGCCGGTGTCCGACCGGGTACAGGATTTCCATTGCTCGGATAATCTAGGATTTGTTTCATTGCGGTTTAAGCACAATGTTGTGAGATATATTTCACCGCAAAGCCAGCAAAACCAGGCAATTCAATTGCAAGTGTGCTAATAGTGCCGTTTTTCACGTAATTCAATGCGCCCGAGGAGCGCATTATCGGAAATCGCTCGAGTTCACGTGGTGATTCTGCACCGAACTGTCGACTTTTTGTCCCGGCCAGTCAGGCAAGTTCCGATGCAAATAAAATAAAGCTGGAAAATGTAGACGAAATTGAATCAATTGCTTCCAAATCCAAAGTAGGTCAGCACAATGGATTATTCCAGCCGATTGATAATTTTAATCGGCAAGAAATGTCAAAAGTGGAAAAGATAGAACATTTGAAAATAAAAAAAAACATTATCTAGATTACTCGGGGTACAACTAAATTCGTTTTCCTCCGTGGACCAGCACTCAGTCCGGTCAAGAAAAAATCAAATTTGATGAAGAGCTTTCCACAGCTGATAAGAGCAGCTTGCAGTCAGTGAAACGAGACGACGGCTCTCGCGACTGCTTGGCGAAGGCTGAATAAATGATGAACAAGAAGACATGGCAATTGGCAAATGCAACACAGAAAACAGTGCGCTGTAGCTTTGGTCCAGTGCTGGAGGCTGTGCTTTTGCGCTGGTTATCAAGAGTACTCTCGAATCGTGTTTTCTATCCATTTGCCAAAGTCATAACCATAACTGTAGTAATTACGAAGTTTCTCCGAGTGCTTTTGAAGTTATCTCCAGAACTTCGTTTGACAGGCTTCGATGGGTGCCGAGGAAGGGTTGCTGCGGAGACAACACCCGTTTGAGACCAGATCCAAGCAGCGCGATAACAAGTGCAAATCTTGACGGGGATGGGGACGTAGCCGGCGTGAACTCCGAGAAGGAAGCGCCAGGAAAATCTTCAAAGGAAATATGAAAGCGAGTCATTAATACCATTGTTTCCGACAAGAATGTCGAAGTGGTTCGAGCGACAATGAAATTTCCCTTCCAGATACTGATGGCTCGTTTCGAGGAAACAATTTGCTCAAATGGAATATTCATTATGCAAATGAACGACGGGAAGAGGCGAACCGATTGGAGTATCTTTTTTTCTTATATCTTTGCTCGTGAAATATACAAAAATTGATCAGCCCCGATGCTTCTGCTTCTGTCAATCTTCGCCATAAGGTTGCGAGATGATTAATGAAACAATTCAATGATGTGTTTTGCTGCAAAATGAGTTTCGAAACTGAGTGCCTGGAATGGATTGGTTCATAGTAGAATAATTTATTACACTGCGTTGAATGAAGTTGGCATGAGCAGTAGTAGAAATACTCGTAAAGCAAAACACGATACATTATTTTGAACAATATTTGGGATTTCGATCATATTGAAATTCGATTTTTCAACTTCGACTCGAGAAGCTCTCATTCTCGGAAAGCATTCCTCGTTGACTGTATTTGTGCTGCTCATTAAACGCCTGTGTGAACCGATTTACGCCCACTTGTTTCAAATAAATGTTACAACACCCACATCGTCTGTTGAAATCCATTTGGAAAGGAATATCGGTTACAAAGTAGCAAACTTCCACCGAAAACAGTTCCCAGAAACCAATCTTTAAAGAGGTTTACTGCGAAAGTATCATCAGTAGTCAAGATATCTGAATCAGTGCTGTAAAATTGAAATCGAATGTATGCACACACTGATGAGCACTCTACTGCAGTAAACTTCACATTCTAACACACAATCTTCACTATCAGTTTATCTCTTGCAGCAACAAAATATCTCTTACAATTCAATGAGAGAGCGGCCTTCAAGTGAGGTTCATGTAAACATTCGAATTGGTTCAAGATAATGGATGAAAGGTAAACCAGCCATGATAACTGAAGTATCAATTACAAAAAAAAACGTAAATTAACTGTTCCTTCTTTCAGTTTACATTTTTAATATTTCGAAACACATCTCAATACATTTCAAACAGTCGAAATGATCCATTTTAACTTGCTGGTGATAATTGAAAACTCAAATGAGAACCGCCAACCTCATTTTATCGTTATGGCCGGGAGAGTTTTGTGTTATCGAGTTGACGTTTATGCCTATTCATTCGCGCTTACCCACTACCCACAATGAAGACAAGAAAGACAATGAAACAAGTGGACTACTTGGCACTACAAACTGAGCAAGCAAACTTCAAGTGATTAGGTACGGCTATTCAAATAACGATGAATTCTGGGAACTTCGGCAACAAAAGTTAAATGAATGAGAAGGGATATGCTCACCAGAGCTAATAAAGGTCATTATTATTGACTCAAAATAGACGAAAATGACGAGAAATTACTGTCACTCTCAGCTTCGACTGCAAACTATGAGAACGAAATCCATGTCCAGTCAATGACATAAGCGGGACAGTAATTTTAAAATTGTGTTTTTTCTTTCATTTTCCCTTTCAGTCCGTTACAGTTTTCAGTGAAAATCCCATAGTATGCAGTGTCGATATTCAACCGAAGCTGTGAGAATCGAAAATGACAAAAAATGTTTTCACAATAACTTTTACCTATTGGCGCCCGAATTTGTAGTAGTTTTGGTTTCCAAAGAGGTTCTCCCTGAAGACGTTAGTTTGGTTTCCTCTTGCTTGTAATAAAGGAAAGAGTGACTTTGGCAATTATACTCTCTCTTTGTTTCAATGAGAAACGAAAATGCTTCGTCTCTCTTCGTTTGTTTTGGTGTCGGTCATCTACGAATGTGACAGTAAAATATTTAAAATGAGACTGTTGGAATGGTTTCTTTCATTGAAAATGCGTGACAAATTTATGCTCTGATACTGACAGTCACCGGCCACAAATTTCATTTTCTTTAAAAAATATTCGACTGAAATTAAATTTTACCGCACTGATCTGAACAGGGAATAGTATTGCGAACACTCCATGTTTTTATTATCATTTATTTCATTCTCATAAAAAAATCCGAGCTTACTATAGAATTAAACTTTTTCTCTTTTTAGCGACTAAGTATAATAATGAATATACATTTTTGGCATTAAAAATGCCTTACTCTTCACTATATTTTCTTTAAATTAAATTAAAAGTTTCAAAAATAGTCGCGTAACCTTTTTGTGTCATAATTTTGAACGTTAATAACTCGGTCATTTGTTGATGGATTGTTATAATTTAACAACCAATCGATTCGGAAACTTTTAACTTATGGCGTTTTCGTTTTTAATTTGCACTACACCGGTGCAGTGCTACACTGAGGCATGAATAAACGAACAAAAATGACGAAAACATAAACAGTAACCATTGACTACAATTAACGATTCCATTGCACAAAGCTACACCAAACTTTTGATGAGTGCTACACCAGTGGTATAAGTGCAGAAAAAGTGTAGCACTGGTGTAGTGCAATTGGTAAAAACGAACGGTTTAGGTGCAGCTTTCGCTACACCGGTGTAGTGGAATTTAAAAACGAAAACGACATTAAACATGTATCGTTTAATTATTTCAATAGCATACTATTGAAAAAATGGTTGGAATCGACCTATGTTTTCATCCACCAATCCCTGTTGTACAAAATGACGTCAACTTCTTGTTCGGCATAGGAGGCTTTGCGTCATGCATAAAAAACACCGCATCGTTCTGTGTAGTATGAAGAGAAATCTATAAATATAGGCTGCACTATACTGCCCATACTTGCATATCAGTCCCATATGGAAAATCGGCATGTCGAGAAAAAGACGATTAAATTTTCTTTTCGAATTTTTTGATTTATTGTGCTACCTAATGCTAAATCGTTGTATTGCTACATGAAATATCGGTAATACACCTATGCTATACCAATATTGAAACAAATGAAATTATTGATATTTGCACTGAATGGGACTGATATGCGGGTACTTTGCATATGGGACAGACATAAGTTGATATTTTTTTCACATTTTTCTAAACAAACCATAAACTTTTATTGCAATTTCTGAGAGTATATAAAGGATAGATTGTACAATTAGAAGCAATATTATATAGTATCAAAGATAAACTCAAGGTAAGTTTACCTGCGATTTTACATGTATCGTTTGAATAGAAACACTCGTAGAATTTGATTAACCGCCAGTTTCAGTTTAATTATTATTTGCTTCAAAACAATAAGCGTCTGATGGCTACACGCGTTGTAACTATGACAGTGATCATTCATGTGTTAATAACATCAAATTACAATATGAATAAAATTTCGGAATTTTGATGCGTATCCATTCCGTATATTCCTAATATGCCAAAGCGAAAATCAATGTAAGTAACTAAATATTTTATGCGGACTGTTCCACATGTTTTCTTCCTCGTATTGCTGCCATATTATTTACCGACACTTTCCGAAGATTATCGACGATTTTGAAGAAGGATTAATAAAATTACACCATTACTGAGATTACTGATACAACATTCTATTGGATCGATTAACTGTTTATAAAATTAATAAGTCCACCCAGTGAACGACCATTATTAGATTAAAACTGGGAGTAAATAAACGATATAAATCAAATCAAATTGATAAGTTTGTACGTTTCTCGAAAATTATCATCATAATATAAAATAGTTTCATTTGTTCAGGTTTGAGCTTTCAAGTAACTTTGAAGTGTAGTGAAGTTTAGTGTATCATCATCAATATCATCTCTATTTTGTATTTATTATGAAGACCCTAGAAACGTTTCATTTTTAATGTTATTGTGCTCGGTCGTGTCTTGAGTACAATCCTCTAATTTTTTTCTTCTACCAAATCCTAGTATGCCGGAAAGTAGTGATAAAGGTCTTTTACCATTCACTATCCGAACCGGTAAAAGAAAAGTTACCAGAAATTGTCACTTTCTACTTGCGACGGTATTCTCACACACAATGAATCACTGCGTAGATGTTGAATGATGATTTCTTCACTGCGTGCTAGTTGAACATCGGAATGGCAGATTTGTTCGAACTATTGAGTCATATAACGTTCGACTCAGCGCAATGAACTGAGTAAATGTCTCTGTGTGTATGTGTTTATCAAATATTTGCACTCAATTTTCTCGGAAATGGTTGGGAAATTTGATGGAAAGGTCTCATGGTCCCATAGAAAACTATTGAATTTCATTTGAATCCGACATCTCGTTCCGGAGTTACAGGATAATATGTGAAAATTAGAGAAAAAAATTGCACTAAATTTTCTCGGAAATGGCTTAACCGATTTTCACACACTAAGATTCAAATGAAAGGTCTCATAGTTTTCTAAAAATGTGTAGAACATTTTATCTGGATCCACACGGAACCACCCGCGATCCCATTTCAACCAGACTATTAGTTGATTTTCTGAAATCGATTGGTTAAAATTTGGTACAACTAATCGATTGTTGTTTTAACTAAACATGTCATTTTTGTTTTTCGATTAGCAGAAACGATGGTTGAAACAACTAATTCAACTGTTTGAAAAAAAATGCTGTCATTTAGTGAGGACACATACCTTTCAATTTCAACAAATATTTTAGTTGAAATAACTGGTATTGTTATTGAGACAAAATTTTGTTAGTTGAAAAATAAATCTGTTTTATTTGTTTTAGACATTGCAAATAGTTGAATCAACTCGAACAATGTTATTGATTTGCGAAAATAATCAAAATATACTTACTGATACACGTCATGATCTATTTGAAATAAGTTCGGTATGTTGAGATTCATGAAATAAATATCGTTGTTAAAATATAAACAGTATTTTATATTGACATGTAACATCATTAGGGCTGGGAAAACCACCGATCACTGCTGATTTCAAGTGATCTTAACCGAAGAACAAATTATCATTACGAAATCAGAACTGATCAGATCTCTAAGTGATTTTGGTTTTTGTATGATCATGATCATGTCAAGTCGAGATCAGTAAAGATCTAAATTCTTAAAAATTACTTCTGATTCGATCAGAAATGATTGATGTAGAAAAACGTTTTCAATCAGCAAAAGTGCCCGGAGGGGCGAGTAAATTAGCGAATTAAAAAAAATTACCTAGAATGAGTATTGAAAGATGATGCCTTCAAACGGTTGAACTAAAGATATGCACTGATAATTTTAGTCAATTTATATGAGCTTGGCTGCATCAACCGCTGGGAATTGGAATTTTGCGACGGCAATTCAAACGCGCCATTCAAACGCAGCGCGTTCTGTGCGTGTTGAAACCCTTCGCTCCTGTTACTTTTATAAATTAAATTCATGTCAAAAAACGTTTTATTGCTAATGCATGAACATCATCATCAGTATTAAACAGCTGGAAGTAAATCAATGATCGAATTTGAAGCATTAACATTTATTTTAATGCATCAAATTCGATCATTGATTTATTAACATTTTCTAATTTGTCACCAAATCTTTTTCATCTTAAACAAGGTTAACTTTATCACAACAACGCTGTTAGATAAAAACTTGTTATTATAAATTTCTAAAATCGAATGAACACAATTTCACCAAACGTTTTAACCACCGAAGCTGTTTCCATTGACATTTTGAAGCGACGCGAACAGAATTCAACTAAAAAGTTGTTGATTTTGCATTGCGATTATTGTTTTGCTTTCAATTGTCTTCGGAATTTGACAGCATTCAAAACAACATATTTTTCAACTACTTGAATATATGCAAATCAAAAACCACATTGGTTGAATCAAAAAGAAATTAGTTAAATCAACTATCGCAAAAATCAAAAACTGCGATATCGCAATTTTATGATCGAAGGGTTCTCCGTGCAACTTCCGGTTCCGGAACTAAAGCGTGATAAGTGGAAAATTACCAATTTCATGAGTATTTTTTCACGAACGATGATCAAAAACAGGTACAAATCTAGTTTGCAGAGCATGTTCGTTTGTGGGGATATTAAACTTAACTCGGCACTACTGGTTCCCTCTTTTCCTGTTCCGGAAGCATTGAAGATAGTAAAGAAAACCTTTAAAAATAGAACTCACTTCGATTTCTCAGCAATACTTGAACCGATTTTTCTCAAATCATAGTTCAAATGAAAGCTCGCATTGTCTCAAAAGCTACTGTCAAATTTCATCCGGATCCGGATTGCGATGAATGTCAAAGATTTCAAACCGCCATATAGAATGACAATATGTACAACACTGGTACGTGAAATGTGGAAGAAGAAAACACAACACGAACGATGTGTGCTGCTACTGGTGTGTGTGATATTGATAAAAGACGGTGCTGCGGAAATACAGGGAATATACAAAGGTTGGGGCTCGGACATACCGCAATTGGATTGTAAGACCAGCGCCTTATGTATTGATCCACCAACCCGGCACGCAGGAAATATACACAAAATGCAAATCATTGGCGAAGAAAAATACCATTACCAGAAAAGTTTAAAAAAATTCCCTTCTGAGAGAATATTTGAAAATAGTATTGTATTAGATAAACTGTAACATACTCAACTTCATACTCCATCATCCCAGCAATATTTTGAATCCCATAATACAAGACATACACCGAAATCGATGTGTTACTGTATCATTTAAAATGGCTACGAAACAATTCTAAGACTTTTTTTGTCGCCTAGGTCCATTCGCCGTCTAGACCAATGGTTTCCAAACTCACTATGTCACTGCGGCAATAGAGCATAGCATCAGATGCTATACCTCGTTTTATCACGCACTGGGGGGTCGATATCGATCTCTTTGGGCATCACTGGTCTAGACAAACGATTTATACTGCATCGAGATCGTTTACTGCATCAATAGAAAACAAAAACACTTAAATCAGGATAATCTGACCGAAAAGTACGAGTGCTCAGGCCGAGGGGGAAATCCTATCCATGAAAGCTGACTGAAATGATTTCAACAACTGTGTTCTAACCTGATCCTATCTGATTAATAATTTGAGATTTTCATTTCACTTGATTGCAGGTAATTATCCGTGAAGATGCATCGAATACCAATGCTTATGTAGAAGAGTACCATCAGTTTAAATAGGAAATACAATACAGGTAACATATCATGTGACCGCAGCTAATTCCTTATAATTCACGTAACCAATAAGCACGGAGAAAAAAAGGCATTATGAAAGCGTATAGTTATCGAAAAGTTCATAAGATTGCTTTAATATCGCTTTGACAAAGTATACGGTTATTCACTTCGAATCAGTGAAAAGTTTACATTCAATCACCCTCATTCTTGTTTACGGCCGTATGCGATACGTTCGAAAGTATATCAAATTCGTATTTCCGTTTACGTTCGAATCCATCACTTTTTTAAACATCGTACATGCATAAAAACAACGCCTATCCATCTTTAAACTATCAGTTCTGTAACAGATTTGAGTTGTAATTAAAAATCTTTGATATCATTTGTTATTTGACTTGTTTTTTCGCTGATTTTGTATCATAATGCTTGCTTACGTCCGTATCGACTATTCGACGAACACATGCTTTCGAACGAATGCAAAAAAGCCATTCTTGTTTTCACTCGAACGTGTACGTACGCGACTCCTGTGCAAAAGAAGAATCGGCAGCGCAAGTAGATTTTTTAGGAAGATTCCAAGCATCAAGGAAGTGACGAATGCTACATAAGAAATAAATATCGTACTCCGGACCAATTTCATTCATGTCGGTGAATGAAATTTTCTAATTAAACTTCATGCAAAGTAAAAAAAGCTTTTAAAATAGCAGTCCGATCAGTAGTATCGGCGAAAAATATGTTGCATTTTTCTTGCAATTTGTCATGTTTTCGATAGTCTCCATATTTATTACATTGGTAAAATCATGCATTTAATATAAAATAAAGCATGTTTACCCATGGCGTATTTTCCATAAAGTACCAAATAGATGTAAAATTTGATGCGTTAAAACTTGGAACCGAGCATATATTCAAAGGCTCGCCATAGAAAAAGAGCATTTTACTGTACTGCTATGCTTTCTAAATGTTCTATGCAAAACACAAATTTATGATTTGATTACAAATCACCTTTAGATTCGAAAATAAATTTGTTGGAAATCGGTTAAACTTTTTTCAATGTGTTCGAACGGTTGATTCGCAACATTAAACTGACGAATCGAAACCACGGCATTTCGTCTATTCGTCCGTAAACGAGAATAGGGCTTTTCGTTCGTACGAATGATGTTCGAATACACGTATCGTTTGAAGCTAAACTGGCATACATTCTAGTGTTTCATATATGGTTAATCACAAGAATTGAACTGATTTCATCAAGGCTTAGCATTTATTTGTAGAAGTTTACTGATATTTTAATATTCTGTGGCAAACGAGTCGCGTTCGAATTCATTCGAGTGAAAACGAGAATGGCTTATTCGTATTCGTTCGAAAGTATCCGTTCGTCGTATGGTGGATACGGACGTAAACAAGAATGAGGGTAAATATGTTTGTTATTGTTCGATATACAAAAAATTGGAAATTACATTTATGAAATTTAGAAAATTTTCAGTGTCTCCAGAAAAGACGTTTCTTGGAAAGCTGCAGTAAAATAAAAATTTATGCTGCGGGTTGATTATCATAACACTAATTAGGCATAGATTATCATCGTAAATAGGAACACATTCATAAAGGATCGTCAAGCAGAGTCACTAATGTGAGTTTGACTTTTCTTAGTGGATTTTCCGTGACTTCACTTAAAGCTATACTAAAGGCTGTTGGAAACCCCCCTGGACGATGATCACAGCATTCCACTCCATTACCATTTTTCGTAATCGCATGATGCCAAATCCATTTGAAATAGAACAAAACAATTATGCTGCTTAAAGAAAAGCGGGAGATATTTTCCAGGCCAAATTTAGCTAAAAAAGAACAGAACAATAATATTGCCTGCAGAAAAGCAACAGAATTATTTCCAGGTACTTCAAGACATAAATTTTCTGGTTGATGGGACCTGTCACGGCACTTTTCAAACCGCAAGAACAGATGGCACGCCAAACAAAATATTTCATAGCAAACATCAACAGCTTAACGTGTTTGAAAGTCTACTTTTGGAGTCACTCGGCAAGCTTTTTGCCTTTCTCTATAGAAAGGTATTAGAAATGCTGGAAAAATCAACTTTCGAGACCCATAGTGTTATATATCATTCGACTCAGTTCGACGAGATAGGAAAATGTCTGTGTTTGCATGTGTGTGTGCACTTTTCGAAGAAATTTTTACCGCTCAATTTTCTCAGAGATGGCTAAACCGATTTCAACAAACTTAGGCTCGTTTGAAAGCTACTGTCGGGCCATTGATTGAATTTTTTTACGCCAAAAATCTTTAAAAAAAAATTTATGCCAAAAATCTTAAAATTGCATGAAACGTCGAGACTGTCCCAGAAAGTAGATCTTGAAAAAAAAAATTATTGAGATGACACTAAATCTCGACGTTTCACGCAATTCTAAGACTTTTGGCATCAAAATTTTTCGATTTCGGAAATTTCATGTTTTGCACAACTATTTGCTAGCATGAGTAGCAGCACCGTTGTTCTCCATTTAAAGAATCAAATATCGATCCCAAAGAACTATAAGAAGTTTTCTTCCAATGAAATAAGAGAATCATCGACATAATAATTTTTATTTATTTTGTTGGTTGTATTTGGGTTCTTGTTAGCGCCACCTTGTTTACTGTAAGCGCATTAGTGTAAGTACTAATGTACTTCGTGCAGTATTAATCTAATTTGTGCATTTCTAGCGCTCGTGCATTTTATTAGCTAGTGCTTCTTTGAGACCAGCGAGGGAACTGGTTGAAAATCTTGATTTGTGTGCCGCTAGAACCGAAGAAACTTTTCAAACAAACTGGATCGTTGTAGAATTAGAAGATAAGAGGAAGCTCATACCGTTTGAATAATAACAGAAATCTCTGCGTCAAACGCTTCTCTTTGTAAAGTTGAGCGTTTATTGTACCTTTCGTGAAGCAAATAGCCACGGGTACAAATATCTTGTCATACCAACAACTTTTGTTTAAATTACAGATCCGGTTGCCAATGGTCTCTATTCATTTCAATATGAATGGAGGTAATTGAATTCATTGAGGATGTTTACAAATTATCTGCGTATTTCGGAATGGTGGCAAATTTTAGGAACCTGGTAGAAGTTGCATACATTCGTGATCTTTGCAAATGCATACAAAAGAGAATGATTACTGGCACAATTACATGCAAAAAGTACTCACCAATATTGAATTTGTTTACTACAGAATATAATTTGTGGTTCACATTATTTTAGAAGAACGAAGGAACAGTTCAACAGAACTAACTCTTTCAGTAGAACTATTAAGTTCTGAGCAGCTCTTTGCAAATGAACGGTTTTGCCATTCTCTAGTTCAGAGCTTTCCAAGTTTTGATTGATGCACACAACTGCTTTGTCCTTTGTTGTTACCAAAATTTTCACGCTAGTGTAATGTATTTGATTATAGGTTCCACATATTACAGTGCACCAAATGAGCAGAATTTTATTTCTTGTTTCGAGTTTGATTTTACCATCGAAATCAACAACCAACTCTAGTGTAGTTAGCTTACTTCAAAAGTACACACTAAAAAAATTTGAATCATATCAAATTTGCGTTTCTTTAGATACACATAAAAGGAGCATCGCAATCAACTGAATCTAACAAACAAATAAACACAAAACCTGAATTAACATGGTAATGTAACTAATATGCAATTATCACCCAAGCAAATACCGCACGCTTGAGTTTACATCTTGCATATTTTGACATAGGACTACGTCTTTTTCGCTATGCTCACCTGGGTGCATTTTTCAAATTTAACAAACCGAAATTACTCCAAACTTGATTTCCTAATAACTTCATTCCTGTTTGAGTATTTCCTTCAATTCATTCACAAAACAAATGGAAGAAGGTGTGAGACTGTTATTATTACCACATTTATTATGAAAACATTGTTTAAATAGTGAAAAATAGATCACAAACACGAAACCGAATCTACAAATAGATCCTGTTACATGTTTGCTAGTTTCAGTCTATGATAATCCATGACCGGAGACACATCGAGTGTGAAGACCGCCATCTACGTGAAGGCAGTGGAACTACACCTAGAATTATTCAACTGATGTTTCAGTCAATGAGGAATATGAGACACCGTCTCTCAAGCCTAAACGCAGAAAAACAACAACTAGTTCTTTGGTGAGCATATCTGCTGTTGGACATCCGCAATGTGAGTTTCGCTTCAAACAAGAGCGATTACGTCATCCAGCTACTGGTCGTTTGCATTGGGAAAAAAGAAAACAAAAAGTGATAACATTATAAAAAGTTAGCCGTCCTAATAGCTTTAAATGTTATCTAAAGAGCTGTTAAGATTATTTCTCTATAAATCAAAGGATAAAATTATCAGTTTAGAGCAAATCTAAAATAGTTTGATTGGCTTTGTTCACTTTGCGCAGTGCGAAATTTGTTCAAGAAAAATGTTCCGAACTGTGTTTAATATCGTAAAAGTTCTACAATTTTACCCTCCTGAATCCTGTACAGCATTTCGATAGATTCTTTCATTAAAATATGCAAAATCGAAATGAAATAATCGACATGAAACTTCTGTATGTTGCTATGTTTGTGGCCATTAGGGCTGCCCATTTGTAAAAAGCTGCAAAGGAAATCAAGTAAAAAGAAAGCTCGTAATCAAAATTGGTTTAGTACTAAATCAATCGACATTGTGAGCAGTTCGAGCGATTGCATCATTCAGCTGATGGTCGTTTGCATTGGAGAAAAGGAAAACGAAAAGTGGACAACGATTGGGAACATTATACAAAATCAGCCATTCTAATGGCTCCAAATGTTATCCGGAGAACTAATAAGATTACTTCTTCGTAAATCACCACGATAATTTTTATCAGTTTAGTGCAAATCTAGAGTAATGCGATTAGCTTTGTACACTTTTCGCTGTGCTGAATTCACACCAAACGAGTTCAAATAAAATTGATCCTTTATTGTACAAGGTTAAACTTGAGCATAATGAAAACCGGATGAAATTTAAGTTATTCCTTCACGAATTTTCGAACTTTTTATCGAACGCTCTCTATCAAGTTCCGGACAAGTGTTGCATCGACTTTTCTGGACGCTTGAGCCCAATTTTTTGAACTCCTGCATGTTCCCAACTGCCTTACCAGTCTTCTTTAAGATCCTCTTCACGATTGCCCAGTAACGTGCGATGGGTCGAAGCTGAAGGTAATTTGGTGGTTTGATATTTTTCTCAACAAAATTTATACACTTTTCCGCCAGCCAATTGAGAGTGGTTTTGGCATAGTGAGCCGACGCTAAATCCTACCAAAATAGTGGAGGTCTACTATGCTTCTTATATAAAGGCAGCAATCTCTTCTGGAGACACTCAGATCGATAGATTTCTGCATTTATAGTTCCGGTAGTGTAAAAAATGGTTGATTTCAAATCACAGGAACATATTGCTTGCCGTACCAGTACCTTTCGACCGAATTTCTCCACTTGAATCGACCTGTCCGCATCGCTCACATCCTCCCCAACGACGATAGTAAAGTATTGTGAACCTGGAAGGGTTTTTCAGTCCTCCTTTACATAAGTCTCATCGTCCATCAAAACGCATGCATCCGGACACTGCAAAAAACGCGAATACAATTTCTGGGCCCTTGTTACTGTTCGCTTCTTATGTTCTACACTTTGTTTCGAGATTTTCTGCTTCTTGTAGTTCTTCATGTGATTTTGTCTCTTGATACGCTAGATCATTCCGACACTCGTTCCTGTTTTTTTGGCCAAATCATGTATTGACATTGATTTGTTCTTCATGATTAGAGATACCACTTTCTGGTCCAGTTTCGGGTTGGAAGAACCGGGCTTTCTGCCTCTTCCTGGTAGCTCATCCAAAGAATAGTGTTCCCCAAACTTCATAATGAAGGTTTTAACACTAGCATGATGAATTCCATACCACTTCGCCAATTTTCCCATTGTAATACCCTTCTCACTTAGCCATGTGACCAGAACCTTAATTATCACTTCCTTTTCAATACGCGACATTTTGAAAACACAGAATTTCAATCACACAAACAAGTAAATAAACGAAAGCTGACTGCCAAACGCACTGCATGCTGTGATCTGAGCATAAAGAAGCATCACAAATACATGTGTACAACACAAATGTATGTGGATAGCTTATTTTCGATACACCCTTTAGCATTTAGTTGCATCGCATTCGAGGAAAATGTTCCGAACTGTGTTTAATATCGTAAAGAATTCAACAATTTGGCCCTTCTGGAAGACGGAAATGAGTTCCGTATAGCATTTTGATAATTTCTTTCACTCAAACATTGAGATGTATGGAATACTGATACCGCTTGAATGCAGTCCTACGTCAATCGCGCGTTAATGTCTCTGGCATAACCTACACAGTAGAAAATTTTGAAATTTACAGGTGACGCAAATCCACATATGACACAATTCATAAGAACGTAATCCGTGAAACGACTGAATTTTACAAGAATGTTAAAAACATACATCAAACATCCCCAGCCTTTAAAGCAAACGTGTAAACTTACATGTTTTAGCACCTAAAAATATCGAATGCATTTAATATAAGTTAGATTTCCTGTAATGTTGAGTTATTTTCGACGCTCATATATGTCGATCTCAAAAAAAGTAAATTTACACAATTTTTTCTAGATGTGTACTCCAAGTTTTTCAGTTTTTTTAATGATGGAACCGTGCCTATTTTCATTTGTATTCACGTCATCCGGTTATCCGGTCTCTGACATTAGTCACAGTCCTTTTTTCATTAAGCTATTATAGGCGCCTCAACTATTACCATATATCTCTATAGCCATCTTACAAAACAGTTAAATTTTTTTATGTAAAATTGTCACAGATTTCTTCAAAGTTTAAGATTTTCGATGCCCACCAATTTGCTCCATCGGACACAAGATTAAACAATCACAAGTTTAGCCTAGTTCTATAATAATTTGATTTTGTAATCAAACAAGAACTATTACTTTACAAGTACAGATAAATTCCAGAATGTGCTAAATTTTGACGAATTTTACATTTATAATACACAGTTGAATAATGAAAACGAACACTCCATATTCAAATATGAAACAACTTTTTCTCATTTCGATGGAGATCCAAACGCGAAGATCCATTTTCTATTTTCGATATTTCGGAAGTGAAATCAAAAACGCTTGACAGCAACGATGAGATTCTGGGAAAGCTCTTCTGGCAGACATTAATTATCGCAAACGTTGGACGCAATGTTGCTGATACCGCCGCAGACTCCCGTTTCGCTTCTTTACCATTAGCAGAGAAGTCTTCATTGTCGTTGAGTAGGTACTGAACGATATTTCATTTCTGGTATGCACAATATTTTCTAATTAAATCTGCGTGGGATTTTCTACTTTTTGTAGACTTGAAGTGGAACGACGAATTTGACTACTTCGGTAGGTAATTAAATAAAAACCGGGCTCGAAATTAAAATACTGATGCCTCGGGGACGAAGAACAGCATTCCGCACCGCAGATCGTGGATTTTTGTTTGACAGTTTGTAATTGGATCCTGCTGTAACTCGAAAATTCAGCATAAAAGTAATCACTTTGCCAGATTTTTCTGTTTCGATTCGTGCAATACTAAAAATCATTATTTCACTCAGTTCAGACTCAGGGCAACAACCCATTCCAAACATTCATCGGAAACAATGTCAAGGCTTTAAAATGTCTGACTTTTGTTGGAAACCCGGAAAGCCCCGGGAATACCCGGGCGTAGTCCCCGTTTCAAACCAACAGACGCTGTCTGTCGGTATGCTTTGGCTACGGCGAAACGAGATGACTGAAATGCCGTCTTTTTTTTTTTTTTGGATGTCACCCGTCAAGGCGATCTCCAGTACGGAAAAGCCGGGATCAGGTTCAGTCGGTTGGATTTGGAAAAAAAACTTTTCCCGCTTGCTGCTTGCGACATAGAAAGGACTTATTTTGTCAGAGTGATTTGTGGTTGATTTTTTTTTTTCGCTGCTTTCGCGGTCAGTTGAAAATAAAGTAATGAAACAAACTGGTGACGCTGACATGGGTGCTAAAATTTGGGATTCAATTCAGACATATTCTTTTCGCTTTTGTCGTTGATTCTAGTCGGGAACTCATCATAAAAAGATTTTTTTCCCAGCTCATAAAGTTTCACAGCCGTTGGAATTTTCGTTCGTTTGCTTTTGTAAGAACGTTTCTGCGCGTTTCAACCCATCCTATCAAATTATCAGCTACCTGCAACAATCAGCCTCACGCCAGACGTATCCTTCGCCTTTGAAAGATTGTCTTTTCCGTCGAAAGCTAAGTTTTGAGATGAAAAATGACCTCGTGGGTGCCAAGCCAAACCAGTTGAAAACTTGAACGATTATTTTTATTTATCCTACCCACGGCGGAAAACCGCAAACCACTGCCGTCGTTGCAGGCCTCTCGAAGGATTGCCCAACTGGATACCGGGAGAGGTTACGGTGTCAAAAGTCAACCGCAAGAAGAGCAGGCCCAGCTGTCCATATTGCCACCGTCGTTTTTTACGCTTTGTTCGTGGCGCCTTTCTTTTTTGACAGTGCGGTTTTTCTACTGTTTCCAGGGTTGATGTTGCATTTTTTTTACTTAGTCGAACGAGTTAACTGACCGAAGGGGGCGTAACGAGAGGACTTTAAATTATATAGAAAATAACCGCAGCAGCTGGCGCCGGTAGGATTTCGAAGGCAAACATTCCAAAGGAAGTTTCCGGGAATTAGGAGAAAAAAAATGAACATAATGGGAGACATCAGGTGGAACTTCTGGAATGAAATATCCAGTAACTATATTCCGGTGTCAAATCTGAGTGCTGGTGCGGAAAAGCTGGTATTCCGACCCTGATCCGTGCGAAATAGTTCGCCAGGGTCCCCCTAGACGATAATAATTTCCATTCCCGAATCAAGCAGCAGCATGGTTTAAATAATTTTTTTCCTACTATTTTTCGGCACTCTATTCTTTGTGCCAAATGAATTCTTTTTGATTTCAACCGCGCTGCTGCCACTTTTCTCAGACAGCAAATTGCACTCCGGCACCGACTTGTGCTGCAATGAGCTAAGCTGCAATTGTGGGATGAGATTTCGCCTGCAGTTGATAGGCGGTTGGGCTGCTTGGCTTCAACTGTTCGTCGTTCCACACGCGAACGAATTGCCTCCGACCCGGACTATCCCAAAGTCTGGGGCTGGTCCGAAGAGTGCCGTATAGCTTTCGTGTAGCCCGTAGATGCACGTACATATTAAAATTTGGCTTTTGGGACCCCGTGGCAGCTGAGTTGGATTGTAGCTTTCTGCAGTTTCATTTTGCTACGTATTTTTTTTTTGCGCTCTCCATGGTGCTCCGGATCGTCTGTCGGCAAGGTCGCAAGCTTTTTCTGGTATGAGCGGTGCAAATAAGTTTTTTAATTCTTCTTTTTACAGCATTGTAGATTTTTTCTTTTAATCTTCAACGAAGCGGATGATTGCTGGCATGCTGTACTTGATGGTATTAAAAAGTCGAGGATTTATCTACAGATTATAACAAAAAGTTTCAAGCGACCATTTTCGTGAAGTATCCCTTGCTAGAGAAATAATTTGTAAATTGTCTCAAAATCAACTTCATAATGCATCTTCTATTTCAATCGGGAATTATTGAGCATAGTTTTACCGTTAGCTTTTACCTATTGGTCAAAATCAAACGTATTCTTACAATCTATGACTTGTTTGATTGGTATTATTATAAGGTATCTAAATTTGGAAACATATTCAATATTCAAAGTCGATTGGGACAGATATGATAAAAAATGGAATTTTCAACAACAAAAAATTTAAAACACAAAAAGTAAACATCAGATCTAAAACAAATACAATAGCGTCAAAATCAGTTCAACCGTGTCTGAGAAACACGTCTCTTATTATGCACACACATTTGCTCAGTTCGTCGAGCCGAATCGAATGATATTCGATCCTTTGAGTCTCAGTTGTAAAGTCGTATTTCACAACAATTACGTAGACTTTTTAAATGAGAAAAACCAAACAGCGATTTGTCAATTACGATACTTTTGTGATTATTTCTTTAGAAGAAGTGGTCGCTTCGAACCATTCCAACGCGATCTAATACGGTGAATACGTGCTGCATAAAAAACTGCGTAAAATCATAAGTTGGCTAAAAACTCGTAAAAACCGCGTTAATTCAGAAATCCGCAGAAGAGATCCTTATAAAAATGCCGCGTCAAAATCTGCATAAAAAGGTGAGTGTGAAATGTCAGAGACATAACTGCATGACGCGAGTACGGAACTAACGTACGACGAATTCACGACACACTTATTCTAACACACAAATTAATGAGACAATAGAGAATACACGATTGTTCGCCTGCAGAAGTACTCAAGATACGGATTACAATAATTTTAATGGAAGTCGCTCACTGCATCAAAGCACGAGAAAGACAAACAAGCGTTATGAGTTTTTCTCTTTGATAATCGTTAATGGCAAACATTTTAGAAAACTATACCTTTAAGTTGTTTTTTGTTCTTGTTGTTGTTTTAAGTTACTGAAAATTTTGTCATAATTTGCTGATAAAATTGGAAGAAGTGCAGTTTTTTGGTTATATCCTCGAAACAGGAAATGTCCGTCATATACCATTCAAATTTTATCAATTTTCTAAAAGTAACTTTCAAGCAAAAGTCAATTTACTAAAATCAGATAATTCTCTTCCGAAAATATTAAGCGGATAGAAAAAAAGAGAGTGGCTTCCAAATCATAACCAGAGTCATCAAAATTATTTCAAATTTAGATATTATAAATAACGCTAAACTTTTTTATATTTGATGTGTTGTTAAAATATCAAGATTTTATATCAAACATTTGTACGTATTGTATCTGTTTAATCTAAGATTTGTTGTTGTAAAAAATTGTTGTTGTATATTAATTGGATTAAAATTGCGTATCGGAAAATGTAATTTGCCTTCTCTTTCAGTAAGAGAACAATAATTAAAATTTCGCTACAATGTTCAAGACTGAGTTCAAGAGTTTGAAATTGTTTAATCATAGTTTCATATATAAAGAAATGCAACTATTGATAAATCAAATTTAGGTTTATTTTAAATAGAATCTATGGAGTGGAAAATTGCACATCTTAATTATAGTCTTTTTGCCTTTCTCATATAGAAAGGTTATGCAATCACTGTGAAAATCGACTTTTGAATCAAGGCCCGGAGAGCCGAGTGTTATATACCATTCGACTCATTTCGTCGAGTACGCAAAATGGCTGTGTGTGTATGTGAATATGTGTGTATTTTTTGCACTAACTTTTCTCGGAGATGACTGAACCGATTTTCACAAACTTAGATTAAAATGAAAGGTCTTGTGGTCCCATACAAAATTTCTGAATATTATTTGGATCCGACTTCCGGTTCCGGAATCAAGGGGTAAAATGTTAAAAAAAATGAAAATATATGTTCTAACGTTTCTCATAGATGGAGCGACCGATCTTCACAAACTTATGTTCAAATGAAAGGTCCTGTGGTCCCATGAGTAATTCCTTAATTTCATGCGGATCCGACTTCCGATCCGGAAATATAGGGTAAAGTGGGTTAAAAATTGTATACCATCACTGAAAATGGGGAAAAACCTTTAAAAAATTTCTAAATCGACCTCAAATTTTTTCCAATTGATAGTTTTTATCAGTAGACGGTCAAACAAACCGATTTCGATTATTCTTTTAAGAATCGAAGAAAATTATTTTGAAGAATACCACAGTATTATATATGATAGTATGATTGATATGAGAAAGGCATCATTACACCACTAGGTGGATTAAAACAGGTTTTAGTATAAATATCAAAACGAGGTAAAATTTTAATATAATTGAAAATCTTAATGTTAACCTTAATATTGATTTTAATATAATTTAAAAGTCTATGAAATCGATGGAATCAAGCCCGTAGGGTCTAACATTTTAAAAATCATATTTTTTCTTTTATAATTTGTTATAATGAAACATTTCAAGAATGTTTTGTCAAGTTTTTAAGTCGATCGAAGCAGAAATCTTGGGCCTGTGTGTCAAGCTCTCACTTCTTCGCTGTATAAGATAAGCAAATAAAAAGGCCCATAACTTACTTCATAACTTAATTCTAGAGATGTTTCACTGTCTGAAAATAGAAAGAAAATAATAAATGATATTTTAAAAGTATTAGACCCTACCCTTTGGGTTGTCTGCGCAGCTCTTATTTCTTCGTAGTATGAGATCGGCAAAGATAAAGGCCCATAACTTTCTGAGTTTTGTTCCGATAGGCTTCAAAATTTCACAGAATATTCTTAAAATGTTTTACTATCAGAAAAGAGAAAGAAAATAATAAATGAGTGTAGTCGAAAACTGACAGATCCTGCAAAAAAAATTGTATTAGTGATTTTTACAAAATTAGTCAAGTTTTCGAGTAAAAACAAGTAAAAAAATCCTAATCGACCTAAAATGATTTTAAAATTTTAAAGCTGATTTGCAAAAAACCTATTTTTTATTCATTCAAGTTGGGCTCTTTCGAGGAAAAAAGTTATTTGATAATTTTTTTTAAATTTTTTTTAGTGTAATTTCATGAAAAATTAAACCAATGAAAGCCATAGCCATCTCGGAATTCAATGAAACTAAGTTTGTGTGAAGATATTGTCCAGTGTAGTAATTAAGTATATTTTTTAATAACCGAAAATTCCATTGAAAAGAGTTTCCGTCATTAAACAAATTTTTGCATGATTACTTATTTATTTTCTTGTTTAGTTCTGAGGAAAGATCGGGGAAAGAAATAATAACCACAACATTATTGAGTTTGAGTTTGAGTTTGAGTTTGAGTTTGAGTTTAAGTTTGAGTTTGAGTTTGAGTTTGAGTTTTAGTTTGAGTTTGAGTTTGAGTTTGAGTTTGAGTTTGAGTTTGAGTTTGAGTTTGAGTTTGAGTTTGAGTTTGAGTTTGAGTTTGAGTTTGAGTTTGAGTTTGAGTTTGAGTTTGAGTTTGAGTTTGAGTTTGAGTTTGAGTTTGAGTTTGAGTTTGAGTTTAAGTTTGAGTTTGAGTTTGAGTTTGAGTTTTAGTTTGAGTTTGAGTTTGAGTTTGAGTTTGAGTTTGAGTTTGAGTTTGAGTTTGAGTTTGAGTTTGAGTTTGAGTTTGAGTTTGAGTTTGAGTTTGAGTTTGAGTTTGAGTTTGAGTTTGAGTTTGAGTTTGAGTTTGAGTTTGAGTTTGAGTTTGAGTTTGAGTTTGAGTTTGAGTTTGAGTTTGAGTTTGAGTTTGAGTTTGAGTTTGAGTTTGAGTTTGAGTTTGAGTTTGAGTTTGAGTTTGAGTTTGAGTTTGAGTTTGAGTTTGAGTTTGAGTTTGAGTTTGAGTTTGAGTTTGAGTTTGGGTTTGAGTTTGAGTTTGAGTTTGAGTTTGAGTTTGAGTTTGAGTTTGAGTTTGGGTTTGAGTTTGAGTTTGAGTTTGAGTTTGAGTTTGAGTTTGAGTTTGAGTTTGAGTTTGGGTTTGGGTTTGAGTTTGAGTTTGAGTTTGAGTTTGAGTTTGAGTTTGAGTTTGAGTTTGAGTTTGAGTTTGTACCACACCGGATACTAAGGAAATTAATATCCCTCTTAATCAACCAAAATTGTCAGTTCAATTACTCTCCGAATACATCAAAAGCAAAGCCAGTGTATGATCATAAGCACTTCAATCACGTATGTGCAGTTATATGTACTGATAGAAAGGTGAGTTCCAATTCAGCCAGGAACAAACGTTGACATCAAAAGTCTATAACAGAGCTATTAAGGGATTTGAACTCCCTAAAGTTCAACTAAAAACCAAAAGAGAGGCTAAAAACGTGTGGATCTGTCTTTCGTTAAACTTTCCCTCACAAAACTGTTGTGTGAGCGACTCACGACTCAGGTTAAGCGATTAGCATTGTTCCGAAATGGCCGTTGACGGATTTCAGGGTTCGGTAAATTCCTTCTACTAACTGATGAAACAAGTAATAACACTAACGAAACAATAAATTAAAGTAAAATAAAAGATATATTTATGACAAAAGGCTTCTATGCGATGCACCATTAATAAAACAGAGTTGTCTATTGATTTACAGTCATTGTGAAAATGTTCCAAAGAAAGACAAAAAAGACTGGGCTTCAATTCGTCGTCCTTTGGCTGCCGTTCGAAGCGACCGTTTCTATCTTTTTTCTACGTCTTCTTGTTCTTCGCTTGCTCACCGTACGTGACCGGAGTTGATGGCTCCCGTGCTTTTTATTCATGTCGGTTTATTCCTGTAGCGAGTGAAATGATCGGAAAATGGCCGAAACTTGGACCATAAATCGTTGACGAATAGCTCATAATGGCCGCACTGCAGCGCAGCTAATGTGTTTACCCGGCGTTGCTGGCAAGGGACACGAAACCGTAAGAGAAATTTATTACCGAAAGCAATTTGGTCCGAGATAAAATCGAAAATGTTCGTGAAAGTGTGATTGAAATGATTGCTAGATACTGGAGAAGTGTGTCAAGTATTCTTGTTCGGTGAAGATGCGTCGTGACTGGGGTGATGAAAGACCGGCCTTAACTCAAACGAAACGGCGAAATCAAACAAAAGCTGCCCATCAGCGCGTTGAATCCTTTGAATCAGGCTAATGAAACCAACCCTCATCCGGCGCATATTTTTTTCGTTGCTTTTATTCCCTGAAGGTCAGAACAAACCCAACGAATTTGGATGGTTTTTGCCAACATGTCTTCCATACCGCGTAATTTTGCCCAGGAAAAATCCACCGAAAGCCTACCAAACCCTCATAAGTGAAATAGTAGGTAATTATTGTTTGTAGCGAGAAAAAAATTGTGAAAAATGACTCGACAGTTAATGGAATTTCGTCCTGGTCCCGAAAAAAAAAGATTTTCCGAACAAAGGAAGGTGTTGACTGTGACGCGGTATCGCCAGGGCAATTACAGACGAAATCTATTTCATTTCGAAGCACGTTTTCGGACAGCTGCAATGTGGCAAGGGTTGAATTTAATTGAGCTGAAATGGCAATTGTTGCCTTTCCTGGAGATCGAGGAACAAAAAGCCTGGATATTAACACCTGAACGCTCCTGTTTTCTGATTCGTTTTTGTACAGTCAATCAGTAGCCTATCTTTAGAACCAAACGTTGCTTGTTTTATTCTCACTTCAAATTTTTTGTTTTACCCGAATCATAAGAACGAATTTTTCAATTAGAATTTAATTTCTGTTATCAGAGTTTTACAGACATTACGATTTCATCAAGAACAGTGATGCATTATTGGAACGATTTTTTAATTCCTTCAAAAGGTTGAGACCGATATTTTTCCTTTCCTAGAAACGGACCAATACTCAGAGCCTGCTATAATATCCAGTGTCTGAAAAGATTGGTGCTTGCGTGTGGAATGATGACATAAGGGTGAGACTCATTGATCAGAGCAGCCTGAGAGCTGACCCAGAATCACCCAAACAACTTTTGAGATGTTTGTTTTGGCAACCTGGGGTCGCTCTAAATCGGACTCTAATCGCGTAGTTTCGCTCTGAAAATTATCTCGGGTCCCACCACGACATCCATGCGAGTTTGTTTATTTTTTCTTTTTTTATGAGTTGTTGGTTTTGGGCGGGTATCACGTGTTCGTTTTACTCGGAGTTAAAGTCGCCCGCGTGAAGGTTCAAAAACGAAAACGGTATTAGAATTGAACAATGCATCGGCCGTGCAAAGTATGGACATGTTTTGAATTATGCACACTTGCGCTGCTTTATGAATTGTATTTCATCACATTCAGAGTAGTCCAACTGGTAAAATAATTTGTTCGGATGGATGCATTTACAAGTCCCGGCTAGTTTTGTTTTCTTTTGAAAATTTTCATCTCCACTATATTAATTATCAATCTTTCTCCAGTCTGTTCTTCGTTGGATACTGATAATATGATAAGCTAATTCTTTTGTGGTTTTTTAGCCATATCAAATCAAATAAATCGTTCATTGTTGGATATTAGTAATGCACCTAAGACCTAGTCCATTTATACCGATGAACAGTGGTCCAAAACTGGAAAAAACGGTCAAAAGTCTGTACTGACTTTCACTGATTTTTAAGAGCTAACGTGTCTTTGAAGAAATTTTACAAGATTTTAATACGCTTCTTTTGAAAGTGGCACCTTAATTTTTGTTAAGGGGGTAGTACCAATTTCGAATAAAAATTTTTTTTTTCTATCTTGTTTTGAAGAAAAAAACATTTGAAGTATTTTTGCTGCAGATATAAATAATGTGAAAAAATATGTTTTGAGATATATTCACTTTATTTTAGAAACAGTTTTTTTGGATTTATCTACATAGAATCTACCTCTATTACCTAAGTATCTACTACAAAGTGCGCGTAAACACGCATAAACAAGCTCAGGCTTGCACGCGCAACTTAAGCAAATTGTTGTGATTTTTATTTTGTTTACTTATTGATAATTAACAATATTAGAAAAATCTAAGTGGTACTCGATGCAATTCTATTAGACCTTTTCGAAGTTAGTTTTAAATATTGAAAATCCGAAAAATTATCAAAAGTTCAACACATATAAAAAAAAGGGAAAAATGTTTTCCAAAAAAAATATGAAAAAGTATTGTAAAAGTTTAAAGTTTTACGAAGAGATTTCATTTTTAAACGTCTAAATAAATTGAGTTATCGCGAAGCAACACGTTTTTTAAAACGATATGTTGATCGTGCGACGCTCACTTAGAGATGTGCGAAGCAGCTCATACCGGTGAGCAGCTACGAACCGATCAGCTCACTAAAGGGAATCGATTCAATATATCAGCTCATCAGCTCATTCAGATTGAACTGGAGGTTTGTTTTGAGCGCCGTTTTTCTTATTCCGTTTTTCTTTCGTATGCACAATCGAAATCATTGATACATGAAGAACGATGCTATGCGAATTAACTTATCTGCGAATTATTATTATGTCACATTTGAGAATATCTGCCAAAGTGGCATCCCTGAATGTACCTTAGCCTACTGAGTGAGATGTAAGATTTCTTATTGATAATTATTCAATCTGTTAAAGAATGATAGAAACACATTTGGAAGAACGAACAAAAGCTCATGCACACATTTCTTCTCATTTATAACTGGCTCTTCAAGAGCCGAAGATCCGTTCAGCTGTGATCGATTTCAGAATCTGTGTAAATCTGTGACTATTTTCAAAAATCTGTGAAAATCTGTGCCATTTTTTAAATCTGTGCAAATGGTTTAAAATCTGTGAAACACAGATTAATCTGTTAACCTGGCATCCCTGATTACCAGTGCGGTGAACTGGTGAGCTGCGGTTCTTGCTGTGAGCTATCAGCTCACTTTAAAGATTCGATTCACTGGAATAGTTCAGGAGCGAATTGCAGACGCGTGACGCCCTCTGTTTCTTAACCATTCATGGTTTCAGCATGGCAATAGTGAAAATGAGTCACACGAAGAGTACTCAGGATATTCTCATTAGAAAATAAATTGGATTAGGAATATATTTTCCTATAAGTAATGAAAAAGTTTGCTGCATTAAGTTTCATATTTCGCTTCAGTACAAAGTTTCCTAGGGAAAATTACGTAAAATGATGTATAACTTTTCCAGAAAAGAATAAACCTTCTGCAAAATTATAGGATTATATATTTTCTACAATTATTCCAAACAAAGTACACTGAAGTCTTTTTTATGCGAGTTTACGTACCGCATAAAAAAAACCGCATAACTCTGAAACTTCGCATAAAAAAACCGCAAATAACAAAACCGCATAACTCTTAAATTCGCATTGAAAAGTCACATAACTCGCATAAAAACCCGCTTAAAAAAGACCTTAGTGTATGTATAAAAACATAACTTGAAGCAAGTTATGATTAAAAAACTAGTTTTGAGGGAGTTGTCATAATTCAATAACTAAAAGTTCCATCGAGTTCCACTTAGATTTTTTTATAGTTTTGGGCATATCTTTTCCTACAAATTTTGTAAAACTCAGCTGCATAAAGTTGCATATTTCGCTTCGATGTAAGGTTTTATCATAGGTAAAAAAAAAGGTAAAATGTTGTATAACTTTGCCAGCAAAGAACAAACCTATGCACTACCTTCAACAAAAATATGGGATTTTTTATTTTCTTTAATTATTCAAAACAAAGCATGCATAAAAAATAACTCGAAACAAGTTATGAATGAAAAACTCATTTTAAGGGGGTTGCCATAAAAACGCTTTGAATATCCGAAACAGTGCGACCTAGACTTTTAGTATATTTGACAAAGTAAACTATTTTCAATAGTTCTAAAACTTTGTTGAAAAAAAAAATCTCTTCAGAAAAAAAAGTTATGGTTATATTTTTTGTCAAAGTAGGCCATGAACAATTAGAGATAGAATCAAATTACGCGGTATAGATTTGTAAATAATTTCTTAAAAGCAACTATGTGCATTAAAAGAACGGTTTGGCAGCTACTGATTTATGTCCACGTTTTACCTTTTTGCCTTTCTCTATAGAAAGTTATTAGAATTGCTGGAAAAACCGACTTTCGAACGGAGCCTCGGAGACCCATAGTGTTATATACCATTCGACTCAGTTCGACGAGATCGGAAAATGTCTGTGTGTATGTGTGTATGTGTGTGTGTGCACTTTTAGAAGATATTTGAACGCGCTCAATTTTCTCAGAGATGGCTGAACCGATTTTAACAAACTTGGGCTCGTTTGAAAGCTACTGTCGGGCCATTGATCACGTTCGAAGATCAAATGGTTGTGACTTTTGGTTCCAGATGTATGATGGTATAAGTGACGTAACCGACAAAACACATTGATTTTTACCGCTCTTATATATATATATATATATATATATATATATATATATATATATATATATATATATATATATATATATATATATATATATATATATATATATATATATATATATATATATATATATATATATATATATATATATATATATATATATATATATATATATATATATATATATATATATATATATATATATATATATATATATATATATATATATATATATATATATATATATATATATATATATATATATATATATATATATATATATATATATATATATATATATATATATATATGGGTGCCAAAATTTTAGGATCACCTCTATTTTCGTTAAGTTCTAGTGCTCAAAAGTTTAGGCACCTCGAAAAAAGCCTTCATACAAAATTTGACCTAAATCGGACATGCGTAAGGGGTGCTGCCCGGTGGTAAAGGTTTGACAATTTTCGACCTTGAAAAAGCACCATAGGGGGGAGTACATGAAATTTCCAAAATCGAAATTTTTTTGATGCCGAAACTCTTAAAACTTTCGAAATTTCTGTACTGCTTCTGGTTAAACTTTTTGGTAAACGGTGTTATGAATATGCATCTTTTGAACACATATTTTTTCATTCCCGAAGAAAAATTAGGGACACAGTAATTAAAAATCAAATGCGGAGGAAAAAAATCGGCCAACGAACCCCAGGACTGGGGCAGGTTAGCCGAGTTTGATAAAATATGTGAAGCACATTAAATGCATCAAAAGAAAACGTTAATTAGTGACAAAAAAGTTAGCGGTCATAATTTTTTATTAATTACTTCTTAATTTTTAGTTTTTTTTTTTTTAGTTTTTGAGACTTAGTATTATCAGCATTAATATAATGTTCTTCGTCAGCACACTACGTTTGGTTTTATCCTTTTGCTTCATCCATGCTGCTTTCACAAGGAAATCGGTCAAATTTTGGATCAATCGGCGTTTCCAGCTCGTGCACTCGCCTTGGGGAGAGGTCTGACGTGTAGGCCTACATCTGCATCACAAAATTTGGCCAACCTACCCTAACCAACGTTATCGTGAACATTCACGATTAACAAAAATAATAGTAAGGTTTCACTGGAAACAGATATATTATTTTGCAGACTTTTGAAACCCCGTTTTCAGTGGTACTATGTTTTTGAAACTCAGATGTAAATCGATTCGCGTTATACATATTACTACATTACTATACAAAAATGGAAATTTTCGAAATCGAAAAAAAATTTTTGATGCCAAAAGGCTTAGAATTGCATGAAACGTCGAGATTTAGTGTCATCTCGAAAAAAAATTTTTTTGAAAAAGTCGATTTTTTGGGACTTAGAAAAAATATGAAAATTTAAAGTCCCAGAAAGTTGATATAAAAAAAAAAAAAATTTTGAGATGACACTAAATTTCGACGACGATGCTGATAATACTAAGTCTCAAAAACTAAAAAAAAAACTAAAAATTAAGAAGTAATTAATAAAAAATTATGACCGCTAACTTTTTTGTCACTAATTAACGTTTTCTTTTGATGCATTTAATGTGCTTCACATATTTTATCAAACTCGGCTAACCTGCCCCAGTCCTGGGGTTCGTTGGCCGATTTTTTTCCTCCGCATTTGATTTTTAATTACTGTGTCCCTAATTTTTCTTCGGGAATGAAAAAATATGTGTTCAAAAGATGCATATTCATAACACCGTTTACCAAAAAGTTTAACCAGAAGCAGTACAGAAATTTCGAAAGGAAAATTCGGCCAACCAGCCCCGGTCTCGCCTATCAAACATTTGGTTAACCAAGAAATTTTCCATATCATCTCAATTAGAAGAATGTAGCGCCGTTATGTATTATGTTTCGAAATACAATTCTGTTCTGACTGTGTAATGGATCTAGACTGTAAAAAATTAAAAAAAAAGCAGAATAGAAAAAATAAGTTCAATCACAAAACTTCAATTTTACAATACTCACATCGACCCCGCCCCAATGCAATGTTTTGCATCAAATAGATTCAAATATTGCATAAAGACTTTAGATCCTTTGCAAATAATAAGCAACCGACGCGTGTTTAATTTATGTATTCAATTTTTGTAGACGATAAACATTTCATGATCTCAACAATACTCCAGTTTGCATCCAATATCAAATGTCTTACCAGTCTTATCCAAGTATTCAGTTTTCTTATTCAGAGATAAGATGAAAAATGCTAATCCATGAAAAATGCAAGAAATTTGACATACAATTTTTATCGAAACAAGTGAACTCAAATTCTGCAATTTAAAACCTCTATAAGGAATTTAAATACACTTCTGTATTAGCACTTTTAATATTTTTACGTTTCAAACGAGTAATTGCATACAAACCAATTCGCACCTACTCATTCTGCTACCAACGCAGTAAGCGATAGCAACCAGGTGACGCCATTCTATTTGTTTATTTGTTTGCTTATTCCATCTGACAATAAAAGTTTTAATGCATATACGGTCAAGTTATAAAATCAAGGATTGCTACACTTTCTGAACAAAGTTATGCGATGATTCACAAAATTCGAATAAATTTTTAACTAGGGAGAAAGTTCGAACACACGCTGCAATAGGTTCGTTGGCCCCAAACGAAGTCCGATGGAATCTTCGTTGTAGCAAACCTGTTGATCGTAGAGTTCGTTGTGAAACCCGGAAGTCGATGAGAGACAGGATCTTTGGAGAGTCGATTTCGTCGTTGATAATCTTCGCCACAAACGCAGCTTGTTGAATCTTCCTTCGTCGTTCCAGGGTGTCAAGACCTAACAGGCGACATCGATCAGGGTACGGTGGCAGATCCAAGGGATTTTGCCAGGGAAGATCTCTTAGCGCAAGCCGAATAAATCTTTACTGAACACGCTCAATCCGCAAGTTCCAAACGAGTTGATATGGACTCCACACCAAACTGGCATTTTCCAGCAATGGTCGCACTAAGGAACAGTATAACGCCTTCAAACAATGTGGATGCTTGAAATCTCTGCTTATATTTTAGCTACGAATCCGAGTTTTTTTTTAAAGAGGTTTTTACCTTAACGTCATTCACCTCTTCGGGCCAAAAAAACTTTCTGACCCTATGTTCGGGGTTGGGAATCTAATCCAGGCGGGCTGCGTGAAAGGCATCGACTTACCCATCACGCTACAGCCGTCCCCAATCCGAGTTGTTTCGTTACCTTAGATATCAAATCAGAACGATGCTGATTAAATGAGAGTTTCACATCCAATACAACATCAAGGTCGTTAACACGGTCAACTCTAGTAAGTGTTTGTCCATCAATTTTGTAGTCGAAGATTAATGGACGAAGTATTCGGTGAAATGTAATTACTTGACATTTGGCAATGCTGATCACAAGATGGTTTCGTCGACACCATGCGACAAATTCATCTAGCAGTTCTTGAAGATGGACGCACTCCTCATAATTACGAATTACTAAGTACAACTTCAAATCGTCGGCGGAGATCAGCTTGCATCCACAACCAAGCAGCAAAGCGGCATCGTTGAAAAACAGTGCGAACAGAAGGGGACCCATATTACTGCCTTGTGGAACTCCTGATTTATTCGTAAACGGAGATGAAACTGACGTTCCCAGTTGTACACGTAGAACTCTACCACACAAATAGGAACTGAACCATTCAACGAACTTGTGTGATGCACCAAGTCGCATCAGTTTACATAATAGAATTCGGTGGTCTATACGATCAAATGCCGCTTTTAGATCGGTATATACTGCATCAATTTGTATCCTTTCCGCGAAAAGTTGGTCGATGTAAAATTGAACTGGGGATGGGTATAGCGTGGTGGGTAAGTCGATGCCCTTTCACACAGCCCACCTGGGTTCGATTCCCAACCTCGCACATAGGGTCAGAAAATTTTTCTGGTCCGAAGAGGCGAATGACCTTAAGGTTAAAACCTCTATAATCGAAACAAAAAAAAATTGAACTAACGGATCGTCCTGGCATGAATCCATGCTGATCGGTTGATATATAACTTTTTGTACGAGAAAGAACAACAGAGCTGACCACGATAATTTCTCACGTCCTTTCGATCACCGTTTTTGTAGATTGGAAACATGAACGACTGCTTCCATATCGTTGAAAATGTACCTTGCTCGAACGATTTGTTGAAAACGTAACATAATGGTTCGAGCAGACCAAGTGTCATCATAGACTCACGGGGAAGCATGAGATAGGAGCTTATGATCACTTAGTTATTTTACCTTTTGACAACCAGTCCTTGCATTTTTAAATGTTATGTGCAAATATGAATTTTCTTAGAAGGCAGATACTTATCCGGCTATAACTTCGGAATCATTTTTCTGAAAATCATTTCGTCGAAAACCGTTTCGTCGAAACCCATTTCGTCGAAAAACCGATTCACCGAAAGCTATTTCGCCGAGTGTGTCGTTTCACGGAATGCAATTTCATTTTACCGAATCGTGCAATTGTGTTAATTTCGTAATTCAGAAAGAATACTCTTTTGATTGAACATTCCAGATTGATGATCCTCGGAATGGAATTTCCTGAAAAGCTAGTTGCCGTTATTAACTAGTCAGCATCGAAGCATTCGCTTTGGCGTATATACCAGGCAAATTTTTGCGAAATAAAGTCATTAGTGTTCTCGCGGACTTATGAGTAGCGGAATATTAAATATCAGCCTATAGAGCCAATTGCAGTGAAAACTGCCATTTTGTAAGTTGGCTTGATGGATGAAGTCTTCCCCTAATATACTTTCAGAAATTAAAATAATAGGAGAAAAAATATCAACTCTTTCTGTCCCATATGCGAAGTACTAGCATTATTAGCAATATTAGTGGTGTATTGCCAATACTCCGTGCTACAACACCACGATTTAGTGTATTGTTGCATAAAAATTTTAAAAAATCATTTGAAAAAAATTTGAATAGTCTTTTTCTCAACACACCGACTTTCCATATGTAAATACTCATACTCTGCTACGTTTTCTTCATACGGAGCATGGTTTTTGGTGACTGTATTGAGCGAGCTACGAAAGCGAACTGATGCGATATTGATTTACTCCAACTAGAGTTTTGATCTACCGTTATAAAGTTTATCATTCTGACTACTTTCATAACAGAGAGCGAAAGTAGCCAACATCCAAGACGTGATGGATCTACCAATTTGGTAGCAGAAATTCGAGAAGTTCCGTAACCGATACAGATAATTTGCGTAATTTAAAATTATTCTTACTGCTGCACCCGAACAAATTATAATGTAAGTGACTCGTCGAAATTGTACATTGCCCGTTTGTGTCTATCCATGACTTTGTGTATGTTGGTATGTGCATTAATAATAGTTTCAATAAAATTATGCAAATGCTACTCTATATTTCATGCCATAATGAAGTGGCAGCTAGTTAATGGCAGTGCGCTTCTCGCGTGAATTCCGGCACGGAAACCACGCAATGACAAAGCGAGGCGGCGCGGAGGTTCTCGCGTGGGCCGGATTGTACTTTTTTTTTGTTCAGTATGCCTTGTTTTGTTGGCGCATAAAAGAACACCACCATCAACTTGCGCAAGTTACGGAACGTTGCACCGCAAAGGCACGGGAGGAAGAAGAAGACGGGAAGAAGCAGGAGGAGTAGGAGGATATTCTCAGCAGAAATGTGTGGCAAAAAGCACTCGGCATTAACTTAATCACATCCCACATTTACAGCTGTTATAATTCACACGTCGAAGTCGCGGCTCATATTTGCATAATGTATTCTGACGCTTTTTCCGGCCTCCGATGGGGGCTGTGCAGCCTGCGTTCCGAAATCGTATGGGAAACGGATGGCAATCGCACGAGTTTCTACCGTGCCGGTAGAACATCACTGTTTCGGCGATGTGATGAGCATGCGGCGAACAATTTCGGTAAATGTTTCCAAAGTTTGTGTCCCAGACAGAACGATTTCTTTTTTTTTTTTTCATTATTATTATTTTAATGCTTCTGCTCAAATTCGGTTTGGTGCATTGAGGGCCCGTACGTACAGACGGAATGTAACATGGAACGGATTGCGCTGGGAGGAGAATTTTTGTTATCTGCTGAGATTGACGTGAGTTCTCATTGTTGGAACATTTTCGTGGAAATGTGATAGACGATCAAAGTTATGACATAAAGTGAAATGTTTTATCCAGAATGTTCGCCTGTCAACCGAGATTCAAATTGGGACTTCATGCTGACTCTGGTTTGCTTTGTATTTCTCCAAATTAATACCTACCTAGCAGGTTAAGCATAGTATGCTTTATTTAAGACTTCTTTGGAAATTTATATAATACGCTTTTTCAGTGGAAAATAGGCAACCAAACGTCAATTTGATGAGATAAAAAATAATATTTCAGTTTATTCAATTTTGTTTTGGATGTTTGCAAAATGCCAACTTACCTTGGTTTCCGACTTCTTGGAAAATATTCGACGCATGAAAAATGGAAAACTGCTGGATTCTGAGAAATTGGAAGAATCAAAACAACGATAACGTTTTACGTTATGTTCTTACAGTATCTACTTTTTCTCCATATAATCGGAAATATGGTCAGCAATTTATCATAAAAATTTCAGTAGTTGAGATAACCACAAATAACTCAAAACAGAAGTATTCTTAAATGTTCGGCATGAACAAGCATTAAGGTGAACTTCAGTACCAAAGTAAGGCGCCCAAAATTACAACCGTATGAATTTAACGAAGCGTCGCACAAAGCATATCGTGCAAAACCGACAAATAGAATATAGACATACGGAATATGGTTGAGTGCAGTGGGATTACGACATGTTATTTTCGGTAATAAAATAGACACGAACTATGTTGAATTTATAACCAAAATGTTCTTATAATTGATTTCCTCACCTTTTGCGAAATTGTTAATTTTTTGTTACATATCCAAATCTTTGGCATGATGACAATACTTCACCTTCACTTCAACTATATATAATTTTATAAAAGAACTGAATAATATTCAAACAACCGTAATAAAAAAGGTACCGAAAGAGATAAAAACAAAAATAACAAATCAGTGTCGGCGGCAGAGTAGAAATGGAATAAATAGACGTGCGAGATCAGTGTTGTATGTGTTCTGTTGAACTTGTTTTCGTAGGTATAGGACTGTAAAAGTAAACGCCGTAGTAACCAAGCACAGTGAAGCATGGTTGTCTTATGTCTAGTCAATTAGACTTTCTCTTCATACGAAAACATATGCAGGGTAGTTTATTTGGTAAAACAATTTCCCCGGTTTGGAGTTAGCTACGGGTTCGAGTCCCGTCTCTGCGATAACATTTTTCGCGGTTTTCATAACATTATTGTATTCGCATGTCAGTTTTCCAATCTGTTTTCTCCGTTAGATACTGATCATATTTAAAACTCGTTCAAGACGGCTCTAAGTCTTAACAAAGACTAAAACACAAATCGTGAATATCCAAACAAGATTTTTTTTATGCGAAATTACAACTGGCTTGTAAAATGTTCACTAAAAATATCTAGTTTATGAAGTGCATATCATGTCAGTATATTAGTGAATAATATTTTACAATTCCTCATGACTTTTGAAGGAATTATAGCTACATTGGGTCCACGCTTGGCGAGTGAATGTCAGTGTTTAATATTTTTGAACTTCTAAATTCGGTTTGTGGATATTCTTTCAAACCGCTATACAATGTGTACTTTCGAGAAAGGCTTGACAAGTAAATTATTGAAATTAATGTTTTAATTATTCCCAAATTAAATTAAGAAATATTAGATAGCTAAAAACCATTTGTTGTGGATTGTTTAACTATGAATGAATTTGAACAGTGCAATTTTTTTCTCGTCTGTTTTGCCTTATAACCGTGCAAATTATGCAAGTGACGCAAAAATCAAAATCAAAATCCCACAGTCAATCAATTAACAGCATTTCAGTTTTATTCATATTCACGACATCGAGTTATGTCTCTGACATTACCTTCCTGTCTTTTTTTAAGAGAATCAGAACAAATTGGCTCAGGTGGCGCGTTTCCAAAATCCATTGCTGTTTTGTCAATGAATGTTAATGTCATCTACATTTAGTGGAGTGATCGTGTCGAAATTGTTGAAAGCTGAAGACCATTTTCGGGATGTGTTGATTCAATAAGGGCTGAGGATAGTACCGTAAAGTGGTAGGTTTTTTGCTATTTTCCCGTTTCAAATTAAATTTTCTTGGGAACGGTGCCGAATATGGAAAACCCCACCTGACAATGTCTTCGAAATTTAGTTGAGAATATTCTATGAAATTTTCAGAATGATTCATTAAGTTTAGCGGTCGTGTTGTATTTTTTTCTGACTGAAGAACTGCTGAAAATTGGAACGCTCGGAAATTCATACCTCTACTTGTTCATCGAATATCTTGACTTTGAAGGCTTGTAACATAAATCTACCGTGACAAAGTCTAGATAATTTAGTTTAGATGCGATTAGTACATAAAAACATATATGTTATCGCGATAAAAATGAAGTCTTGTATTTTTCTGTGAAACAAAGTCAGTTTCAATGCATCCACCATTTTTTTACGCTTTGGTTTCCTGATAGCATTCTGAAAGAAGTGAGAGAAATGAAATTGGCTCGACAAGGCTGCCAAACACACAGACATTCAATCTTTGTGAAAGTTGAATATTTTTTCATTGTTCATTGGAATCCATGTAATGTCCAACCTATACGATAGATTAATGTGATAAAACTTCTCATCAAAATAATAAAATGAATGCTGGCAACAGTTTGCTTATATACGAGAGAGTACAAGAGAAATATGATGCGCAAAGGGAATTGAGCTAGCCACGTGGTCGAGGTGCAAAAAGCAATTGTGTGCGATCGCCAAGGATGGCTTTTATCGTATCAAAGAACGCTCACTAGCAACTCTTCACACGATTGAATCAGTACCATCAAAGAGAGACGGATATCATCGCAACAACAAAAACACGGCATGGCCCATTTAACATAGAATAGACACCAGTGCGAGAGCGAATTTCTCTCGATGACATTTCTGAGAATCAATGGTTAGCACGCTGCTGTGGGGATCCTCTCTGAAGGAACAAACGGTGATAATTGCGATAGAATCATTTTACTATTCAGTTTTTTGCAATGACTGAGCGGAAATATATATTGGAGAAGCCAAGTGAACGAAAAACTAACAGAAAAGATGAATTTTTGGAAAAAGATACGCTCAGAGACAGGACTCGAACCTGCGTTCTTATGCATTCCGTGCATACGCGCTACCATTTCGCCACTCTGATCTTGCTTTAGCCACTCTAAAACTCGAAACAGACATAGTAGCAACGTACATCTAACATGGTCTACATCCTGGCCGTCACCCGACCGATACCTTACATCCAAACATCTCCTCTGTCCATCAAACACTAGTCCTCTCGCTTTATACCTATTTCTCTGATCAACCATTGAGTAGGAGAGTGTATTTATAATCGCTTGTCACCTTCTTTAATGGTGCCAGTCGCTGGCTGGACATCGTCAACGACAGACCCCTATGAAGGTTGTATTGATTGTCTGCCCTTTCCTACCAGAAGCAGATTGTTACGGAAAATCAAACCGCAATTGTTTTTAACGATTTATTAATTTTAGTTTGACGTAAAGCCGCCATGACTAAGTTCAGTTTTTTGCAATGACTGAGCGGAAATATATATTGGAGAAGCCAAGTGAAAGAAAAACTAACAGAAAAGATGAATTTTTGGAAAAAGATACGCTCAGAGACAGGACTCGAACCTGCGTTCTTATGCATTTTACTATTGCCGCTTATTCTAACTATGTGCATATAACCTTTGTATAAGTTGTGTCTATGAAAATGTCTGTGAATGCTCAACACAAGAGTTTTGAAATATTGCAACCTAGTATGAGAATAATCAAGTTGAATCATCGATTCGATTTTCTGCGATAATTGTCAACTAGCGATTCTCTCTTGGGAAATTCTACACAGCAACGATCATTATCAGCCTGTAATACTCAGAGTATGAAGTGGAGCGAAGAAATGTAGAAAAATTCTCTCGCGGTTCATGCATTGAGAGACTCGAGTTCTTGTAGCATCTTCTACCGGATTGAAAATGTTGTATACAATATAGATATCAATATAGCAGCTTCTGTCAAATTTTCGGCAATCACCAACTCTGGCGGTCGCTATGAAAATCATGATCTGTCAGTGATAAAACGTGCTAAAAAAGCGAGCACTGGTCACAACGTTCTTGAATCTTTGAATACATGTCTGACAACAGCCAGGAAGGCTGGTGATGGTAATGTAAAGCAAATTCGTAGAAGATACCACATTTATCGGTACGTACTGTGGCTACATAAAAAAATGTCTCCAACTTTCGTGCATACTTCAAAGCACCGCAAGGCCTGAAACCCGGGCTCACAAGTTGTAGAGCGAATAATTGACAAAACTTCCTGCGTGATAATGAACACTGAAATTTATGTGTTGAAGGCTTTGAGCAGCTTCCCGGAATGTCTTTCTCTGCTGCCGTGCAACGGAACAGCGTAGAGGAGCATTTCAGGACGAAGAAAAAGGCCAAGTTTCCCAAAAAATATTTGATTTGGCAGGCAATATGCAGTTGTGGTGGAGCAAGCCAAACCTGTATCGCTGTTGAAAGAATTTAAGCAGCTTCCCGAAATGTCTATTTCTGCTGCCATGTAACGGAACGACGAAGAGGAGCATTTCAGGACAAATAAAAAGTCCAAGTTTCTCAAAAAAATATTTGGATTGGCAGGTAATGTGCAGGTATTCCCTCACTATTCTAGCCTGATTTGACATCTTGTGACTACGCCAAATATGTTTTGGAATGGTATAAGGCGAATGAAGTCCATGTTGTACCAAAAGAGGCAAACCTACTTTACTGCCCGAAGTTGCGACCTATCGAGTAGAATTTAGTTCTCGTTAAGAAAGATCTCTTTCAATATAAAGAACAAGCCACAACTATAGAAAAACTTCTAAAATCTGCAGAGACTCTAACGGCTGGAGTAAACTCAAAAGTTCGTAGTTTCTTCATGCAGGCTAATTAAGTAAGTATTATTAGTTTTAAGATGACTAATAATGCACAAATAAATGAATAAAAGATGCATCTTGGATTGAACTAACAGCAAACTTGTTTTATTCTAAACTCAATCTGTCCAGATTTTGTCACGAGCAAGCCTTACATTATTTTGAAGAAAAAAAGAGCTGCTGTATCCCATCTAATTCTTTTTGAAGCTTACGGAGAACATGCTCTATCGATGGCGACTTGTGAGCTTTGGCTGTGGCTTTGAACTATTTAATATTTGGAGTTTCAGTGTAAAAATTTTTCTTCTTGCAATTGTGAAAGTTTCAATCTAAAGGTTATTTGCCTCTTCATACCAGAAAAACTTTCTGACCCTGGTTATTGAGGGGTTTACCTAAAAGTCGTATTTGTTCTTTGGACACATAACCGATTTCACTATTTTTTATGTTTCATCTTCGACTCGTCGGAGCAGAGCAGTTCAAATTGAACAGCTTAGTGCACAAACATAGACAGTTCAATTTGAACCGCTGAGCAGACGTAAAATTCACGCTATTTGCGAAACACTTTTTTATTTTGCGCCGAAGCGCTATGTCTTTTCTAACGTCCCGAAGGAAACGAACGAAGAACTACAAGTTTAGTCTTAGTTCTTGCACTAAGCAGTTAAACCGCTCTGCACTGACCACGAAGTCCACGAGTCGAAGACGAAACGTAAAGAATAATTTCTGACCCTCTATGCGAGGTTAGGAATCGAACGAAAACCAAAGCCAAACTTAAAAACAAATGGCGGAGAGGGAAAACGTTAGTCGCTAATCCTATTCTAATCATCTACACGACATAAGAAAAAAACCAGAAGGTTAAAAAATTGGTTTTTCATGAGCTGAATGATAGACAGTAGGAAAGTAGGTGAAAAATGTTGCTTTCTCGACATGATGCATGGGAGATGAGGAATGGACTTTTTTGAGGATCTAAAGTGTATAGAATCATGGATCGACTTTGGATAATCATTGCTATCAACTGCAAAATCAATAGGGTGTTCCAGTAAATCTAAGCACGATTTAAAAATAACTTTACGAGTTTAGTTTTTGAGTAAATCAAAGTTGAGCTGATGTGTGAGGGCTCGCATCTTCATGATGGAGGACGATTCGTCTTCTGTTGTTCGTTTTGCGAATTTCTCCTAAGATTTATCTTAGCTTGATAAATACGGCAAACGAATGATTATGTACCATTCCAAACTGATCGACTTACATTGTTTCAGTGGCACAGTTGCCACATGACCCGTTCTTCCGAAGTAAAGGGTGATCATTTGCTTCGAGGTGTTTCGAGTGCGAAAACACTTTCGTTGCCTTTCGCTCGTCTTGGGAGACCCATGAAGTCGATTGCTGATTTGCTTCAAGCTCATACGCATAGATCCATGATATACGTCTTTTAAGCATTCGCGGTTGTATTCCTTAAGAGACCAATGCGAACAAATCTTTCTTACGACTAAATGTTCATGCAATATCAAATGAACGGCTGAAAGCAAAAATCGGATAAGTGCAACTTAGTTTGGAAAACCCGTTCAAGTATTTTTGAACTTTGAATACAAAAACCGGACAAAAACTTAACCGGTTCTTCCAAAACAAATGTATTTATCCGGTTTTTGCATTCAAAGTTTTTACAAACTGCCCTGCGCAGCATAGATCAAGTTGCCCTTAACAAACAAGCAAACCATGCTTCGTACACAGCGACAGTCGGTTAAAACTTTGAATGCATAAACCGTACAAATACAGTTGTTTTAGAAGAACCGATTAAGTTTTTGTCCGGTTTTTGCATTCAAAGTTATTTTGTCCGGTTCTTGCAGAAAAGATGTTTTTAAACGATTCTTGCATTGCAAAATCCATGCCCGGTTTTTGCTCTCAATATTTTTATCCGATTTTTGCATTCAAAAATACTTAAACGGGTTTTCCAAATTAAGTTGCAATTTTTGCTTTCAGCCGTTCAAATGTACGCAAGTAGAACTAATGTCTCTATTTCACGGTATGTCACATTCTATAAGGGTTTGTTTACTTGGATCAGGGTCATTTCGCCGAAAGCCATTTCACCGAAAGCCATTTCGCCGAAAGTCATTTCGTCGAAAGCCATTTCACCGAAATCCATTTCGCCGAATGGGCCATTTCTCCGAATGCCTTTTCACCGAAACCCATTTCGCCGAGTCCTGCAATTGCTTTAATATCATAATTGAAATTGATTTAAAATATAGACAAATGGAAGATGATATTGGTATCGCTCGTTTTGTTGACCTACAATTGTACTTCTTGAATAAAGATTGATTATTGTACTCTTGAATAAATATTGATTGATGAACCTTAGAACGGAGTTCTTATGAAAACTGGTTGACTATTAGCTACTAAGCATTAAAGTAATTGCACAGGTGTATCAACCAGCCAAATGTATGTGGTATTTTTCGTTTACTAAGTGAAAATGGAAAAAAAATCTAATGCGACTTCGCCACATCGCTTTGGTTGGTGTGCTGTCCGACTTCGCTACCTACGCTACTTAGCTTTGAGTAGACCGAGTAAACGAGGCGGTTACAGGTTTGTATGCAGGACGCCAACGCTTCCGACAGCGGGTCGGCGGCCGACTCAGCTGGTTGTCGCCTCGGCGGCTTTCGGCGAAACGATATTCGGCGAAATGACCCACTCCCGTTTACATTTATTCAACAATTTGACCCGCGCCCGTCGGAATCCAGTACCACATTGTTAGGATCTCGATCACATGGTCGAAAGCGATACGTAATGTCACAATTCAGTTGAATCTACTTCATAAACAATTATTACCAGAAATTGAATTAAGACGATCGAAACGCTGTTTTAAAAATACTACTCAAATGAAAAAATATAAGCAGCAACCTACATACTACTTAAATATATCGCATTTAACTCTGAGACTCGATGTAACGTTATTTTTAGCAAATGTAAATCCATCAGACGGTAAATGTAAAATTATGTCATTTGTGGAGTTCTTAATCAGAGGACGTACATTTGATCTATGGGAGTGTGAAATTTTTTCCCAGCTATTAACAGAAAAATCTGTTTTTATAGCGATTACAAAACCCCAGCGCCGTAGTGAGGGCGAGGCGAGTGAGGCGACCGCCTCGGGCGCCAACATCCAGGGGGCGCCAAAACATGATTGAATTGGTAAAAAAATGTTGTACAGTTAGTTAATGAAAACATAAAATTCTTACTCCCTCAAAGGAATTATCATTCCCGAGAATTACCATTTGGGAAATCTAAATTTAAATAAATACAGACAGATATCTACTGTACCGATATCGCACGTTTTGACGTAGGACTGCTCTTTGATCTTTATAGGAAGGCGAATTCAAAATATGATACAAAACAGTACGAACAGTGGTCAGGTCACATCGATTCGAATAGATAAAACTATATATTTGAGGTAGTTGGTGGTCGAAACTTTAATAAATAACGAACAATGTACAATTTTCCATGTTTACCAAGCCGTACTCATAGCTTCCCCTAACAGAGAAGACAATTTCGTTTACAATAAATCTCTAATTTCGCATAGAATGGTCGCGACTATTTAAAGTGAACCTTTTCACACAATCGAAATTAGTATTGAATCGACTTGAATTCTGTACGTTTCGTTTGTGTCGAGAAAATGGATTTCATGCTCATCAGCTTTCTGTAGATTTTTATGCGCCGTTCGCCTTGCATGAGAGGCAATGATTTTTGTCGGAGTTCTGCTGATTTTACCCTTTCAAGATGCTGAACGACCTCGATCATCGAGAGTTGCATGATTTTTATCAGGGGTGACATTAGGCATCCAAGTAGAGTTGACTTGCCCGTACAAATCAAAGCAAAGGCTTGGCATTACATTATATTTTATGAATTTGTCCTTTCTGTTTCAACAGATTTCGAAGTCAATTCTCAGCGTTCAGAATCATTGCATGACTACTACTACGATATTACTGACACTAACAATCCTTCCATCCAGATCGGGACTCAAACATACAACAACTGGCTTGTAAGACCAGCGCTCTATGCATTGAACCGCCGACCCTTTTCCGTATAAGGACAAATAAAGACAAAAAGTATTCCGTTTTTGATTGAATTATGTTAACACAATATCTCTCATCACCAACATAAACAAACTAATGGTACTTTTCAGGAAATTTAAAATTCGGGAAAAATGTCGAAAGTACATTTCACCGTGCTGCTTATAAGGATATGAGATAACTGCTTCCTAAATGTTCAAAACAGAAACTACTACATGAAATGAGAAGTCCCGGCCCGGAGGATTTTTTACCGTGAAAATTTTTCTATTCTACAGTAAAATCTCCATCTAGAGCAATACACTTGACCCATCGGTCCTCCAACATGTTGATGTCCTTGGAAAAAAAGCATTCGACAGCATTCGACGAAAATTTCTTTCCCTGGAGAAATCTTATCAGGTTTGGAAATAAATAATAGTCGCTGGGGGCCAGGTCTAGAGAATACGGGGGATGGTACCCATACCACTTTTATTCTAAATACTGAAACTCGTCTTTTTCCATAGCTTGATGACAACTAGAACTCGTCTGATACGATCAGCTGCTATTCAAGCACTAGTGGATAGATTGTCGTGAAATTCGGTATTTGATCATCTATCTAGAGGCTTGTTGTCAACAAAAATATACACAGCTCGAACTCGAACGGCTGGGACTTTTCATTCCATGTAGTAACAGTGGTTTTGGCAATAGTTGTGTAGTCCTATGTCAATAGTTCGAAAAACCCAAAGGACTATTCCTTGTAGTGTAGTGTTTCATGCTAGGTTCATTAGGGTGCCAATATTTTAGGGCTTTTTCTAATTTCGTAAAGCGGTAGTGTTCAAAAGTTAAAGCACCTAAAAAAATTCCTATACAAAATTTAAGCAAAATCGGATAAAAGTTTCAAAATTTTTGATCCTGAATAATCGCCATAAGGGGCGGGAGATATTTTCCTGGCGTCAAATGTCTTAAAATTGTCTGAAACGTCGACTTCCAGTGTCAGATCGTAAATGTATTTTTGATGTCAAATATCTTATGGGGGACGGGTATAGCGTGATGGGTTAGATGATGCCTTTCACGCAGCCCATAGTGCTAGAAAGCATTTCTGGCCCGAAGAGGCGAATGACCTTAAGGTTAAAACCTCTATGATTGAAACAACAAACAACAACAAATATCTGAAAATTGCCCTTAACGTCGAGATAACACCAGATCTAGAGATTTTATTCAATTCTTAGACATTTGGATACAAATAATATCGATTTCAAAGTTTCAGAGTTAAACGAAAATGTTAGTTTTTTTTCTAAGTTTCAAAGTCGATTTAAAAAAAAACTAATTTTAAACTTTTAGATCACGAAGTTTCAAGCAATTCTAAGACATTTGTCATCAAATCAAATTTTATTTTGATTTCGGAAATTTCATGGTTTCATGACAGCTATAATCAATTCCTCTTTTTACGCGTAATATAATAGTTTTCATAAACTATTATATTACGCGTAAATTATTACGCGCTTTCATAAAACCTTTTGCAAGGTCTAAAAACTTAACAAGACCAAATCACCGAAAATTAAAAAAAACTAGAGCAAGAATTAAACAACTAAACATTGTTAATGCAACTTTCTCACAAGCTACTTTAGTGCCAATGTGTAGTTTAAAGTATATCTATGACACATTTGTTGTGGGCTATAGGATTTACTACTTGTTAGGTTAAGTCTAATTTGCATTATGGACAATTTCATGCCCGCCATTTTGTTGAAGTAATGTGTGTTCGTTTCTATAGTGTTTTGTTAAAAACTGACGGGGGCGACTCTTTTTGAGTTCGCCTCGGGCGCCAAAAATGCTCACCACAGCTCTGCAGAACCCGAAGCAGCAGCGAAGCTGATTCTTCCCAAAGTAGTTTTAAAAGCAATTCTTGATTCAAACAAAACTGTAAAGCTGTAGCATAACCTACAAATTTACTAAAGAAGTAAAAGTACCTAATTTTCTATTGAATTCTAGTGCAAAATTCAATCGCTCAAACTATGTTTGGTTCGTGGCCACTCGACAGCTCCCATCTAGAAGGAAACGTGAAATGCTTTCAATTTGCAATTGAAATTGAAAATGAGTTGAAGTTGATTAAATAAATGTGCTGCACTGTGTTCTTCTACAGAGGACAGGCAAACAAATAGCATTGTGAACTCAATATAGCATAAGTAAAGATGTTTACCCACCTACAAGTTCAATACCATTTCACAGTTTCGCCTTGAGCACTTCCAATTGTGTTAGCTGTAATGGTGTAAACATTTGTCACTATCGTAGGGAAGAGTTCGATGAAGTAATGTCAAGCTCAGCAGCTTCAGCGGTTGCCGAATCCCAATGTACCAAACTTCAAACGATCCAAGTCTCCAACTGAGACCAAAGAACCGAACATTGTACCCGGCTTCGATGAATTAGTATGGGGCACGTCTAAACTGGAAACAATTCACCGCTGTTTTTGAAAAGAAGGATCATATTACGGGAACATAATCAGCCTCGCACATTGGAGAATGAAACCTTCGAATGGCACCATACTTGTAAGCCGCCGTTGTCAACAGCTCTCGATTCGCCTAACGCTATTCTTTTGCCAGGAGTACACCGAGTGTGTGTGTGTGTGTGCGTGTTTTCGTTCGTGGGCGGATAGACAGACCATGGCAGGATGTCGGAGAAGCTAGACTTACACCGCGACTGTTATTATTATGGTTTCATTTGAGGCGGTCGCTCTGATCTCTCTCTCTCTCTCTCTCTCTCTCTCTTTGAGGTGAACTGACGCACGGCTGCGACGAAAATCGCAAGCATCTTACGGAAAAGAAGATCCCGTTACTATATTAAATTGGTTATCATATTAGGACATTATTAGGATGCCTTGAAGAATTCTGCAGAGGTTGGCTTTATTATTTTTTCGGAGCTATTTGCTAGAGATTATGAACCGAGATTTTGTGGATACCTCATTAGTCATCCAAACAAAGGAACTTGTTGTTCGACGTTGGAAACAAAACCATTGACCCGACGGCAGTGTGGATACTATCAATTTCAACTACATGTACAACAAGCAATTATGCAATCATAACCTGAACGGTAACAATTAGAACCTTATTCGAAGGAAATTACCCATCAAAGGTGTCGCAGAACGTGCCGTACACAATCGCGAACAGCAATCACCATCTGCAAACTGGAAAGAAAAAACGTAATTATCATAATTGGCTGTAAGTACGGTACCCAACTAGCTAAACTTAGTACCACCGGGAATTGTGGTGAAACACTTCAACCACTTCCGACCGCCGTAAATAGTTCGGTCGGAAGTTAAAAGTGGTAACCAACAATCAGTAGGAAGCGTGCCTTGGCCCTGGGCCTGCTAGCAGGGCTCTGCAATGTCGTCGATGTGAATAATGAACTCGGTAGCCGAATATACTCGTAACTTAGTTTACTGTAAGAAGGTAGTGTTGCCAAGTCGAAGTGTTTCCCTGCTTCCGAAAGCGAGGCATTGTTTCAGCTGTTGAAATGCACCCATTTACTAATCTGGCAGCACAGTTCCGATTTCAAACGACAGAATAAATCTGAAACACTAGCACGTCATGGTACTGTTTTTATTTTCCAAAGAGGAAATAAGAAAAACAACGACAAAGTATAAAAACCGCTGCTTCCGCAAAGAAAATTTATTCCACACACACCGGCTCGCAACAAAAACTTTGGTAACAAAATGAGCTCTTTTGAGGGTCCTTTGCTGCGTTGGCAGCAGCAGCAGCACTGGTACTGGTATGAGCAACAAAAAAAAAACGCTCTTGTTAAAAGTTTACCCATAAGTTTGGATTTCGGTCTTGCACACATATATAAGAGTTGCTGTAATTATGCGCTTTAGGACGACGTCATTGTTGTCGATGGATCTCGCCCTGCTAACGTTCAGGATGTGAAGTCAGTACGCGACGAGGAAATCCTTCTGTTGGCAGGAAACAAAGTGATGAAAAGTCACCCCTTGCCCCCTTCATTTGCCACTCCGTTAGTGGCCTTAGGATCACTCATCGTCGTGTTATCATAATAAACGAGGTAGTGAGGCGAAGTTTTTGCTTCTGCTCGGGCGCACCGTACAATTTGTGACGAATCTTGTAACGTTGGTCGCCGCAAGGTAAACGTGACGCACATTATGGTGTGGGATGTAAATGTAAGACTTGCCTGTCAGTTTCACAAGCAGCGGAAGACACATGTACTTGCATGAAAGCGCACGACAGAAAAAAAACAGTAGCAACACAACAACAGGTTGCAATGAAAAGCTGAAACAACAGAACGACCAAGTACGGTCCTTTCCAGCTATTCAGTATCGTAGGGCTACTGTTGCAGTTAGTTATTTCAACACACAATTATTACGAAAAGGAAGCCAAAAAGTGAGTTCCTTACCAACAATGTCCACCATCCACCATCAGGACACGTGGCAAGTGGTGTGGTGCACTGTGTATTGCTTGGCTGGAATGTTGGACCCATTCAAAATTCTATGTTTTGACAGTTTTGTCATAATGTTGTTCTAAATCACGAGGAAAATTAGTTTTGACAAAGTCTTAATGACATTGGGTTCCTGAGAAAAACCATTTCTTCTTTACTGCAGAGTGAAATGTGCAACATTTTTCATGTATTATCCAGTGAGCTCAATTGAGTTTTATCCTTTTGTTATTGCACAATTTAGTTGCCTCATAAATATTTTACACAAACGTTCAAACGTAACTAAAATCTTAGAAACAAAGACTATAAAACTGCTTTTGAAATCTCGTATAGAGAAGATTACTATGAAACCCGTTAGCTTTTCAACTTCACTGACGATGTATCAACACTGTGACACGTGAGACGATGGTTAGAACAGATATTATATATTAGGATAAGAAAATTTTGAGGGATTTATACTAGATGTCGTTAGGATCATATAAATATATGAATCGATTCGTATTCCACTTTATGGCAAAAATGTCTGCATCTTGGATCGAGTCTATCGAAGGGATTATTTTCGAAGTCGAATTTATAAAACTGTGGCATTACGTACCGTATTCGACCAAACGATCAAGACCATAAGTTTGTGGCCAAGGATGGCTTTCATCGTATCAAAGAACGCTCACCAGCAACTCTTCACACGATTGAATCAGTGCCATCAAAGAGAGACCGATATCATCGCAACAACAAAAATCCGGCATGGTTCATTTAGAAGGACACCAGTGCGAGAGCGAATTTCTCTCGATGACATTTCTGAGAATCAAAGGTTAGCACGCTGCTGTGGGGATCCTCTCTGAAGCAACAAACGGTCGCTTATTCTCGTTTCGCGATCCGATTCTATACAGGCAGTTGATAATTGCGATAGAATCATGTTACTATTGCCGTTTATTCTAACTATGTGCATATAACCTTTGTATAAGTTGTGTCTATGAAAATGTCTGTGAATGCTCAACACAAGGGTTTTGAAATATTGCAACCTAGTATGAGAATCATCAAGTTGAATCATCGATTCGATTTTCTGCGTTAATTGTCAACTTGCGATTCTCTCTTGGGAAATTCCACAACGCAACTATCATTAGGTATCAGACTGTAATTTTTTTAAGGGCCGTGAAATACTCAGAGTATGAAGTGGAGCCAAGAAATGTAGAAAAATTCTCTCGCGGTTCATGCATTGAGAGACTCGAGTTCTTGTAGCATCTTCTACCGGATTGAAAATGTTGTATACAATATAGATAGCAAAATAGCAGCTTCTGTCAAATTTTTGGCAATCACCAACACTGTTTGTGGCAATTAGTTACTAAAAATTAATGGAGAGCTTTATCTGGTTCTAAATTTGTAATAAACTAAATGTGCTAAACAAACATATTTCATGTGTTTTTATTTTTGTATGACGAAAAGGCTCTTAGTTTTCGAATCACCGAAATACAAAGGTGATTCGAAAACTAAGAGTGTGCATTATCACTGTGCAAGAGAAATACAAAGGTGATTCGAAAACTAAGAGCCTTTTCGTCATACAAAAATAAAAACACATGAAATATGTTTGTTTAGCACATTTAGTTTATTACAAATTTAGAACCAGATAAAGCTCTCCATTAATTTTTAGTAACTAAAAATTATTTTGCACACAAAATTTCTATTAAAGTTGACGCACAAATATCCTACTACAGCTGACAAAAACAGCGATTATCGCAGACACTGTTCACTGTACGCACAGCAAGGCAAATGATGGTTGAATCAGAACAACACCAGAAATACAACGAATCAAAATATATGTGTAAGATGAAGCGTTTTACGATTTGTGAATACAAGAGACCAACCCTTACTTTTCGAATATACCTCGTACGTCAAATTTAAGCGAACAAACCCATTTGCATGAAACTCGAGCAAAATATTATAACTGTGTAGATGGTATAGTAGTAAAGCGTTTGTGATTCTATTGTTGTAAGCGGTTGTGAGGCACTGAAACAACAAAAGATATTATCGAAATTTGTATTTTGAGCGGTTAGTGGAATGAAACTAAACCGTCTTAAAAAAGAAATTATAGGTTCCTTTGGATTCCACTATGAAGAAACTATTTCGTTATGATACTAACGTAATAATGAACGACCAGAAACCAGGTATTTCGAAATAAAGATAATAGTATAACGGCGTCAAATCCAAGATAATAGTATAACGGCGTCAAATCACATTTTTGGAACCAAATGGTGTCCACACAATTTAGAAAAATCCTGTGATTTTACATCTTATTAGATGCACATAAATGGAGCGTCGCAGTTCACGCAAATTTACGTGGTAGAATATTTAATATTGTGTCTAAAATTCCATGACAAGAAATTCATTGAAATAAAAAAAAAGAATACTGATAGAAACCGCCGCGACTTGAACCAAGAATCATTGGATCGCAAGTACATCTGTTAATCGACTGAGCCACAGAAGCATGCATCTGCTTGGCTGGTAAAAGGTGCATTTAAGTTCATACAGTCGCACCTGCTAGCAGAACAAGTTACAGTCGAAACCAGTAAATTTCAAGCTCATCTAACATTAAGTAATTACAAATAAAATTTTCCGTCATTTGACAAATTAGGTCTTTATGAATTACATCGTATGACGGATTAAGTCACCTGTAAAATTCAAATTTTTTTGGAGTGCAAGTCTTCCTCTTCAAGTAACAGGAAGAACCAATCGCTAATCATGGCGCGCTAGCGGCGGCTCCTGCCTCATTTCCGAAGAAAAATGGCCCAATGATGCCGCCAGACCAAAATACGTATCAAACCGTCACTCTCTGAAGATGCATCGGCTTCTCCATGATAACGTGCAGGTTTTCCGTCCCCCAGATGCGACAATTTTGCTTATTAACATACCCGCCGAGATGAAAATGTGCCTCATCCGAGAAGATGATTTTTGGCAAAAATCGGCGTCTTCTTCAACCTGATCGCAGTTTATTCAACCAGCGGAAGAATAAAACTAAGTTTCTGTCAAATCAGAAGTGACATTTAGGTTACCAATGTCGAAATAACCGCTAGTTTAAAAAAATGTATTCACAATAAAAACTTGTTTGGAGAGCTTCCGCTTTCGTTCGCAAATCGATATTTTTATACAGGACAATTGCCACCGGTGATTTATTTGCTATGTTTGACGCTTATTAATATGTTATGTGTCATAAGCATAGATTTGTGTTTCCGACAAGCCTGATATGGAAATTTCCTACACTGACGCACATTTACGGATTTATACTTTTTCTACGAATCTACTTCTTAGAATACTACAGAAAAATGAAATTAACCCTCCGTCTGACTGATGGGTCCAGCCCAGGCACGTATCCAGAGGGGGGGCCGAAGGGGCCTGGGCCCCTCCCGAAATTGAAGTAAAGTAATTTCCATTTTGGGATTTTTAACTTTTATTTCCGGAATCAGGAACAGAAATGAGTTTTTTGGTTATCAACTAACAAGATGTGCTAATTAGAAGATTTTACCAACCAGTTTAAAATAACTCGCTTCTTTTTGCAATCTAATTTATTTTCGAGGCTCAAAAGTCGGGTTTCACAGTGATTACAATCAATGTAAAAATGAAAATTAGTACTGAGCAAACATATCATAGTTTTAGCACGATTCTGCGAATGAAAAAGATGTCCTGCCGCTGGATGTTGCACTTGCATACTCAGGATAAAAAAGATGAACGCGAGCACACTTCAGAAGCATGTTCGCCTATGCTGATGATGATAATGTCGGTTGGTTGGTGACTTACTTCATTATTATACACCAGAGAACAGGACATTACCGATTTAGGTAATATAAGTATAAGTGTGAATTATTGGAGCGATTGAAAATCGGTATGAGCTATGAGAAATTTATGTGAGTTCCGTTTTGGAGTTTTTGAATGCTACTAAGAAAATTTTTCTTTTGTTACATCATCACTCCCAATTAGGAATTTAAATTTTATACTCATCACCCTGTAAAATTTCAAATATATTTATGCGTATATTCCCCTGAAAATCTAAAATATATTCAAACATTTAAACTCGAAAAAAAGTTCACGAACTCCAAATTTTCTTCAAAAATGAAGCACGGAATTGTTATAGCGAACAAAAAAAAAAGATCGCGGCAATTTAAAAAATCGGTAAATTTTTACCAACGTCTACTAAAAACGTGATTTTCAAAAGTCTACAAAAAAGTCTGCAACTGAAACATGTCTACAGCTTATTTTATAAATCTACTGATTTACAAACAAATCAGCAGGCATCTCTGATCCAGACACGGAAGTTGACTCGATGAAATTAAATAGGAGCGCGTGGGATTATAAGGCACTTCATTTCAATATAAATTTGTTAAAATCGGCTCGACCATCTGTTCGACAAATAACCAACAAATTTTTCAAAACTGGAAGAGTTTCGAAATATTTGTTCTTTCTTACATCGTGGCTTATAAGAACACACCATTGAAATTGAAGGTTTTAATACTCATCACTCAGCTTTCCCGGAACTAGAAGTCGAATCCGAACTATGGGACTAGGACTAGAAGAAATGTAAAAATCGATCCCTTCCCTTTGACACATAGAAATTTTTGCTTAAATCTCTCATTGTCCAATCCGAAATATGTGAGTACGTATTTACTTAAAATGCTACATACTTGCACTCACTCTTCAATAAAAAATAAAACGAAAAATACTAAAGGCACAAGAACCATCACTTAGACGCATTATTTCTCATCTGTAGGCCCCTCCCGAAACGAAATCCTGGGTACGTGCCTGGTCCAGCCAGACCTTTTTCGTTTTTTACCATCAATTTAACATTTTTATAATTTATCTATCAACTTTTCAGGTAGCTTCCCAAAAATTTTATTAGCTATCGATCTATGCAATTTGCAGTATAGACAGTAGCTTCGAAAATGACGAAAACGGCTGATTTGAAACATTACGCTCGGTCCGACTAATGGTATCTGACTGGACCCCGTACATTTTGTATATAAAGACACATGATATAATATATGTTTGTCTTTGTTCTTGCTTCTGCGTTCTTTCTAGTCTACTATTAGTATTCTTTGGCCATTCACTGCTGAACATAATGTGTAAACGAACACTTGATCTGAGGAAATGGTACGGAAACACACATACGTCTGTGTATATATTTTGCGAGTGTTCTGTTAGTATTGGTTGCTAGATTCATCATATCTGCGTCTCAGTTTACGAATGAAAGTAGAACGCAGTGCCAGTAAACATATTATTTACGCGTTTGATTGTTCACATTGATACTTTTTCATATAAATTAATGAGTTCAGCATTAAAAATTCACCGAAAAACTCGTTTTTACCTTTTTTCATATATATAAAAAATAGGTATAGAATTCGCTCAAACTTTCGAAAATTTTTCTGAGGCCCGGAGGGCCGAATGACATATACCAATCGATTCAGCTCGACGAACTGAGCAAATGTCTGTGTGTGTGTGTATGTGTGTGTGTCTGTATGTGTGTTGTCAACTAAGAGGTCGAGATCTCAGAGATGGCTGGGCCGATTTTGATCAAACTAGTTGCAAATGAAAGGTCTCCTCGTCACCCAAAACGCGATTGAATGGTTTTGAGATCGGATGTTTACTTTTTGAGTTATACGAAGTTTTATGTCAAAATTTTCAGTTTTTTGACAGTATCTGTCACAATTGACCTTGAAAACAGAATATGTTTTCAGACTTAGATTCCGCACGATAATACCTATCCAACAAGCCATAGATTGTTAAAATCCGTCCATTTTTAACGGAGATAACGAAATTTTTGTGTAAACTACTTTTCCCCCTATTCCAGCAGTAGGAGTTTTGAGCGCTGTATGACAAAGCAATGCTTGGGAGCAACGGAAAACACGATTTTTTATTCTGTTACATACAATTGTTTCTAAGTACCAAAAAGACTGTGTACAGCATCCTTTTCCATGACATTTAGCCTCGGACCGATTTTAGCACGGCTCGTTTTTGGCAACATAATCGTTCGAATATGACATATATAAACCAGATGATGGCAGATTTTTTTTAATTATATTTGTTTACGCCAATGTGTAAGTCTCAGGAGACAGTTTAAGTGAGCTATACTGTATACACAACAGAAACCTATTAGTGACAGGATTCGAGCAGTTATACAAGCAGCAGACAGTATTAAAGATTACGATACATACTTTCCGGTACATCTTACGATATGTGCTTTCCGGTAGATACAAATTGTGTTCCTATAATAATGTACGCAGACTATAAAAGCATAGTGCAAATCAGATCAGGAGCGTTCGTATGAACGATCGTGCGATCGTACGACAGTACGATAGTACGATAAAACGTTAGTATGTTAGTCAGTCCAAGTCTTATAGTGATCGTTGTAATAAATACAGTTAGTGTTAAATAGTATCCGCGAGTTTTCACTTCGTCGCGAGAATCCGAACACTTGTCCGACAAAACCACAAACGTTTATGTGCGCAAACAATATTGTTTTCAACTACATACAGCAATAAATGCTGGAAGAACATAACATCCATATACCATTCGAATCAGTTCGTCGAGATCAGCAAATGCGTGTGTGACAAATAATTTCACTCAATTTTCTCGGAAAATTTCTTTTCTACAAATTCAGATTCATACGAAAAGTCGTATGCTCCCAAACAAAGTTCCTGAATTATGTTTGGTTCCGACCTCTGGTTCCGGAACTACAGGATGATATATGAAACGAAATCAAAATTGTGTAACTCATTCTACTCGTAGATGGCTGAACCGATCTAAGATTCAAATGAATTCTAAGAATCATCTAAGATTCAAATGAAAAGTTTCAAGATTTTATAAAACATTTTGCTCTTCAGCCAGATCCAACATCCGGTTTCGGAGATACAGGGTGATTGGTATAAAAATGTCTATTCCACATAAATTAATCAGGTTTATCGGGTTAGCAGATTTGGATAGCCGATAAAAAAAATTAACTTTTTGTCGATTCAGAAGGCACCTAAAAATTTATTTCCTGCTATGATTTCTCAAAGATGTCTTCACTGATTTTCAAATATTTTGAAACAAATGTAAACTATACAGCTATTCAGGTGAATTTATCTGACTTCGGCCATACCGATTTTAGAATTCCGGTTCCAGTATAAAATCGTTTCTCAAAGCTCAATCGTTTTCTCAAAAAAGCCTAATCAAATATCAGAAACAAAAATTCAAATTAAAATAAACTTATATACGAAATTAACTAATTTTATACATACATACAAAAATTAATTAATTTTATCCAATTATGACTTCCGGTTCTCGAATTACATCATGATGAATTTTTAAAATTCAAACCGATATAGAAGATGGGATTGAGCTTCAAAGTTGAACTCAAAACTGTTGTAATGTATTCGTTTTATGGCCATACGAATCGGTTTGGGTTATTCTGGTTCCTGAATACCGGCTCTGGAAGTACCTTAAATTACCATAAACTCTAAAGTGGAACTTACATATCATGGCATCTTTAATCGATTATCACACTTCTAGATTTAAATTCGATCCGATTTGCAGTTTCGACATTACAGAGTAATGAGTGATTAAAATCTCAAATTGTCGCTTAAAACGACGGTCATTAAAATAATGTCATGAAAACTCAAACACCGAAGAATATTCATGCAAAAAACACATGCAGATTGGTAAAAAAAGGTATCATCTCACTGCTAGGTGGATTAAACACGTTTTATTTCTTCAAATTGTTCATCTCCAGTTTACCAACAGCATTCGAAGGTTAAATACAAATGTTTTGTTTGCATAAATACAACAACGACAAACTTACAGAAATAATCAGATTATATTTCATGAAGAATCTTTTCTTGTAAATTCAATATACGTTTCTATAAAATAAAATTTAAAAAACGCTCAAAAACATTATTGGTTCTATTATTCCCATATTTCCGTGTAATATCTTTACCTTCACAACATTTCAGAAAATCTTATGCCATGACAAGTAAGAAAATGTAAGAAACGAAATAAACCTGGTTTGTAAAGAAATGAACCTGAATACACTTCTAGTTTACACCGAAATGCGTAAAAATACACGTAAATGAATTGGGGTGGCCGACCCATCAGTAAAACCGAAGGCTTAAAAAATATCTGTCAGACGGAGGGTTAAGAATCATTCAATTAAAATCATATAGTTTTTGTCGCAAATTTGGATTTGAAAATAGCTCTAAGCCTTTATAAAATGAAAGTCGCCATATTGGGTTTGATTATGACTAGAAACATCAATGTTTGAAACCTACTCGTCGAACCTGCTCGAAAATACCCATATATAGAAATTTGATGCAATGTTGATAAGCCGGAGCCAATTATGTATAGCGTTATCTTAGATTTTGAATTAATTATACTAAAAGGTCAATTTTCGGAACCTACTCTTAAAATCTATGTTAATGGTACCGTTTAATTACCATATGGTAACTTTTTCTATCATATGAATTTCTGCAAAGATTTTGAGCAATAATTTTTGGCATTCACTCATAAAGCTAGTTGGCGTGCTCTGATTGACACATTCAACCATTAGTCAATTGAATCCTCTTGCTTATAAGAAACAAGAAGAACAAATACTTTTGCCATACTCGTTTGAGTTGAATGTTTTCGAAGCTACTGGTTGTTAAACAATATAAATCGATATTAAATCACCAAGTTAGAAGCTTTCAAAATTACGGTAATTCGGATCCGACTCTGTTAGTACAGCTTTGTCTGCAACCCCATCGCTCACCTGTGAACTAAAATAATAGCAAATTGCAGTGCAGTAAATACCCACACAAACGACCATACATACCATACTATACGTTGAGCGGATGACAATATTTTTCACCCATCCGCTATGCATGGAGGCAGACGTTGACTGAGTAGATAAATGTGACAAAGCATATACATCATTATGGCATGACAGATTTCGAATGACATCATTATGGCATGCTGTGATCGGCTTACGGAAACATAGGATAATTCAAACCGGTGTACTATTGGAATACTAAAACGAAGTTGTAATACGTTTTTTAAGTGAAATGCTTCCGAATCAATTAGTTGTTAAATTATATTAATCCACTAACAACAGACTGTGTTACAAGCGTTCAAAATTGTGACAGAAAAGAGTTAGGCGGCTAGTTTTGATTTTTTTAATTAAAACCCGGCCCGTATAGTGAATAGTAAAGCATTTTTAATACCAAAATTATAAATTTCCAACCCATGGAAAATAGACATACACGGAAAAATTGCAATTCTAAAATTGAGCCAATCAATTCATAATTTGAGGAAATGTTCTTGACTCATGAATATTTTGGACTGATTTCACTTAAATTTAAGCGTAACGCACTTTCCATTGATGGGCTTAAGGTGCGTTTCTGCTAAGATGGTGTTATTTGCAACATAAATTCAGGTGCTACGTCTCACAATATGATGTAATAACTATATTTCTTACGTGAAAAGCTTTGCGAATTTATTCAATCTAAATCATTTGAATTTATAATTGAAATATGGCATTTTTTGAAGGAGGAGAAACCGAAACATTACATTACTATTACTACAAAATTTCTACTTTTGGAATGCATCAAGTAAACTCCGTAAAAAAAATCAACAAAAAGCAAATTTGGACCTTATTTTCACAATTGCACAGAACACTTTTGTGTGAATGCATCAAACCTGCCATTATGGATAAATGAAGCATTTAACACCTCAATTAAATATTCATTATTTACACACAATACATCCCTTCCCTATGAGATGGAGTATGAGGAGGATTCGGAATACAATAAAATTGACTTTGAAGAAGTCAAGCGTAGACTTTGTATAATAGACTGGCGAAACGTATTGAGTTTGGAAGGAAATGTCAACGATGAAGTGAACAAATTTTATTATTGAATAAGTAATTGTCAGTGAAAAGAAGAACCAAAAACCATAATAGTAAATTACCTCCGTGGTTCAATCCACATCTCTGAAATAAAAGAAAAAGAAGCACATAAATTTTTCAAACAATAAAAAAGCGACACTTATCTCCAAAATAATCAAGACCACTGAAATCAACTCAAAATAGCCATTACCACAGCACATGAAGAATATAACCGCTAATTTAAAAACGAAGTAAGGAATTGTCCTAAGAAACTTTCTATTTCTTTTTTTTACCTGGTCCAAAATGGTACATTCGGACCCACCGTGTAATAGCTATTAGCTCATTCATTCCAAAATTATTTAACATAATAACAAACGTAACAATGCAGATATGTATTTTGGATGTGATTTCATTCTACTAATGATTACTTAATGATACTATTTAGAAGTCTGCTGGAACCAAAACAACCATTAATAACATGAACAGAATCCAGTTTTGATCATTTTATTTATAATTAATAGATTACTTTATGATTATGCGCCCAAAAAAAAAGATCTGCATTTCTGGTAAACGTATCGATGGTTTATTCTTTTTTGATCAGGGCAACTATTGAAAAGATCTCAGAATTTTCGCAAGATTCACATTTTTCGTCCAGTAGGGTAACACTAAAATTAAATGATACGGAAGATGGGTTTTATACAGTCCAACCACAAATCAAAGGCACCATCACAAATTCTATACAATTATTTGATTTTTATCTAGCAAATTTTTCTAGCTAAACTAAAATTCTAGATCTAAAAATTAGAAAAAAAAACTGTAAACAATGATAGGCAGCGATATCGGAAGAGATATGCAAATAGGAAAATCGCGACCGAGCAATATGGCAAAGTATTTAAGTTATAGGTGTCGGCTCTGAAATTGATAATTTAAATGTCTCTAAAAATATGCCATATATCTAAACTTCGAAAACCCACAATCCTGTTGTCTTGATCTGTAATTTCGATTTTATTTCATCATCAGACAACAAACACTAGTCTTCTCGCTCTATACCTATTCTTCTGTTCCGTTATATTTATTATCACTGTCTGTTGAACAGAGAAGATGTTTGAATATGGGATACCGGTCGTGAGGCGGCCTAGGATTTAGACCATGTTCAATGTACGCTAACCAAACCCAGTCGTATGCAGGAGCCGTGTCTATTACACTGCTTAGGGGGACAAAATGGTAACGAGTATGCGCATAATGCATAAGAACGCAAGTTCGAGTCTTATCTCTAAGCGTATCTTTTTCCTGAAAATCATCATAACTGTAAGTTTCTCATTCGTTTGGCTTCTCCAATATATGTTTCCACTCAGTCATTGCAGCAACTGATTTTAGTTATGGCGACTTTACGCTACACCAACTAAAAATAATAATAAATCGCTATTTTAATTGTTTGTTGTTGATAAATTTCTTCTTCTTTCTCGGTGGCATTATCTCGCTTGAAATGACACACTAACAAAGACTAAAACGCCAGTTAATTTTCCTCTATAGTTCAATGGACTCAATTTTTACTGGACTACCAGTGGTAGTTTGGCAGTATCGCTACTACGAAATCGTCTTAAATACATGGTCCGGCACTCGAAGTGTAACCAACTTCAGACCTTCGAGCCTGGCGTCAAGGTAAATGCGACATATTATCGGGAAAGTATTCTGGAGGTTGGCAGACAAACATTTCGGTGACAGACCATGGACGTTTCAGCAGGACTCGGCACCGTCTCACAAAGCTCGAGTTAACCAAGAATGGCTGAAAAATAATGTTCCGAACTTCATCACGTCCACACAATGGCTCTCGAATTCACCAGATGCGAATCCAATGGATTATTCACTTTGGGCCATTTTGGAGAGCAAAGTCCGAACTAAAAGATACACCAGTCTCGAAGCGCTGAAAAAAGATATTGTCCGCGAGTGGGCCAAAATACACCTGCAAGTCACATTCGGGCAGCTTGCGATTCGTTTTTTGACCGTTTCAAGGCCATAGTCAAGGCAAAAGGTGGTCATATCGAGCAAAAGTGAATTGATTCTGAATTTTGTATTATTTTTACACATTTTGTACTTTGAATTAAGTTAACAGTAATTTTCCAAACTGAATTTATGGCCTTTTAAATTGGTTACACTTCGAGTGCCGGACCCTGTAGATAAAAATTCGCAAAATACTTTAGTTTTCAACGCATATTCACAAGAGGCTTACTTGTTTTGTTGAATTTATTTGTTTTGTTCTCTGTCTAAGCGTAGACCGTGACAGCCAAGCGTATCAAAAAACACCATGTAAACAACCCAGAAAAAAAGCTGTACAAAGTAAATCAAAAGCTAGAAGCAAAATAAAATTGCTCAAACCGCTTCGGCTTCCGCTCTGACAGGGGCTATTTAACTTGCTGTAAGCAAGCTTCTTGCAAGCTTTGCACTCTGGCTTTCGGTTTTAGACTGTAAGTATAAACATTTTTTGGCGTAGGTGGCTCTAATAGTCGATTTTCGGAGCTTCTATTTTTAACTAAACCGGGTTTTCTGGATAGCTGACTGATTGACATTGATTGGTATTGACTTCCATGATGAAGAAACTTGACAGAAAGTGAGTTGGTGGACGACAAGCCCAACTTCCACTCGGACCAGATATCTGCACATTTGTTTTTTCTTACTATTACACCCCATAAAGTAAGTAACCGTCGAAACATAAACAATGAACCCCGTCCTCCATGCTCTGAAACCGTCATTTCTCATTCGTTCGAGCTACAATCATCCCTTTCCCAAAGGCCGCTGCTCGTTCTTTGATTAGTGTGGGTCTCAGAACGTGACCAATTAAAACATAGTGAAATCAGAAGCCTGCTCCTGCCAGGATTTGCAGACTTGAAAACAAAAGCTTCACGAGGAATGCCAGTGAGTGTTAGGGAATTGAGTGTCATTTCGGGTACGAAGTAATTAATCATTCAAAGGCTACACGCAAAAACCGACGCGGAAGTAAAACACTACCCAAATTTCCACAGTGATTAATCAAGTTACGTAAAACGGTGGCTGCGGCAAGGGGGAAACTTTCTTCCACGACCGTTTTGCTCTAATCCGACTAACCAAATCAAAACACTTGGTAGCTCTGTAATCCAATCATATCTTCGATATTTTATCAGCGTTTTGTTCGAAATTCGTTTACCCGATCAAACCAAGCGAATCAGATAATACTGCTGGCCTGATTTGCCGAGTACCGCATGTCCACGAAATATCCATTTGTCATTCATCAATTTGGGTTGACATTTGCCCAAATCGGAAAGTTTTCGGCAAATCGTTCGCCGGTTGAGTTTTTATTCAAAAAGGCGTTTGAATCCTACGATCTGGAAAATCCGAGCAAATCATTCGCACGACCCCTCGACTGCTTCCCGTGGCTCTTCAGGAGCGGTTTTCCACCTCGGGGTGTTTCGACCACGTCGAGGATGATCATTACAACGATTTTTGTAAACATTCGGTAGGCGAATCCATTTAAATCAACCTTTGCTAACAAGCTGCTACCGCTACTGCTGCTGCTGCTGTCACAATCGCTATCCAGGGACCGAAAGGATTTTTCCACCGCTCTTCGCGTGACTGGGTAAGAAGGCGTCAAAAATCCGATTCGTTCCGGTTAGTTCACCCGTTCTATCCTTCTCGCCATTGATGTCGATATCTATTCTGCTTCCATCCAACCCTCCCTTTCTCCACCCATTCTTGATCGGTTTCGGTTGTTGATGCTTAGTTTTGCCTGTTGATCAAAGCTTGTCGATGCGAATGCTTAACCACATCACACACGCATAGGCCAATTCCTCTCTCTTTATTTTTTTGTTGCCCTGATGTGGATATCGGATGTAGCTAGTCAACTAGAAGTTGGAATCACTGGGGGACTTTCAGCCGGTCCCCGGTCCTGACGACAACGGCGACGACGAGTGTCACCAGGGTAACACACTTTGCGCTATGCGTTTCGAGTTGTCTGCAGTGGTTTAGACTTTAGACAGTTCAGTGGAAAAAACTGGATCCTTTTCATGGCTTTACTTCCTCAACGAGTTTCCGTTCGTAATGGTTCCAAGTAGTTCTCTGTGTTTCAGCAAAGCTTGTTTCAAATGAAGGCATGTTTTACTGTTCAACATGAGCGTGTCTTTTGCTTAACTAGTAGATTACATTTCTTGGACGGTAGGAATGTTCAAGTACTTGTAAAACATTGGATGCATTCGGCAGAATAAGCTCAATGAAGAAAGTGTTTTGATCTTTTTGTTCTTGTTAACTATGCAATTAGGTTGCACTACCACTTACTGGATTGGAAATTTGATTATTTTTATTCCTTCAACTAGCTGACCCGTCGATGATTGTCAAATTGCGATTCTCTCTTGGTAAACTCCACACAGTGCCAATCATTGCAAAACTGTATCTATTGTGGTAATGGCCGTGCAATACTCAAAGAAAAAATGTAGAAATCTTCTCTCACGGTTCATGCATTAAGAGGCAGCGAGTTATATCTAATTGGCACTTATTATGTGCGCTTTGTGTAATTTAAATCATTCGAAAGCAAATTGTAAGCAATTCATATGAAGGGACACAACGTCAAGTTCTCGGAACAATTTAACATCCGATGCGCGAGTAATATTCGGCAAAAATAATTATTAAATTAATCTTGACGTCGACCGAAGCTATTCGTCTGAATCGTGTTAATTGCAGGCGTTTCCTGATGAATACAAACCAATCTAATTTGCATTTGTGGTTGTAAGTGAGCTGTCAGAAAAGTCAACAATGGTATAAGTGATGTAAACGTCGAAACTGATTACCACTCTATTTTCTCGGATATGGATTATCCGATATTAATAATTTTAGGCTCGTTAGGTGAGTTTATTTCGTCGGTCGCATCGAAATTTCATGCTTGGTGATGTATTTAAAATTTATTCTGTAATACCGTGATGAAGTAGAAGCTAATAATATTAAAATAATTATGATGACAAAAAATACATGTTCAATCGCAATGCTATGCAGCTGATTAATGTTACCTTATTTAACTTGAAAATCATACACAGAAGTAACAGGAGTGCAGGATTTTGCTATGCCAATTCAAACGCACCATTCAAACGCTGCGCCAAATGCTGCGCTCCTTTGAATTTGAAACATAACCGCAATTTTAATTTCATTACCCGATGTTTTAATTCACGGTATTCGGAAAACTTGATTCACATTTTCGTGCGCAAAACGGTCTTATTTCCACCTCTGGTTTATAACTCAAATATTTCAAATGACTAATTTTTCTTTTATAAACAAGATTCACACAAATATCACAAATACGCGTTCTGCCTTTCTCCATAGAAACAATATAGAATAACTAGAAAAGCCGAGTTTTGGTCGAAACCCTGGAGACCAGGGCCGGTGAAAGAGGTGGGTACGGTGGGTAGCACTACCCACCCGAAAATTCCAAAGGTGGGTAATTACCTACCTGAAATTTGGAACAAAAAACAATGTAAATATTAGCATAATTCATAATAATAAGAATATTTTTATTGTAATTCGGAATAATAAATAAAATCAAAATTATAGAATGCTAGTTCTCAAGGTAGAGCAAGGTTGTGAAGAAATACCGCAGAAAGGTGAGACGTGACAAGAGTCATTTGAGCAGGCAGAAATCTTTTAGTAACTTAACCTTTCCCTTCCATCAAAGGAGCCGAGCTTAAGCATCTCATCAATGCGAATCACTCGGGTCTCTGAGTCACCGGAAAATACCGATAAAGGTCTTTTACTCTTTACATTCCGAACCGGCAAAAGAAGAATGCAGTAGCAAGTAGAAAGTAACAACTTTTGGTAGCTTTGCCGGAATAGTAAATAGTAGAAGACCTTCATCGGAATTTTCCGGCAGATGTTTAAGGTCGACTCCTCTTGTAAAAAGTGAAAGTTAAGTTACTAAAAGATGATGATGATGAACCTTGTCACATCTCATCTTCTATATCTTCACATGAAAAAAATCACTCAAAATCTTTTGACGTAGGACTACGTTTTTTTTTATTCAATAATATAATACAAATTTAGGGCACACTGCTTAAGCTCTAAGATGCCAAGTGTATTTTCTAATCTTCATTAACGACTAACTTAAAACTAGAATAGTATCATTAGGTAATTTCGTATCGGGGTCGCGGATTCTCGAAAATTCAACTTTCTGGTGGCGATCAGCAGTGGCCGGTGAATTAAATATAGCATGAGAGTCTTCCAGATGACGTTGGTAAATATCTATGTTGGGCGCATCATTCAGTCCGTGTGGGTCCGCGAGAAAAATCATCAGGCTACAAAGACTCGGCGGGTGGCCCGCAGCCTGGTCATCGACTGGAGCGGTTATCCGTTGTCGGTGATGGTGATGTTACTAAAGAGAATGAAAGAAAAGTAAATATTGTGGAAAACGGGGATGTGAGAACAGCATGTCTCAATACGACAAAGATCTAATTAGTTTCCAGCGAGATCGAGATGAAGAGACGGGGGAAACGAGAACGAAAAATTTAATAATTTTTCAATACCATCCTTATAGAATGATTTGTCACTGGTCCAAACATCGGCTTCCTTTGCGGCGATGCCTGTCTTATTCGAGCCCAAAATTTTTCGCTGGCGTGTCTTTTTCTAATCCGCATATGACAAGCAATCGCTGGGGCTAGGTAATTGTGAACAAGGTGGATGAGGAAACAGATCGCAGCCCAATTCGTTTAATTTTGTCATTGTTTTCGTTGACTTACGGTACGGTGCATTGTCTTGGTTAACGGTGAATCACTTTTGATGGTACTTTCCTGTTCAAGATAGTCGATGTTAATTATACCTCGAACATCTAAAAAACTTATGCCATGATTGTTCCGGCTACCTGTTACGTTTTCAGATGGCTTTCCCAGTCTGTATGCTGGTATGACTCCGGATAAAATTAGTGGATCCATGTTTCGTCCACTGTTCCATACCAACGTGTTCCATTTTATTGCGGCAGACTTATGAGCGGCCGTGTTCGAGATCCGTTTGGTGACGATTTTTTTATGCTCTGATTTTCGTACAAGATCGTAAAAGAACTTCCAGTTCATGTGCTAACGATCTCAGCATATCTAATCTCACGAACTTTGATTTTGCGTTCATACATCACGATTATCAAAACTTGCTTATTTTTTTCCGGTTGACTGCTTCATTTAGCCACGTTCAAAATCAGAATACAACAAACCTTCATTTTTAATGGATCCTAGTGGGGAAAACACTTCTCAAGCTATAGCTGGGCTTGAGCGTTTTTCCCTTTAAAAAGCAATGTTTTAGCAACACGCGGCACACGGAATTCGTTATTTCCATTTTGTCGTGAATACGACTTACTTTACTATGGGGCGCCTTTTCAAAATTTACCGTCTGAGAGAGTGATCAGTTTTTGATCGTGAATATCTCCTGTTGTATTTAATGAATCAACATAATTCTTGCGACATGCCATCGGAAATATGATCACAATTTTATGATAAAATTTTCAGTTGTGTGACATAATCTCAAAGAGTTCAAAATTAAACTTTTCTTAAATGTTTGGTACAAACGAGTGTCAAAGAGAATAATTCATAAGGCGCGTTTGCCTTTCTCGTATTTTGAAAGCTCATTGCTCAGTTATCTGTGGAAGGATTGATATAATCTAACCAACAATAGAATCGAAAATTTTCAACTTGAACGTGTATTGCAATAACATTTAAGTTTTTCAATAGTACACTATTGAAAATCCTGTTTGGTTTAACCCATTACAGCACCAACCAATCAGAACGCGAGATGTCTGCATCTATACCAGAACATCCATATAAAAGTTGAGTCGTTTATTTTTCCTACCATTTGCTGAGCATCTGTTCCCGAAACAAGACACACGAGAGCAACATCGAGGACCTGTCGTCTCGCTGTTTCCCGTTCTGCGTACAGGAAAGGAATTCTAGAAAAGGGGCTGTCCATACACCGCTGCCAGTAGCAGGTATAAAATGAAATGTGATGTGAGAAATAGCGTCATTTAAGTTAAAGTAGCTACTCTGAACGTACGAGACACCGTCAGCACGATGGCACCGGAAACCGGTAGAAAGGCAGCCAAAAAGTCCAGCAAGGCCCATTCAAAAGCACTTTTTAGTGCTGAAGATAATCATAAAGAACTAGTTGAATTTTGTCGCTTTCCTACCATTTTTCGAGCAACTGTTGCCGAAACAAGACACACACGAGAAGTTTAAATAATTTGAACCGTCACCAACAACATTCAATTACGAACGGCAATGCGAAAGTGGAAGTTTCATATCACAGGCCTATTTTATCATTGATCAACCCAGCGAATTAATGTTTTCTTTATTGGAAGATTATAATCGGTTGTAAACGCTACACCTACACCAACCATATCAGTATCGCACCCACGTACAACAGTTCAGCCTGGAATTAGATGACGGAAGTCAGCGGCATCCATCGGAATTCGAATTCAACTCATCACTCTCCATCACAAACGCTTTCATAAAAGGTTCTTTTCAGAGCCACCATTATTTTATTATAAAGAACTATACTGGTTATTTCATAATATTTGTGTTTCAGAATGTAAAATGTAACTAATCTGTACTTTAGTTTAGGTGTATCGTTTCAAATGCTACATACAATTTCATACAATTGATCAACTAATTGATATACGGAAGTGTTAAGGAACATGTCAGTTGTTTTCATATTCACGACATCCGGTTATGTCTCTGACATTACCCACCCACCTTTTTTCAAATAAAATTTGAGTCGAATCTCGGTCTTCCCTTACGTGCAAAACCAATGCTTTGCTGTACTGAATACGGATGATTTGTTATCCATTTTTGGAAATTTCTCAATGTTAAAAAAATCAAATAATTTTCAAAAACATCATTTACGAGACATAAACTTCCAAGCATCTTCAGAATGCCTACATCATTCAAAAGTTCGTAATTTCATGCACCTGTTACAGTTGTTTCGAACGAGAAAAAAAAACGAACGCATCAACACTTAGTCGGAATTGCGAAGCCTGGTAATTGTATTATACTTTGTATATGCCGCCATGCTTTTCATTTTTAATTATCTCATGACATCTGTCTGTGACTTGCTGAAAATTCCCTAAAGTCATGCGGTACACTCGGCTATGAACCGTCTTCCCGTCTTAACGAAAGCTCTTTCTTCAGCAGCTGATATGGCGGAGACAAAATTCGTTCCTTTTCGAGTGCGTCCCGCATCCCACATTTTCAACGGGACCCACCTTTTGATCTTATTTTCACTCGTTCTCTCAATTTTTCCCGGGTATTTAATTTTCCCAGTCATCGTCTTCCTTCTGCATGAACGCCAGCACTCACTGCATAATAACGAAATTATGTTTTCGTCGTTGATTTATTGCCCTCTCGAGGAATAAGCCTGGGCTAAAGCTGCGAATGTATGAGCCCTCGTTTACTGAAAATAAAGCAAAACATTTCTCCCCATCCTCTGCCCACGCTTCCCACACCAACAGCCAAACCATTCAATCTGGCTATCCGGTGGCACGACGAAACCAGCACCAGGGGAAAACGGAATACAAACTAATCCGCCGGTCGTATCAAAACCGTTACATTTTTTTGTGTGCTTTTCGCTGGAAGATGACATACTAAGTTTTCTTCTTTTTCCCATTACTTGCCGTTTCCTGCAGCTTTTGATAAGCTAGTTAGTCGAGATCCGCAACACAACAAATAGTGTCCTTTTGGGTTGGAAGGGAATGCGAATGCTGCTTTGCTGTTCACTCGCAACGCAACGCAGGAGATGATTTTTCTGATTTGCAGTTCGTTTAGATCGAGCGGAGATTGACGTCTGGGAAAATAAATCCATAAAAAGGGCCAGCCGGGCTTGGCCGGGAAAACGGATCTCATGGACAAACGGGAACGGTCGCAATTTATTGTCAAGCTTTTGAGGAGCTATCTGGATCTGAACCAATCTGACAGTGGAACGGATTGCGAACGGTGCAGCAACGGTCCTGCTGTCTTCTAGCGGTCCTGCTGCCTTTCAGAGATGGAGACGGATGGTTGCCTTTGCTAATGGTTTGCTTTGTAATGGAATTTCGACAGCAGACGACAGTTTTCAAAGGCGGCGTGAATGAAATTCATATCTTTTCTTTTCATTGCTGCGCAAAATAAGCTGTTCAATCTTTATGACGTCACGTGATGAAAGATGTTTTTATGGGACAGGCTCCCAACCCTGGGCGAAGAAGCGGGTGACTTAATCTCGTTGCTACCGAGGCCCACCGAAGCGGTTGGGCGGTTAATATTAACTTTATGAAAACATCTGGCCGTGGAAATGTCGAAACTGAATGATAAGGAATTTAAATTAGATATAGAAAGGCTTATAATCACCGTTCGAAAAATTTAAGCAACATTTGGCGCAAATTCAGATAAGCTTTCGAAAGAAAAATTTCAGTTTTCTGTTTTTCATTTCACGTTTCAGCATGTTACTTTTTAAAGTGCCGTTTTCACACACTGACAAAATTCAGCTTACTGGCATATTCACAGCTACCGAAATTCATCGATTCCCATCCAACCCGCACCATTCAACATTGATTCGCAATGTAAATCATCCTCAAATCAACACCTTTCTGGTTCGATGCTATCGCAAGAAAGCGGGTGTAAATCTCTTCCCGTCGAGCTACGGCCAGACTCCTCAATTTCCAAACCCGAACCAGAAGAACACTTCATTCTGTACAGACTCTACAAACAGATATATGTATATGTTAGTATGTGGGTGAATGTAAGTTCGTGCTGTGGTGCTACATTCGCACGAGAGATGAATTTGTTATTCGATTTTTTTCCACCGTTCCACGTCTCGGGTATTTCGGCGCTGTTGACTGGTTGGAAGAAAATAATCTAAAAACAATGTTTCTACGGGATATTCCCTGATCGGTGCCCTAGCCCACCCACGGGAATACACCATTACTGTCCTTGTATGGTGATACCCGGCAAACCTCGCCAAATTCTTCGCAAACCGCACAGCTTTCGGCTGCGCGTTTCCTCCGTCGACCAACAGCCAGCCTCATTTCAGGTGCCACTTGCATGGTACACGAGAAGATAAAGTTGCCCCTCCCAGCTGTAATGCTTTCTTACTGACTGCAGCTTCCCTATCGGTCGGTGGTGTGCTTGAGTGCTCTTCTACATTTGTTATTTCCGGCTTTTATTGCTCTTCTGTTCTTATCCCGAGTGGTACTTTGTCCTATTTGTACCAACCAGCTTGCCTGGTAGGATAAAGTTGGCGTACGCCCTGCGCCCTGGGTTGCGAGCTCTAAAACAAAATGCACACGAGTCAGTAGGTGCGATTCCACTGATGTTCGATCAATTTGTGCGGCGGCGGAAAAGTCATCGGTTTACCTTCAGGGTTATTAAACCGACACTTTATAGAGGTTGGCTTGACCCGGGAAGCGAGGTTGGCGTGTGGCTAAATGTATATCGAATAAGTTTGGCTCTCTAGTGATATAAACGAAAATTTGTTCTATGAAACTCGGAGATCGGAACGGAATGTATCGTTGTTTCTGGCAACCCGAACCAGCTTATCATTCGCAGTGTCTTGCGAGAGTCGTAAAACTTTCTCCCAGATGATAAATAAAGACCCCTATTTATCATGAGCTTTAAAATAATTTCCACTCCGGAGAACTACTAAACCTAAATGTAAAATATTTTGGTAGGTCGAGAAATTAGTTTAATAGATATACAAGGGAGAACACTGATATCATTGTTATAAATGAATGTTATAAACAAAAACTTGCTTTAATCCACCTAGTGGTGAACTTACCTAGCCATTCTCATAACAATCATACTATCATATATAATACTGTGATGTTCTTCAAAATATTTTTCTTAGATTATTAAAAGAATAACCGAAATCGGCTTGTTTGACCGTCAACTGATAAAAACTATCAATTGGAGAAGATTTGAGGTCGATTTAGATTTTGTCGTGAATACGACTTACTTTACTATGGGGCGCCTTACTTTTTTTACTTACTTTTCTTTTCTTCTGAACTAAGGAACAACTCTCCTCCCGCAAAACAGATTCATTCTAACAACATATACGATATTCTTTCAAAGTTGGATTTTAGCGAGACAAAATCCTTCTAGAATTCTTAAAATGTACAATGCTTGTCTTTTTGGAAAAACAACAACAGTATATGCCTCTAGTGACTGAGATGATCTAAATTCGATTCTCTTATCATCGACAATCTTCGACTGCTTCTTCGTCGATATCAATATCCTCATCATAGCTGATAACTTTAAAAAAAAACATATATTCACTGAACAAATCAAACCATCTTCTAAACCTTTCTAAGGTTCCTACAAACTCTGAAAAACCAATGTCAACTGTCGAAGAAGGAAATCAAATACTCCTTGCGAACTGTGAATAAGGTGAAAATCGACAGCTTTTTCGATTTTGTGAATTCTATTGAAATCAATACCAAGATTTCAACACAAGTATTGTCAAATTTTGATGAAATTAGGGAAATCATTGGCTGGCACTTAAAAACATGAAGGCTCCTAAGAATTCTTAACAAATATTTTAAACATGTTATTTTTACCATTATGCGTACTCATTCCGAAATTAAATAGAATTCCAGCAAAAGTATCCAAATTATCCTTATTTTCATTATGAACATTCATTGTGCTGTTATTGATGACAACTAAGAAAACTCTTATTGATTTAAAATTTCTGTCAAACCCAAAAACCCATTGAATGAGACACCGTTGAAATAGGGTGTTAGCCCCATTTCCAATGGACTGTGTACCACTGAACCGTTGTGGGACAATAAGAAGTTTTAAAACTTGTACTGAACTTCTCGTTCAAACACAAAATTTTCATCTGTTGTATCAGGAAAATCATGATGCTGAAAATCGTTATTAAGATTAGGGCTAGTAAATTTTTGCTCGGATTTTCACTGAAACTCAAGATTTTTTTTCCGGTTTTTCCCAGTGTAACCAAATTCCCAACTTTTTCCCGGTTTTCCCGATTTTTCCGGTCACTTGCCATTCTGAAATAGACAAAGTTTGCATCGTCACTAACACATTCAATTACGACTCACGCAATGCGAAAATGAAAGTATTCCGTGCGAAATAAGGTAACCTTTATTTTAATTATAAAGAACTATCTGGTTATTTCATAACATTTAATTGTGTTTCAGAATGTTTAATGTAACTAATCTGAACTTTAGTTTAGGTGCATTGTTTCAGATTCTAGTAGTGAAAAAGTCGAATGCTTGCATAATTCATACAGTTGATCAACTAATTGAAATTCGGAAGTGTTAAGGAACATACCAGTTGTTTTCGTATTCACGACATCCAGTTTTGTCTCTGACATCACCCACCCGCCTTTTTTTACAGTTTTTCGCCCTTTTCAGTAATGGTATAAAATTTTCAACACACTTCACCCTATATTTCCAGATCCGGAAGTCGGATCCGAATGAAATTCAGGAATTACGTATGGGACCATTGGACCTTTCATTTGAACCTAAGTTTATGAAAATCGGTCCAGCCAGGTTAGAACACATATTTTCATTTTTTGCACATGTTACCCCATAACTCTGTAACCGGAAGTTCGATCGAAATAATACTCAGCAATTTTATATGGGACCACAAGACCTTTCATTTGAATTTAAGTTTGTGAAAATCGGTTCAGCCATCTCCGAGAAAAGTTAGTGCAAAAAAACGTTACATACACACATACGCACACATACACACACAGACATTTCGCGTACTCGACGAACTGAGTCGAATGGTATATGACACTCGGCCCTCCGGGCCTCTATTCAAAAGTCGGTTTTCACAGTGATTGCATAACCTTTCTATATGAGAAATGCAAAACAGTAAGGGAGTAATATAAACGAAACAGAATCTAACTCTCGCGTAATTTTATCTTACTGCATTAAAACTAGTATAACCCATATTTCATTACTCCTGTCAGTAGGGAACTCTACACTTTTCTCAGAATCTGAGTCCCGAAACGATTATTTTTTAAATCAATTCGTATCGCTTTCGACCAAGTGATCGAGATTTTTACAATGTGCTACTAGATTTCGATTAATTCGTCAAATCTGCACTCGGGAAAAAATAAAACTTTTTGAATTAAAGACTATTTAAGAAAGTATGAACGCACTTTGATTTCGCTGTAAATAATTCACAATCAAATTTTATTCGATATACTGATAATATTAGACTACAACAACAGAATATTATTCTCAACATTTGCTACTTAGCCATTGTAGACTAGCTGGCGCACCTTCTTGCGAACGTTCCTCATTAAATTCCGTACAGACTTCTTGCCGACAAGTTTTGACACTTTTTTGCAATTTTTTTCGAACTGTTGAATGGTTTCGTCTGCCGAGACATGTTTTCTTAAGACATGCCTTCGTTAATGCCCAAAATTAATCAATTGGTCGAAGTTGTGGGCAATTTGGTGGATTCATGTCATTTGGGACGAAAGTGACATTTTTGGTAGTATACCATTCTACCGTTGATTTCGAGTAGTGGCAAGAAGCAAGATCTCGCCAGAAGACAACAGGATCCTTGTGGCTTCGAATCATGGGTAGAAGTCGTTTTTGTGAACATTCCTTGATGTATATTTCACTGTTCATTGAAACAGTGGTGATGAAGGGTTTCGAAATCTTACCGCAGCTACAAATTGCTTTCCAGACCATAGCTTTCTTACCAAATTTTTCGACTTCTATCGATGTCTCGGACTGGTTTAACACTTTCCCTTCTCGCACCGTATAATATTGTGGTTCCGGCCAGGATTTATAATCGAGTTTCACGTAGGTTTCGTCGTCCATGATTATGCAGTTCAAATTTCCAGCAAGAATCGTATTGTACAGCTTTCGAACGCTCGACCTGATCGATGCTTCTTGTTTCGGACTACGTTTTGGTTGTTTCTGCTTCTTATAGGTTCGAAGATTCAAACGTTCTTTGGCACGAAGAACATTTGACTTCAAAGTGCCCACTTTTTTGGCCACATCCCGAACTGAAACCTCCTTCTTTTGCTCGAACGCCTTCAATATACGTTTATCCAACTGAGGGTTAGCAGGACCTTTTTTTCGACCCGTTTTCGGTTTATCCTCAAAAGTGTTATCCTCACCGAACTTCCTGATTGCATTTCGCACGGCTTTTTCACTTACTCCTTTCATTTTTGCTATCTTTCTCAGTGACAGTCCGCGCTCTGTGCACCATTTGTACACAATTTTTCGACGTTGTTCTGCTGAAAGTCCACGCATTTCGAAACAAACTAATGAAAACGAATAAACAACTGCACAAGTGGTTAGAGAAGAGTGTAAACAACAGGACGCAGCCATAAAAATTGACAGATTCTGAACCATTGCGAAATGGCAGCGGTTTTTGGTTGCGTCCATACTTTCTGGGACACTCTTTAAAATGTTCAGATTACACCAGATTTCGACGTTTCGTGCATTTGTAAGACATTCTCATAAAGAAATTCCAAAGTCGATTTTCACAAAAAAGTCCCATACTCGATTTTCATCAATAAAATTTTTTAGATTACACCAGATCTGGACGTTTCACTCATTTCTGAGACATTTGGCATCAACAAAATTGTTTTTCTTCAGTTTTGACTTTTTTACGCGAATATCCAATGTTACGCGGATTTCCGAAGTTACGCGGTTTTTTTAGTGTGCGGTTTTTTTACGCGGTACGAATCTCTTGCGTAAAATGAGACCTCAGTGCACAGTGGTCCGAAACGGAAAAATAATATAGTAGTTAAATATTAGTGTTTTGTAGTTGGTGTCTTCACAAAAGTTGTTTTTAATCAAATGGCGCTCCTTTTGATGAAAAAAGTTACTAGGGTGGTCCTAATTTAGATTGAAATCTGAAATCTAACTTTCTTAATTGAACACAAAAACGATTTTGTATTACAATAAAGTTGTAGGAAATTTTATTGTCAGCAACTTTGTTGAAAAAAGCACCTCTCTAGCTCTTCATTTGATCGAGTTACATCAATTTTCCGTAGCAAAAGTAGGGTGGCTCCAGAAAAATAACTTTTTATATTCTAACTTTTTTGTGAAACGTTCCACCGAAAAGTTGTCTTTAAAAGAGTTATTGAACTAATCATTGTGCACAATTTTGCTCAACCAAGCTTTTTCATATGAGCTACCAGTACAATGTTGTGATTGTTTTTTTTATCCAAAACTAGTCAAGCTTCAAATATCAATATTTATTAGATGCCAGATCGATAAAAATGTATCCTAAGCGGTTCCTGAAAGGTCATAATATAAGTAAAAATTTAAGAGAAAATGTGTTATTTTTTTAACTAATTGAAATTAGATTTAAAAATACCTTCAAAAAACTCAAAATCATTGCATAACTCTTAAACGCCTTAACGTATCAACATACATACTTCAGCAAAATAATAGTATCAAATTAGTTCTACAAATATTCCATACATTGTCCTTTCGAGAAATGAGACACAAAAAAACTACAGCCGAAAATAGATTGCAGAAAAATTTTAATTCATTTATTACCAAAATAATTACTTCAATTGAGTTTGAGCAACTGAGGATTAGAGATACTTTCTAATATGGTTTTTCCGAACTAGTTGGCCATGATAAATTTATGAACAGAAATTTTCATGATCTCGACAGCCATTCCAACAAGTTAGTGCAATTTAGTAAAATGCAAATATTTTTATCCACATCGTGCCAAGACGCCTATGACACTGGCCCTTCTTTCTCATCCACTTGTGTACCGAATAGCCTGGAAAAGCCGGAAAACGACGTACAATGAGTTTTGGTTCGAATAAATACATTCTACTCATTTTAACAAATAATGAATTACACGGGTTTCAGGAAGTGCTTTGACTTACAAAAAATCTATTTTCGGCTATAGTTTTTTGTGTCTCATTTCTCGAAAGGACAATGTATGGAATATTTGTAGAACTAATTTGATACTATTATGTTGCTGAAGAAAGTATGTTGATACGTTAAGGCGTTTAAGAGTTATGCAATGATTTTGAGTTTTTTGAAGGTATTTTTAAATCTAATTTCAATTAGTTAAAAAAATACCAACCTTAGGATACATTTTTATCGATCTGGCATCTAATGAATATTGATATTTGAAGCTTGACTAGTATTTGATGAAAAAACAATCATAGCTTTTTACTGGTAGCTCATATGAAAAAGCTTGGTTGAGCAAAATTGTGCGCAATAATTAGTTCAATAACTCTTTTAAAGACAACTTTTCGGTGGAACGTTTCACAAAAAGCTTAGAATATAAAAAGTGATTTTTCTGGAACCACCCTACTTTTACTAGGGAAAATTGATGTTACTCGATCAAATGAAGAGCTAGAGAGGTGCTTTTTTCAACAAAGTTTCTCGCAATAAAATTTCCTACAACTTTATTGTACTACAAAATCGTTTTTGAGTTCAATCAAGAAAGTTAGATTTCAGATTTCAATCTAAATGAGGACCACCCTAGTAACTTTTTTCATCAAAAGGAGCGCCATTTGATTACAAACAACTTTTGTGAAAACACCAACTACAAAAAACTAATATTTAATAGTGAAAACATTTTTGTCACGCTAATTTCCCGTTTCAGACCATACTGCAGTGTAGGATAAAGTGTTATAATATGCCCCCCTTAAGAAAACATTGAGATATTTCCAAGTGTATTGATATATTTTCCTCGAGAATGTAAGTATTCCATTGCAATACGGATGAGGAACATAATTTTCAATGACTCCAAGAGAAAAGATGAGAATTGATTGATATAAACACATTTTCCAAAACGGCCACATTCTTAGTTTTTTTCGCTCGCCTCTGACATACTGCCCCAGCAGCCGGAAAATATGTCTCACAACAAATCAGTGGCATGACACACAACAAAAGACATTTTATCCCACAACAATGATGCATTAGGCTTCTTGAAATGTCCATAAAGTTACTGTTTTGAGATAATCAGCATGTCAAAGAAATGGCGGATAAAACATCTATTTAGTCGAAGCAAAACTTTACATCGAAAAGCTGCCAAATGAAATTTTTAGTTTTTTCATACTTTCCTGCAAACGACAACCACCAAACTTGCATAGCAGAAAGATCCTAGGAAAAGATAGTGTTAATGATAAAACTTTGGTTCAGAATAGTCTTCAATGCTTAAGAAAGGAAAGGGGCCATTTTGGCTAGCAGGGACGCTTTATAAGACTTTCCCCTATTACTATGTTGCTTTGGTTATTCGACTTCAGATATTTCTGCGCTGCGCAGCGCAAATCATGATTTCTAAAAGGCTATCTCGAAAGTACTCTTCACCGACACTTTTTTGTTTCAATTATAGAGGTTTTAACCTTAAGGTCATTCGCCACTTCGGACCAGAAAACTTACTAACCCTATGTGCGGGGTTGGGAATCGAAACCCAGGTGTGCTGCTTGAAAGCCATCGATCCAAACAAAAAAAAACTAATATCTGTTCAGCTGTAAACTTGTATGTTTTTACATTTTTATTTATGATTTCTGGTCAGCTAATGATTTTCAGTTTTTCGGTATTTAACGATATAAAAATTAACTAGAGATTATAAGAGGAGAAAGTATATGAAAAGTATAGAGACATAGTACTCAAAGAAGAGCAAAGAAGACAAGACCTGTTAAAAGTCTAGTTACGAGAAACCTTCTGCTTATCTAAACGGTATCGCATCCTTGTTCCTCCTTGAGTACTATGGCTCTATAGTTTTCATATTCTTTCTTCTCTTATAATATCATCTAGTTAGTATATTTTTACCGTATGCCCGAATTCTCTACAGAGAAACATGATCTCCTGCTCAGTTTCAGCTTTAAAAAATAGGTATAACGAAAGCCCAGCAACATGGGGAGGACATACCTCATAACGGAATGCTGACAAAAAGTTATTTTTCTTTGAACAATTATCGCTTTCGAGATTTGGTAAAGAGTCTACTAATACGATGTGAAGTAATGAAACCATTGGTTATTAATAACTTCGAGAGGTTAGCCCATCTTCAATCCTACACTAATCAATGGTAGTATATTTGAACCACATATCACAGTATATCGATTCACTTATTCTGAATTGAAATGATTAAGCCTTTGAATTTGAATTTTTGCGTGTAGTGACATACTAGTTGTAACTTCTCATACATAAAACTTAGTTTATTACTTCATAAAGACAATTTAATGACTGTCCATTTTCTGCTTGAAACCACTTTCTTGAGATCTGTCAATAGTTATCAAATTTAATTTCATTTCAAAAGATTTTGTAAAACAAACAGACTTGGTAACATTTGTGACAATACTAATAAAACATATGCTTAAAAAATTCTTTTTTTAAAGCAAATAGCGATTTGAAACACATAGGTAATTTTAGTAATTGTGAACAAGCGAGGAAAGCACGATGAGTAAGTACGCTAGACGACATTTCACGCAACTCACCTGGCCTCAATTCTCAACCCGGCTAATTGTTTTTTTGACTATCGAAACGAATATTCACAAATCGAACTCAACTATAATCCTAACAATAAAACTGTATTTTCGTACTCTCTTTAGCTGCGATTCATAGTTCAAGAATGATGTTCTGCTTTCTACAAGAAAAGTAGATAGTACATCATCATTATGATGATTGTCCTCCAGCAATCAAAACTGTTACCCTATTGCATTCTTGCCTTTTCCACCCCGAAAATAAGAAACGAAAATTTCACAAACGAATTGAGCTGTTCCACCAGTCCGCCCACGCCTCCCAGCCCACAGACTTCGGTGGGAGCAGATTGTCGAATAAATGTAACACTCATAGCGAGCCCACTTTCGTTCAAATCAGAAGACGGCGGAGACTTCAAAGTCCCCGAAGGAGAACACTGGCCGCACTCATTGATGAACCGGAATCATTGATCAGCACTCTCGCCAGTTTTGTTCATTAGTGTTTGCCTTCGAGTGCCACCCTTTGGACTCAATCGAAACGAACGGTACGGAGAGTGTGGAAGGAAAATTTGCTACGCAGCAAATCACAAGGTGCCCTCCATTAATTTGCAGCACTTTCGTGTGAACGAGCTTGGCTACTCTCTAATCTAGCACTACGCTATGTGTCGGTAGCACAGGCATCATATTGCCATCCTGCCCCATCCTGCTTTCAATGGTTGATTGTTTTCCTCTTCCGGTACATGTGTCCTATAAGGATCCACTGTACAACCATGGATACTTCAGCAGTAGTAGAAGAGTTCGGATTTGATTCGAGTTGATTGAAATAGGAACCATCCGGATCAAGTTTCGAAACATTCAGACGTTCTTCCTTCTCGCTCTATCTCTCCCTTTCTCTTCCATGCTGTGCTCGATAGTAAGACCACCATAGGCACTGGTTGGTTATAGCTGTAGCATTATCTGCTGTAATTGATGAGAGCGATTCACGGAACTCAGAATCGCAGGTGCTAGAGGGAGAATTCCCATCGATACAGTCTGCTTGAAGCGAAACAGTTTCCAATGGAAATCAATAACATCGAGTGAAATTATTCCGAGTCAGTTAATGCGCAATGTGCGATTGGATGTGGAGTTTAATCACTCGAAAGTTCCGTAGATCCGTTTGGGAAGCGCTGATGAAGCCTGCCTCAACAAGCTTCACTGTGACAAATGATCTTGAGGCAATCGGAACTCGTCGTCGCTGGGTGAGCTGATTGGGGATGGAAGCTTGATACAATCGTACGATGTATGGAGTTGTCTCGTTTTAATGTTTCAATCTGTTTGCCGGCGAGAAAGTCTTGCCTAATGGGACGAATTACAACGGAAATATGGGTGAATTATGATGTAGCAATCAAGTTAATTTATCGAGTAGCAAGGATCAATCGACTTTGTAGGAGTGCCACATGGTAGCTGTTTCCGTGACAAATAACTGAACGGGTTTCTGTGGTGAATTTTAATCGTTCGTAAAATTTGATACATAAATAGACCTTCTCGCTTTGCTGGAATGCTTTCCATGCAAATTATGTTTTTGTAGCATTGAATCGAATCTCGTTTGAATTGTTAAATTTTCACATAACGACACGTCTTTTCCATTACGATTGTAATTTTTGTTAACCAGACTCCCACATCAATTTCTACGAATTTCATCTACTGTTTGAGTAAACACTCCATCGGCTAAGGTCACAGAACATTATTAGACAAACCACACAATCACTTCGTTACAAACTTCTTAACCCTTCGTTCGCCACATTCCTCCTTTGCAACGGATTTCACTCCAACTCCAGCCCACACAAAGAAGTGCTCTCATTAATTCGCACATAATTACAATCGACAAAGTTTTCCGGGGGAAGTGTTTTTCTTTACCGGCTGGTGCGTGCGTCAATGTTGGTGACATGCGGTGTCAAATGTTGATGCCATCGGAACGTTTCGCCGTCTGCTCCAGTTTGACCCGCATCGATGATGATTATAATGATAATGGGAGTGAATGATCCTAATCGATGGCAGCTGTTGCATGCCCTGGATGAATTTCGCCTGTCCTCTTGGTATTTAGCTGCCATTGGAATATATGCCAGGAGGAACGTTACTATTCCGTGTTCGTTTTGGAATGCTGAATCATTACACACAAGCTACGATTTTTTGTCATATTCTGAGATTTCTTTTAGATTAAACAGGAGAGGAGTTTTGTCCCATTCTGAAAATGAACGAATAACTGTTGAAATAATTAGGAAAATGTTGTGAAACAATACAGTACTATTTAACCTATTATCATCAGACCAGATAGCCCGAACAAAAGTTTCGGAATGTCATAATAACCGATCTTATAGCTAGATGAAATTCCAATCAGGTGTCTGTTCCAAGAATATTATTAAGACTGGCATCCTTTCTATGCGAATGGGTGACAAAGTTCCACTCTCTTTGTTGGTCAGAGTCCGTTTTTGAGATGAGGTCAGCTAGCAGGTAGTGATACTGTAAAAACATAAACCACGCATATGCTCAGCACTATTTAACCGTGTTGATTTTGAAGTGTATTAACACATCTGAAGGGTGATTTTTTAACAAAAACAAAATAAAATGAGATCGAAGCTATTGATGAAATCTTTATTGGAATCGATAGAACGATCAATATAATTTCATGTTTGAAGATAAATTCATGCAAATGTTGGCCGCAACTTCGCAACGCTGCAACTTTGGCAACATATCGACCGGTATTTCACGAATAATGCCACCGGTCCATAATCCACACCAAACAGCGACGTTTTTGGGATGCATTGGTAGCTCTTGCAATGCTTCTGGCTGGTCTACGCTCCGGATGTGACAATTTTGCTTCTTGTCGTATCCATTCAGCCAGAAATGAGCTTCCTCGCTGAGCACAATTGTTCGATAAAAAAGTGGATCTTCCTCTAACATTGCCTCTAACCTAACGCTCGTTTGTTTACGAAAAACAGTAGAGAAAAAAACTACAGCAGAGAGGGAACTCGAATCCGTAGCTAGCTCCTATCCGGGTAAATTATTTTACCAATTAAACTATCCTGCATGTGAAACACATGAAGAAACATCCCTAATTGAACAAAAGAACCGAGCATGTTCAGCTGTGCTCGGGCGCCACGGCGTTCATTTGTAGTCATTTCTCTAATGCAATCCTTCCGCCAGTTGTTTCAGCCCTCTATTAGTCGGTTTTTTCGTGTGTTTTACATGCAGGGTAGCCTAATTGGCAAAACGATTTCCCTGGATAGGAGCTAGCTACGAGTTCGAGTCCCATCTCTGCGGCAGCTTTCTCGTGGTTTTCATCACACAGTTGTATTCGAAAACCATTTTTCAAGTCTACAGTTATACGCCTCGACAGGACTAAACAAATCGTTAAAAGCAAATAATTATCAAATCATTTATTTTCATAATCTCTTTTTGCCTTTCTCTTTAGAAAGGTATTAGAATTGCCGACTTTAGAACGGAGCCTCGGAGATCCTTAGTGTTATATACCATTCGACTCAGTTCGACGAGATCGGAAAATGTCTGTGTGTGTGTGTGTGTGTGTGTGTATGTGTGTGTGTGTGCTTTTCGAAGATATTTTACCGCTCAATTTTCTCAGAGATGGCTGAACCGATTTTAACAAACTTAGGCTCGTTTGAAAGCTACTGTCGGCCGTTGATCAAGTTTGAAGATCAAATGGCTGTGACTTTTGGTTCCAGAGATATGATGGTATATGTGACGTAACCGACAAAGCACGTTGATTTTTACCGCTCTTATATATAAGGGTGCCAATATTTTGGGATCACCTCTAATTTCGTAAAGCTCTAGTGCTCAAAAGTTTAAGCACCTCGAAAAAAATCCTCATGCAAAATTTGAGCTAAATCGGGCGTGGGTAAGAAGTGCTGCCCAGCGGTCGAGATTTAGTGTTATCTCAAAAAAAATCTTTTTGAAAATATCGACATTCTGGGACTTTGATTTGATATAATAGTCCCATAATGTCGATTTTTCAATAAAAATTTCTTTTTGAGATGATATTAAATCTCGACCGCTGGGCAGCACTTCTTACCCACGCCCGATTTAGCTCAAATTTTGCATGAGGATTTTTTTCGAGGTGCTTAAACTTTTGAGCACTAGAGCTTTACGAAATTAGAGGTGATCCCACGTTTCATGCAATTCTAAGACTTTTGGCACCCAAAATTTTTTTTCGATTTCAGAAATTTCATCAAAATTACGATAAATTGTTGTGACGCAAGAATAAGAATGATTAACGAAAAAATGTTGTTTGCATGCACTTACATTCGCTAGGTGTTGTCACTGTTATTTCTGACGTTTTGTACTGCCACAAATCGAAATTCGATGCGTTAAGGATTTAAAATTCTGTATGAATTTTAAGTGTGAAAAATACAGTACAAATTAAAATACAGTACAAATTAAAATACAGTACATTATAGGGTAAAAAACAGTACGGATTCGAGCGTTACTCTAACCTCTAACTAACCCTTTCGACAACGATTCATGATTAAACGACCCAAACGAAGATTCATGATTAAATTATAGATCAAACTGAACAAGTTTGACAGTGACACAAGACAGAATTCACGCGTAATCTGTCAAAAACAGTGTTGCCAAAAAGATTCCAACAAGAAATCACCCTAAATACAATAGTAGATTATACCGCTGACAGACAAGTAATTTCCGTACAGTGATACTTTACGCGTACAACGATGAGGTGACAGACTTGTTTTGCGCACAGAATGCATGTACACTGAGGTCTTTTTTTATGCGGTCTTTTTTTATGCGGTTTTTTTACGCGACTTTTTTTATGCGAATTTTCAGAGTTATGCGGTTTTTTTTTATGCGAATTTTCAGAGTTATGCGGTTTTTTTATGCGAATTTTCAGAGTTATACGGTTTTTTTTATGCGGTACGTAAATTCGCATAAAAAAAGACTTCAGTGTACATTGAAACGAAACAACTCAAAACTTAGTTTGATTACCCAGCTCCAATGATCGATAATATAGAAACCAAACATTTTCGCGGTTCGAAGTGTATTCCTAATAGTTGATTTATGACAGATATAATCAATGCCTCTCTGAATTATTAAACTAGTTTTGTGAACACTCAACATTGGATGACAGTTTCACTCTTATCAAATTTTATGATTTTAAGATACATTTATGATTTTGGGATACAAGATTTTTTCCTTAATTGTTTATGCATTAGGAAACTAAAGTCTTAAAATAAGTTACTATAAAAGCATGTTAAATAAGAAAAATTACTAAAAAAATGCAACACAGTTTCAATAAAAGCTCCGCTAACGAATCTTCCCATGAGAATAAGCGATGAGAAACGCGATGAATTGAGTTCACGAACGAAATATATCAAAAAAGATGAAAATCATTTTAGAATAGACTATTCTTAATAACTCGAGAAAATAGATAAAAAATTCTCTCGAAGTGACAGTTTTCTGATAACTGAAAGTAACTCCTGCAATTCGGGAAAGATAAAAATTTTTATCAATCATTCATTGAGCCCCATCCTCCTCATATTAAAGATGTATATGGGGAACAAAAACTGTTATTGTATTTTGTTAAAAACCGACTATGGATTCCGGAGATTTGGGTCGACTAGAAATATCAATTTTCTACTCAGCAAAAAAGGAGAGTCAATTGCTTCGATAGTTATTGACTGAAGCTCTGATGACCCCATTGGTTTTCAATTACCTTTTCCAGAAGTTCCGAGAGTAGCAACTCAAACAGTTAGAAGCGGAATCGATCGATTTCTCAAAAATATCTCATGAACTGAAAATCTGTACTGTCTCGTTTAGTTGACGACTAACCAAAGTGCAATTGATCGTTATTTTTGTTAAATACTTTAGAGCTTTATAGTCCTGTAAATAATCCGATTCACTTTCCGTCGTCTTCCATGAAGATATCCTTTTAACCCACCGAGTTACCATGACTGAAGCCAACTGATTGGTCAAGATTTATTATTTGTCCGTCGAGATGTTTGTAAGACTACAATTACAATTGTTACAATTAGCTATAACGATTGTTACAATTAGACATTCGATGCCGTAATCTTCGAACCTTGTTTCCGATTCCTTATGCTCAAACCAATTATGGATATAACTAGCATATTACTAGAGTGTGCTGCATATTCAACAACTGATTCAATGATTTCGACTTTCATTTATCGCGTATCGTTATCAAGAAATCATACCCAAGCAAAGCAAAGCCTTGGTATGACATTCCAGTGGTGGAATTTGATCTTCTGTTTCAACAGACTTCGCAGCCGATTCAGAGTGTACAGAACCATTGCATGGCTGGTGCTACGATTCTACTGACACTACAAATCCTTTCAGGTCGGGGCTCGAACTTACGACAACTGGCTTGTAAAACCAGTTTCCTATACACTGAACCGCCAACCCGGGCTATGAAATCATACCCAAGGTTACTGCCTAATTAGTTTTAATTTCAATAGGACTAAATTTAAGGGAAATGTATCATTTGGACGATTGTAATGTTCAATCAGAAGATGAGGAGTTTTTATGGAACTGAATTTATGGAAAATGTATCGTTTGGATGATTGTCATGTGTATTCAAATAAGAATGATGCTGGAGATTTTATGCTAGTTTGACAAAAATTACCTCCAATGGGCTTCTCCCTGCACCAAATAAATAAATAAATAAACTGAAAGGCATCATTGTACCAATACAAGAATTTAAACAAAAATTTTTTCGTTGAGGGGGATTAGGGGAAATTCAATTTATTTATTTTATTAAATTTAAAAAATTTAAAAAAAAATCAAACAGAAACATTGGGGTTCAGAAAAACTTCTACTCTAACTATGCTGCGTTCATTTGTTCACTTCTGATTAGTCTGCGCTGATATACAGCGGACATCGCAAATCATGATTTTTAAGAAGTGTTCTCAAAAATACCTCTTCACCGTCTTATTTTTCAATATTTCTCCACGAAAAAAATACAAAATGTTGTTCGAATGATGCTTTTTATCATGCAAAATATTTGAATTTTTTTTGTTTAACGATAATACTGTAAAAAATTCGCAAAAATGATGATTTTTTTCATCGTTTAGGCCCTCCACACCAGGGCCAGTGAAATAGGTGGGTACGGTGGGTACAACTACCCACCCGAAGAATCCTTAGGTGGTTAAATGCCCACCTGAAATTTCGATCGAAAAACAGTGGTAATATTGATTAAAAAAAGGTATATTTTCTACTGTAATTCGGAATAAGAAATAAAATCAAAATATTAGAATGCCAGTATTCAAGGTAGAGTAAGGATGTGAATATATACAACAGAGAGGTAAGACCAGTGTTGGTGATTGCCGAAAATTTGACAGAAGCTGCTATATTGCTCTCTATATTGTATACAACATTTTCAATCCGGTAGAAGATGCTATAAGAACTCGAGTCATTCAATGCATGAACCGCAAGAGAATTTTTCTACATTTCTTCGCTCCACTTCATACTCTGAGTATTTCACGCCCCTTAAAAAAATACAGTCTGATAATGATCGTTGCTGTGTGGAATTTCCCAAGAGAGGATCGCAAGTTGACAATTATCGCAGAAAATCGAATCGATGATTCGACTTGATGATTCTCATACTAGGTTGCAATATTCCAAAACCCTTGTGTGGAGCATTCACAGATATTTTCATAGACACAACTTATACAAAGGTTATATGCACATAGTTAGAATAAGCGGCAATAGTAAAATGATTCTATCGCAATTATCCACTGCCCATACAGAATCGGATCGCGAAACGAGAATAAGCGACAGTTTGTTGCTTCAGAGAGGATCCCCACAGCAGCGTGCTAACCTTTGATTCTCAGAAATGTCATCGAAAAAAATTCGCTCTCGCACTGGTGTCTATTCTATGTTAAATGAGCCATGCCGGGTGTTTGTTGTTGCGATGATATTAGTCTCTCTTTGATGGCACTGATTCAATCCTGTAAAGAGTGAAGAGTGAGCATTCTTTGATACGATAAAAGCCATCCTTGGGTAAGACGTCACATGGATTGGGTTTTTGAGCAAGCAGAAATCTTTTAGTAACTTAACTTTTATCTTCTACCAGAGAAGTCGAGCTTAAGCAACACATCAATGCAAATAACTCGAGTCTTTGGTATGCCGGAAAGTATCGATACAGGACTTATACAGTTTACTGTTTATTCTTTCTTCATATGCGATAATCACTTTTGATGATGCTTTTCTTTTCAAGATACTCGATGTTAATTATACCTCGAGCATAAAAAAATGATGCCATCATTTTTCCAGCTACCTGTTGCATTTTCAATGGTAGATCCATGTTTCGTCCATTGCATACCAACGCAAAGCAGAGAGTGAAGATAGACTAACGAAACGAGGTGCTGGCGATTGCTGGCGTAAGGGCTGCCATTGAGATAGATTTAAAATTTTATGTCGTGGCGTCCGAGTATAGCGAAACATGCTCGGATGTTCTAGTCAATTGAGCTGTTTCTTTATGTGGTTTCACATGAAGGGTAGTATAATTGGCGAAAAAATTTCCCCGGATAGGAGCTAGCAACGGATACGAGTCCCGTCTCTGCGGTAGCTTTCATTGCATGTATTTGAATTTGCTTGTAATTTTTTTAATTTATTTTCCTAGTTAGATACTGATCAAATTTAAAACTATCTCAAGTCGTCTCTACGTCTTAACAAGACTAAAACAAATCATTGAAACAGATAGTACTTTTATGTCGTATTTAACGCTCAAATGTGCAATTTTGTTTTGAAGCAAAAATCGAAATATTTCAAACTTCGAATTTACGCGTTTCATGCAAAGTTATTTCGAAACAAAATATTATAAAAAATCGAACTTGCGCTTTTAAGAAATAAATAACTTTTAAGAAATAATTAACATTAGAATTAAGGGATACTTCAACATAGTGAATCGTTCCCCCCCGTACGAAGAATTACCCACCTGGGCTTAAAATGTTTCACCGGCCCAGCTCCACACGCATGTCTTCAACTCTTGAAATGTAAATCAGAATTAATGTTCCAATATCATCCAATCTTGGAAGATGATCGATATGTCCGCTGTTTTGTTTTTTTTAACTACTCATTTTTACCCTCAAACTGTCATCTACAAGCATTCCAAACGAAATTTTACTACTTTTTGCATGTTTATATGGAAAGAAATGTAATAACTATTATATTTTTAAGTGTTTCTTTGGTAAGCATTTAAATTAGGATCCCTTGCTGTTTAGAGAAATTGCACAATTTCGATTCCACGTGAATGTATGGAAAATTCGAAATTTTCCCATGAAATACCATGCGTTAGCATTTAATTTAAGAACTAACAGAAGCGCATGGTCGTTTCTGTAGCTCAAACTGCGGAGATTATAAACATTTTCGATTGAAATGAGACTATTCTTTTTTTTTTAATACAATATAGAGCAATTGTACCTCATTAATAGAGCTGTCATATTATTTTGCAGATTACTCGTCTTCCATTCAACGAATTGTAATAAAATCGAACAGAATATCTCTTCTTCGAAGCTTCTAAGAAGCAATACCGCTGAAAATATAGTGCAAAAATTGTTCGCTAGTGCTGTTATAGGATCGCAAAAACTTGAAGCAAATGCACCTATTTTCATCTTATCCTTAAGGTTAATGGTTTTCATATATGAGATGACTGCTGGAGCCGTCACCTCTTACATTATATTTTGTTTCATATTTAAGAAACAACAGTCTTCGGAAATTCCAAACCTGCTAGAATTGAACCGATTGATTCATTTTGTTTTTTGAAACGTGTAAACCCCAGCAACCAAAAGTTCTATAATATCTGGATAAAAAGCACCGTCTTGCTGCCAAAACTACACTAAGAACTTTTAGCAACTTGAAAATACAGAACAAGTTCCAAGAAAACTTTCTCGCTTCTTAAAAGCTGATCAATGTATTCCGAAAGCTGTTTAAAAGTTCAATTTTACTTTCGAATGTGGATAAGTAATTAAAAAACTGGCTGCTCAGAATGCTTTTCATGAACTTAGTAGGCTGCTTAGGCCAAATCATTTCTTTGATATCTGAGCTTTTGGTTGCTTTGGAGCTTAATTTACTTCCATCAGCTCTCAACAAGAGAATAGAATTCAAGAATAATATAGCAGAAATGGAAATTCGCTTTGTGGAATTTGTCCACTTGTTTTCAACACGCTTCTGATCGGGGCTTGAACATATGACAGCTAACATGTATGAACAACGTCCTATACTCTGAACCAAGTTAATGATTAATTTAGTTCTAATTTCTGCAAAGATCATAATGGTTTTACACATATTTGAGTACTTTTTCACAGTCTTCCAGAACTTCCAAGTAGCAACTAATAATAAAAACCAACTTGTCTCGTTTGACAATGTGTGTAGAATGAACTGCTATTTTTTCCTCAAATTTGAAACAATTTTGCTGTACATTATGAAGAAATCGTTTTTAAGAATATACAGCGCTTAACAATATTTTCTTAAAACCATATTCCACTAACGCAAAATCAGAAACCACCCCATCAATCTAGCCGCAAGCCATGCTCCCTGCGTGCACTGGCAATATTTTCATGGTAATTTATTTTTATTTTCTACAATTTGCTTCCAGGTCAGCTCCCAGTGGGAATAGTAAGATTCCCGGTGAACCCTACAGAACATCACCACGACCTTGTCGTCATCCTGCTAATACTTCACCGGAGCGAAAGTTGCCCATTCAAGTGTCGTGAGCTGCTCCTGCTCCTCCGACGCTGTTCCGGTGCGCTGACGGTGGGAGTCATTAGGTGTGAAAAGGTCCTTCGAACATCGCGCAGAAGAAGAGTTTCTTTGGTGGAGTGAGAGGAAAAAAAAAAGAAGCAGTAAAAAGTGGGCGAAATTACCCCCCATTAGTCACAATCAGGTCCACTCGGCGTCTTCGAGGAGGCATTATCGCGGGGCGAGAAGGTGAAAACCTGGACGAACCTGACCACGCGACGAGGTGCTGCGGAAAAATTGTGATTTATTTTATTTATGTTCATATTTTTTCGTGCCTCGGTCGGCAGGATTTCGGCCTTTGTGACCCGAAAGGTTTCACGGTGTCGACAAATAAGTCCTAAGATGGGTCTGGTCGAGAAAAGAGGTGTCGGAACCAGTAGGAAGAAAAGTGTGAAAATATATCATTATTAATGCCACTTTTTATTTTGCCTAATTTTTTGCCGTTACGCTTCACTCGTGACAGTCCGCGTTCCTCTCGTCAAGTGCAGAACGGGAAAACATGAAACACGTGCGAAAGAATTTGCTTTAATGAAGGCTATAAATCTATGCGAAAGGAAAAATGCGCCGACTGGAGCGTGTCACCGTCGAAAACAAGCATCATCGTAATGAACTCACATTTGTTACGATTCAAACCATGTCGGCAAGGAAACAGAGCAAAGTGAACAACGAATACAGGAACTAACAAACAGAAAAGCAGCAATTTTACAAGATTGGAAGCAAATAAAGTGAGCTGCCCGGATCAAACAACGGCCGCTCGAAACGAGAAAAAAAATCCAGAAGCAAAAAAAGAGCAAATATTGAATTAAACAATGTGCAACGAGAACGCTAAGGCAAGGACAATAACTCGTTCGAGAGTGGTCTCGAGTTGGATACAGACCTTACCGATGGCACTACTACTGGTGACACTAAACGCGAACCGTGCGCTGGCCGGAGCGGACTCGACGGTGCATCTGACCGGAGTTGACAAAATCGAACTGGTAGCCGGTAGCAGTGGCCAGGACGAATCGGAACGATTGTATCATTACGGTAAGTGAATGTTGTTGTTGCTCGTCTGTGGAAAATATTTTACCTTCGAATGTAAACATTGAACTACGTGTTATTTGATTGTGAACAACTTTTCTGTTGGGATGTTTTTTTTCCTTTCTTGGGATGATCCCACGGATTGGAAATCTAAAGGATAGTGAAACCAGAACCAGAACGGGGTTGTTAATTGAGAAAACGAAACATTTGGTAAAGGAAGGGAACAAAATTTTCCCAGACGATATCCTGGGCATTTTTATTATCTATCGTTCACTGAAGAAAATAATTCTATAGCGTAACGGACTTGATAGTGATATTTATGCGATAGTCAAACTCACACACAGCAAGGAATTCAACTTTAAATTCCGAACACAGAAAAATGAAGACATTCAGAGGGCAATTGACTGAGCGAACTGTTGCACAGTCTAACACAAACAATGATCACAGGTGCAGCCTTGTGTATGATTATAACATCACAGCTGTCGTAAAAGTTTGGATTACTAACAAACGTCCATATTGTATTTCCAAAAGCAAACAGATGACACTCTGGGATTTCCCAAATTGAAACTATTTCAACTGTTATTTACATATCATGTAGCATCAGCAAACATATCCCATGTGGTTGCTTCGGAAAGTTTCAATATCACGTTCCTCGGTGCCACCGCTTCACTGCTGGAGCCCGCGTCAATCCCTTTCATCCACCCACTGGCTGCTGATTGGCACTGGAGTGAAAAATAAAACCCAATCCGGTTCAGCTTTGAGACCAGCTTCCAGTGGACGTTTGTAAATACAAAGGCAAACTTCTCTACCGCCACCATGAGATCCTGACCACACGCACACACACCCACACACATACATCGTATTGCACTTGGAGATCGTGAACCCAGCAAACCACAAAACCGGATGAGCAGTTGTTCAGTTTTCCTCCTTCATTTGTTATTCAATTCAGTAGCCCTTCGCAAACTTCGGACGTGGTAAAAAACTACTTCAGCCACGCACAACAAGACTAATTCAACAGAACTCGAAACAAAAACTCAGGTTTTTCATTCGTTACCGAATAAGTTTTAGATTTGGAAAGTTAAACCGTTTGGGTTGGATGCTAGTCGACTGATTGTCCCATATCCAGAATGAGGTTGCCTAAAGATTTGTTTAATCATGCCTTCAACAGGAATAACATCAAATCCGTTAGTAGTTTGGAAAGCCAAAGAATTCTTTTTTTTTGTTTTCAAAAAAGATTGATAGTATCTATTATATTCCTGCGGACAGGACCAGTCTAGATGCCGTGTGAATTCCAGTGAATAAAAAACTTTGCCCATCGGGTTTTTTGTTTCATGTCGTAAAAGGTGACATTTTTTTCTTCTTTCAATTATCAGACTTCTTCAACGTTACGCATGTGGTTGTTCTATTTTTTCTAAATTCTCTTCATTCAACAAAACGTTTTCTCAAAAATATTTTCATAATAAGCTACAATTTTTTTCTTATCCATTTATTTGAGAAAAGTTTTATTTGGTAATTATTTTCTTCTTCCACGTTATTTCTTATCTTTTATTATAATGATTTGTGCTATGTTAATTTAATAAGAGCATTATATGTTTGACCAATACAAACCAGAATGAAATTTCGTGCAAAAAGTAATAATGTAGTGCAAAGACTAAACAATCAAAATGCGCAAGTAGCATGTCAATCTTTGCTCAATGACTCTTTGAATGATTTGATACACCCAAACCTCCGTTTACGTAAACTTTTTTTACGTTACCCTTTTTTTACGTAACTCTTTTTACGAACAAAATCCCAAATAACGTAATCTTTTTTTACGAACCTACTTCGTAAAAAGAGGTTTTTGCATACAAGCAAAATCCTTTCCGGCTCATTTACATTCCAAGGAAATTTCTACAATATGGGTATTTTTGAAACGGGTTTGATTAGTACATGTCAGAAAACGGTGTTTGAGGTGGTTCTGAATTCCAAGAAGGCCACTTCCGGTTTATTGATATTCCTCAAAACCCCTTACGATATGGGTATTTTCGGAACGAATTTGATGTGTAAATGTCGCAAAACGATGTTTGAAATGTATCTGAATTTCAAGATAACGACTTCCGGTATATTGGAATTCCTCGAAACTTCTTACAAGTTTTCAAGATATATCAATAAACCGGAAGTCGCCATCTTTGAATTCAGAACCACCTCAAACATTGATTTACAACATGTACTCATCAAACCCGTTCCGAAAATACCCATATTGTAAGAGTTTTCAAGGAATATCAATAAACCGGAAGTCGCCATCTTGGAAATTTATGCTGCTTAGAACATCCTTTTCCTGCAAATACTAATAATTGTTGTTCCATTGTTTTCCAGTATATTATACATATCCAATAATATACATGCATAGGGGAAACTTTATTTACGTTGGAAATTTCCAATAAAGTAAACTTCTTTTACGTTGAAAATTCCAAATAACGTAAATTTTTTTTTTACATAAATCGAATAAATTCTTTAAAAAAAGATAGTTCCCCCTCGGCCAGAGTAGCCCATATAGAGAAAAAAGAAAAAAAAAGAAATAAATCGAATAAATTCTTTAAAAAAAGATAGTTATTTGTAATTTACTGCGGACAGAAAGTATACTTTTATTGGGATTTGCTTCGCAGATAAACTTACGTTGTTTGGAATTTTTTTGTTAAAAATTTTGTGCAGTGAATGTTTTATAATATTTTTGGTGTCGTTCCAAAATCCTAAATGGGGACGTCCGGTTTATTGCTATTATTTTAAGAAGTTGCTTGAAAATAATATTTGAGGTCATTTCAAAATCCATTATGGCAACTTCCGGTCCACTAATATTTGTTGAAAACCTTTTCAAATATCTTTTGGAACGAATTTGAAAAGTAGACAAAGCTCATGAATATCTATAAACCGGAAGTCGCCATCTTGGATTTCGGGAAGATCTCAAATATTTTGTTTTTTTTTATATCGACATATCGATTCCTTTCTGAAAATATCCATATTGTAAGGATTTACAAGGAATATCAATAAACAGGAAGTCACCTTCTTGGATTTCGTAGTGACCCCAAATATCGTGTTTTCGTTTTACTCATATTGCAGTGGTTTCCACGGAATATCAATTACCCGGAAATTCGTTTTCGTTTTATGCAAATATATCATTTTACAAAGTAGGTTTGTAAAAACAGTTTATGCTATTTGGGATTTGATTCGTAAAAGAGTTACGTAAAATGAGGTTACAAAGCGTAACCTCCTTTTGAAGGTTTGAGTGTACTTTATCTGTTAAACACAGATTTCGTTCAAAGATTTCACTATTATGAATCAACAGTTTTGCATAAATCATATTCACTCGATTCTATTGTAGAAGTCAATTTCATTTAGGAAAGTTTGAGGAATTCCGATAGTACTTAAAATTTAATTTTTAGTCTACAATTAGTAAGTGTGAGTTCAGTTTCCACTAATGAAAACTGTGAATCATGACTTTCCTTGACCTCGATATCGAATATTGTTCAAACGGCTTTTCTCATATCGAAAGGCTAGACAAACACTGTGAAATACATTCGACTTAGTTCGTCTAGTTCGCACTTTCTGTTCGGGAGTAACCAGGGAAAATGTGCAGTCTATAGTCCCAAAGTCTGCCATTAAATTTAATCCTGATCCGACTTCCGATTCCGGAGTAGCAGGGTAAACTTTGCAGGGAAATTGAAGAAAACTGCACACAGAATCCGCTTGGCCGATTCCCAAGCTTAGTTTCAAATGAAATGTCTTGAAAGTCCCATTGAAACAAGGAATGACGGAAGCTCTATTGAAAGCATACTTAACTACACACCTGGAAAATGTCTGACTGTAGAATTCCATTCCTGGAAATGCGGTTTTCTATCACCGAACCCCTCTTCCCTCTCGTAATCTACCACCAACACCTTTTCACTCCACACTTGGATGAAATCTGTTCTACCGCCCCTGCATTGAACCCTATCGAATTTTGTCCGGACACGACTTCCGGGTCCAGAATGACAGGTAGTTAAGTATAAATTTCATAAGCGTATTTCTATTCATGACATTGAAAAATCGAGCAAAATACTTTCACTTAGCGACATAATTCTTCAATTAAACAGGTTTAGTTTGTTGATAACCAAATACATTGATGTCTGGATATGCCTGATCTTCATTGCTGGTTCCAGAAGTACCGGAAAAAGTGATCGCGTGCCCCATACCGGAAATTACTCAAATTTCTGAGGCAATGCAAATGAAAGTATAATTTTGTCCAGGTGCGGCTTCCGGTTCGGGAATTACGGGGTGCTGTGTGTATGAAATTGAAATCCATCATTTTGATCTGGTCAATCTGGCTCAAGACTGTTTCAATATGTAGTTCATATAAGTTGCTAGCCAAACGAACCGATTTCAGCTATAGCGGTTCCCTGTTCCAAAAGAAGAGGAAATAGTAATCAAAAACGCAAAATCAGTACTCTCTATTGGCTTCTGTTCAGATCCGACATCCGGTTCGAGAACAACATAGTGAAGCGTGTTTAAAATTTCAAATCGTGTATTTTTTAGTTTTATTCATGAGTAAAATTATATAAAGTGCGAATGTAACATTTGGCAATTAACGTGCAGATAAGATGCAAAGATAGATGGGCGCACTGATCGGTTTGACAGGAGTCAGGTCACGGTCGGTCGATCGAGGGTCTTGTGCGTGAGCAGCAGTTTCGAGTTCTCCTGAATTGTGGAAACGCCAGAGATAGTGGATAGAAGTCAACCAGCTTTTCCGGTCGCGGTCGTGATACGTGTGATGGCACGTGTATCGGTTTAGAGCAATGCAACGCTCGCAATGAGTAAGAAGAAAAACTCGTTGCGGTTGACAGAAGTTGTTATTGGAATTTGGAACACTAGACTGAGTGCCAATAGGCGTATTTCGAAAGAGAATTTTTCGGTCTTCCGTAGTAAGAAAGTGCCGTTGCCCGTCGGGCCTATCCGTGACAGTAATTGTTTGTCGGACACGGTCGCAACGTTTTCGCCAAGAGTGAAAACACGGTCTTTGGCTCATCCCCCCCGGACCTCCATCAACAGCGTCATGATCATCGCCGTTAGCGCGATGGCGCATTGATATCAGCAACCCGAGGCAAATAGTGACGAGCAGGCTCATTTCATCACCTTAGAAGTAATTCACAATTGTTTGAGCGGTTATCGTGAATAAAATCTAAACTTGAACACAGCGATTGTGTTAGTTACTTTAATTATTTCTTGGGTGATAACAGATTATTAAACTCGTCGTCATAATTTTTCCGTTGTGTGTAGGTTTCTTTGCCGTAGTTAGGCCCGAACAAGTGGAGGCGAGCCCCTTCTTTCTCTTATCGGTTAACAAAAAAGTATCTTCTAAAATGCTTTCATGCTTAGTAGTTTCTAAAGTCGATCTGGAAAGTTCAATCAATACAGTTTTCTTTCTGAAATTGACACGAGAAAATAATCCAATATTTGAAATACCTAGATGTCAGATATTGGGTCAACAAAGCAGGCGAGAACACCCAATTGGAAATCTGTGATATTATTACCGTTTTTCATTGAAAAACACTGGTGGCATGGATTGCTCTGTTTTTGCACTTTCGATCAGAATTGACAATAAAACACCGTCAAAAAGTTTCACTTCTGCTCGAAAGTGCAAAACCAGAGCAATCTAAGCCACCAGTGTTTTTCAATGAAAAACGGCAAAGGACAATTGTACGATTCGGCGGAATGCAACGGCTCTCGGTCGAATGGTTTTCATTAATCGGCTTTCGGCGAAATGATCCAGATCCACGATTCTCCTAAACATTTAAATCTTTTTTTTCTTACTGGAATATGAGTTAAAATTAAATTATTAAGATTTAAATTGGGTGTTCAAGCACAAGTGATGACTTTACAGCCCTATTATATACATGATTTGGTTATTACCATGAAGACATCATTTGCTTCCGCAATTCTGTGATTTTTGTGTAGGTAAAATTGTAATTGTGAACATTTAAATCTTAGTTTTAGGTTACCTTATTTTCATTTTTCTGTCGCGCGAACTGGAATCAAAAATCAGAACAAATTGACTCAAATTACACGCTCCTCTGGTTATTTGTTAATTCCTACTTACCTTGGTCATGGCTTCCCATCATTTTCTTGGTGGGGGAAAAGGCTAAAAATGACGGTAAATTCGACAGCCCATAAGAGATGCCAAACCTGAAAAGGTCAATACAGTGAGGATACATTCACCCTAAGAAGAATGATGAACCTATTCTAACTATAGAGCATTTCTTTGCCAAATCGTCCATAAATAGCAAAATTCTGGCACGGCATCATTCGATTTACACGTGTGATCGGTATAGCAACTGAAGTATTTTTCACTAGTCTAGAGATTTTTTTCAATCGAAACTGATTTCTGAAAAGGGCGTATGTGTCTAGGCAACATTATTCTTAAACAATTATAACTCAAAATCTCTAGCTTATACGAAAGTTTTGTCTAAGAAGGAGTTGTAGACAATCACTTGAACTTTGAAAAAATATACACTGAAAAAAAATCTACCGATTTTTCAAAATAAAATGAATAAAATTGTTTTTTTCAAAAATTCTTGTTTATTCCATCGTAAGATTTTTTTTATATCATACATCGAAAAACGTTAAGTTACAAAGAAACTAATGAATATTAAAGACAGTTGGAGAGGTGATCTATAAAAAAGTGTCCCGACGAAAAACTTTTTGTTGATTTTCGAAAAACCTATGTTTTTATAGGAATAAATGTGTCCGAGTAATCAAATATTATTCTTCAAGTTAAGCTCAATGGAAATGTTCATATACAGCCACTTACTAAGTGCAGCAGTTTTCGAAGTATGTGAGGAACAAAATCGAGAAAATAGATATTCAATGAGAATACGCCCTTTTTATAAGTTAGTCTGGGTTCAAAGCAAAGTCTTGGCATTACATACCGCCAACCCGGGATGTCTGGGTTCTCCATCGCCAAATTTATTATTTTTTGTAATTCCTATAAAATGCAGAATAAATTATTCTTTGGCATAATAACAATCTCACAAATTATGTGTGGTTTTCATAAGCGTACTGAGTTTTAGTTGCAAAGTACAATATTGTTGATATAATTTGCGAATAATAATAAGTCCATTGTCAATTGTTATTATTTCTTATCGGCACCGATATTCTTCATAGATGTATATTTTCATGTTTTGATTATCTGTATCGACTTTATAATTCGATTTTAAATTTTAACTAAACCTTAAGCTTTACTTTTTGCAGATTAATGTATAATATAATAACGCATTTCTGTGGTGGTCAGGCCCGTACCCATGATTTCGTTTCGGGAGGGGCGCACAACAAACTATCTTAATGATGATCCTGCTTATGTATCTAATTCTGATTGTATCTAAGTATGCTTTCAATAACTTGGTAGATTCTAAAGTATCAGTAATGGGCTGCCCTATAGTCAAGTTTTAAGTTGTTTTTATTCTTTATTAGAAATTGATACAGTATAAATTATATGTAAAAATATCAAGTTGTTCCTGACATCCTGACTGGTTGCTCAAAGTGGTACTGTGAGGGATTGAAGAAAAAATCTCTTAGTGTTAGAGGGTAAGAGATTATATTATTTTTGGGGTCGATTGTAAAGGTTTTAACCATAAGGTCATTCATCTCTTCGGATCAGAAAAACTTTCTAACTCTATGTGCGAGGTTGGGAATCGTTTTGGAATACCATAGTCATGAGTGTTGAAACCATCAATTTGAAAAGAAAAAAACACATTGAAACTATTCAGTAAACTCTTCTAGTTAGCAAATTTTTCATAGTTATTTACTGACTAAATTTACTTCCACTATAACTTCCTAGGTTAGTCATGACGTTTCCGACCCATGGAGTCTTCCTAGGCTGCTTCGGACCATTCGTAAGAATTTCAGTTCATTGTCGGGTAATCGAGCGCATTATATTGGATCTAGGTTTCATGAACAGTTACTTATCGACACCAAAAGTTCAACAAACAAGCTTCCGAAATGCACTCGCATTCGCCCGAATAATGAATGTTTTTGCACCCAGAAGCAGGATATCGTGCGCTTAGTAATAATCCTTGCAGCATCTGATACTTCGCGCACATTCATTTTAGAATCATCCAACTCCATTTAAGATAGTTTCGATACTATCTATTGAAACCTTTTCGTAGGGTCTTTCGCTGCGAGTTTGATGGGTAGTGGAGTTTTACGAAACCACTATTTCACGGTGTAATCTGAAGCAGCATTTTCTATGTTTTTTGGCCGTTTGACCACCCATGAAAATATTTTTTGAAAGAACGAAAATCTTGTTTTTTTTATTAAAAATTCATACGTATAAAATACACATTAGTAAATAAGATGTGAAAGAACAATCAATAAAATTGGCTCATTTCGGAAGGGGCCAGGGCTATAAACTATAAACTTATAAAACCGATACACTGAAGAAGGATGTAAATAGCATTTCGAAATACGTATCTGTGTTATAACATTTGATACACTTTCGTGAAAATAGTGACTATGTGGAATTAAACGGTACAACAACAGTACTATTAGGGCAAATTTTCAATCTTGCCTGATTCTTTAAAATATATTACAAATGGATGAACTGTGGCTTGTTCATTGTTCCAATGACGTCTTTGAACAGTACCATAAAGAATGAATCACAAATTATTCATTTATTTCAAAATAAAGGGAATTTTAAGATTAATCCAAGTATCGTTTATCGCTAGTTACTACCTCTCAGGCAATTTTCGAATTCTATCTCGAAAAAATGTCTCGTCTTTCGAGGTGATCCAAATTTTGGAAGCAAAGTGTTCAATGATACTATCTGTTTCTTTTCGAGGCTTAGATGAACAAGGTTATCACGGAAAGTTCTACAACAATGATTCTCTCCCATCATTAAATAACACTCGTTGAATACTATTGCCGTTTTTCATTGATTCCACTCGATCGGTGCCAGTGTGTTGCCCTGACAGCCGATCAATGAAACGGTTTTGTAAAGTTAGGTTTGCACGCTTGCTGCTTGGAAAAGAAAACGGGTGCAAAATAGTTACCAGCAAATTGCCCCGAAAGTGCATTTTTTTCGTGCGGTGCAAATCAATGAAACACAGTGCACCTGTTTGGATTGCCCGTTTGCACGAATAGAGCGAAACACTCCACGAGTGTTCTCAATGAAAAACGACATATGGCTTTTTGATGGTAGTAATCCTTTATATCATAGGGAAACTTTTACAGCAGAGGAAAGAAAACACCGTGATTACCTAATTTTTTATACGTGGACCGGTTTCCTATGTAAAAGCAGGTATTTTTTTCAATGTGGGGGTTACTTCCTGTGGTTACTGTGTACTTGTTGAACCTGTGATTTTTATAAATCAGTGATTTTTCGTCGTTTTTTTAATATCTAAAAAACAACTAGCTCGCATAGTCGCAATCAACAAAGAAGTGAAATCTGATTACAGAACAATAATCGGATAAGCTTGCCTTCATTTATGTGACAATAAATCGTGTTTTCTCAGAACTCTGGAAACCTAAGTTGTCTAACACTTTTGTCGTGCATACGACTTACTTTACTATGGGGCGCCTTTTAAAAATTTATCCTCTGAGAGAGTGATAAGTTTTTAATCGTGAATATCTCCTGTTGTATCTAATGAATCAACCTAATTCTTGCTACATGCCATCGGAAATATGAACACAATTTTATGATAAAATTTTCAGTTGTGTGACATAATCTCAATTAGTTCAAAATTAAACTTTTCTGAAATGTTTGGTATAAACGAATATCAAAGAGGATAATTCATAAGGCGCGCTTGCCTTTCTCGTATTTTGAAAGCTCGAATAGAATCGAAAATTTTCAACTTGAACGTGTATTGCAACAACGTTGAAGTTTTTCAATAGTAGACTATTGAAAAACCTGTCTGATTTAACCCATTACAGCACCAGCCAATCAGAACGCGAGATGCCTGCATCTATACAAGAGCATTCATATAAAAGTTGATTGGTTCAATTTGCCTACCTTTTGCTGAGCAACTGTTCCCGAAACAAGACACACGAGAGCAACATCGAGGACCTGTCGCCTCATGGTTTCCCGTTCTGCGAACAGGAAAAGGAATTTTGGCAAAGGGGCTGTCCGTACACCGCTGCCAGTAGCAGGTATAAAATGAAATGTGATGTGAGAAATAGCGTTAATAAATTAAACTGTCTCTCAGTTAAACTGATAAAAACAAATTTAATCAAAAATTATTAACTAGAAAATTACCGTAAATTAAAAGATGAAAAGTAACATTACTGCATCACTTGACATGTAACATCATACAGAAATGTAACCAAAGAGAAACAATAAATATTTAATGAAAAAAGAAATAGCGTCATTTAAGTGAAATCAGTTACTCTGAACGTACGAGACACCGTCAGCACGATGGTACCGAAAACCAGTAGAAAGGCAGCCAAAAAGTCCAGCAAGGCCCATTCAAAGCACTTTTCAGTGCTTTTCAGACAATTCAAAGCACTTTTCAGTGTTAAAGATCATCATAAAGAACTAGTTGAATTTTGTCGCTTTCCTACCATTTTCTGAGCAGCTGTTGCCGAAACAAGACACACACGGGAACCATCTCAGATCTAAAAGCAGATCTTGTTGATTGTGACAATTCAAGTCACTTTTTAGTTCCACAGATAATCAAAAAGAGTTAATTAAACTTTCAATATTTCCTACCGAAAGATACATCAAGATGGAAGTTAATATATACTAGTATGGGGTCGTGTGAAAATTTTTATACTAGTATGGGGTCGTGTGAAAATATGCCATGCGAAACAGGGTTGCCATATATACAGATTAATCTGTATTATTATTATTATTATTATTATTATTATTATTATTATTATTATTATTATTATTATTATTATTATTATTATTATTATTATTATTATTATTATTATTATTATTATTATTATTATTATTATTATTAATATTATCATTATTATTATTAAAATTAATCTTGCATACCGTAGATCGTCGATACATTTCAGACCAAGCCATTGCAATTGTCTCGTACTGAAATTTCGAAACTTTATAGCTTCAATAAAAATAAACTACAAATTTGTCTTACCTAGCCTCCTATATAAGTAAATTAAAAAGGAATTGTTTCAAGTTTGGAATATATAGTTGTAAAATAGTAGCTGTTTAATGTAACTAATCTGTACTTTAATGTGATGCATCGCTTCTAACTCTATTAGTGAAAAAGGGGAAAGCTGCACAGAGCGTGTCAGTTTTTTCGTATTCACGACATCCAGTTATGTCTCTGACATTACCCACCCGCCTTTTTTTCGATATTATAAATTTAGGACCCGAATCCCTCAACCTACCCTGAAATATGTCCAATCGATATCTATCGCAGGTAGTTGAAGCCGGAACTTATAAGAGTTAATGAATGGAAATGAAATGTTTCGAAAAGAGATAAAAATGAAAAAAGCGGATATGACGATACAAGCTGATATGGATAACGCGACATGAAAGTGTCAAGACTTAGACTTAGCGCTCAGCCTTGGAATATAATAATTAAAGATTTCTACTAAGTCGATAACAGACCTGATTAATTTTCTCAATACTTTAATTTCTCAAACAGCTTAAAACCATACTCTCAAAAAATAAAAAAGCATTCAAAATTTTCTGCAAAAGATTTATTTCTTAGCTGTACGGATAATTTGAAATATTGAAATGGTCTTTGAAAAATATAAAATGCGCTCTCGAATAATAAACTTATTTTTCTGCGGTCAAAGCTGTCGTTTTGTATGAGATAGAGAGAGAGAGACTAAAAAACCCAGGCGCCCACACGTCTGTCATTAAATCAGCCCGAACTCGCAGAAAAAAGCGGTCCTTCTTTAAAAGACAAAGATTGTGATATGGTTTTCTGGTGCCACTAACTAACGACGCAGAAGCGGTTCGTGGACCGGTGAAAGTACGCGTTAACTGATTCTTAGCAACCGCATCTGGGAACAACATCTTGGGACGGTTTATAGCAATTAATTCTAATTGTCGTCGTACCCACCGGTAATCCTTAGCATTGATACCGAGACGACGACGATGACGACGACGCCGCCGGTTGTTGGATCCATGGACGGGGAGTGGGACAAATTAAATTTTAATTGCTGGGAGGATGTTTCTGTCTCGCACTTCGTGCAGATGGAGATCGATTACGGAGGAGCGAACTTTATTTGAACAGTTGGTGGAAAATAATGGCACTTGAACTCAAGGCTTCAGAGTTTGGCTCACATTTGAGCGTATATGTTTTGCAATACATCCACATCGACAGTCCGCTTGCGTCGTGTGGCGCGATGAAAACAACAGGAGATGTAACCTTTTCATAATTCTCGAAATGCCGTCGACTCCTCTACCAGCACGTATGTCATACTTTACAAGTAAACAAAATTGATAGCGACACTTGGGTTATTTATTGGGAAACTTTGCGTGTGCTTCACTACAAAGGGAATGTAGATACGTGTTATCTGGCAATGTTTACCCCCTTCGGGTGATCGCGCCAATACTCCGGAGCTCTTGGTGCCGCAAGCGCGAAATATAATCACCTTCCGCGCTGCGGGGTGTAAATCCGTTTTGCCATTCACTTCTCCAGTTTAGTTACTATACCTGTATGTCTGCACACCCCTTTGTCTCAGTGTCATCAATATGTCCCAAGCGCTAGTCGTAAAGTTCATCACATGGAAAGGGATCGTAACATATTTTGTTGCCTTCAATTCACACTTGCACGCGTATGGTTTTCCAAAGGAGTACAAAGGTGAGAGGAAAGTATGCGAACTCCGATTAAACGTCTCCGAGCAGAAACGGGAATTATTCAATTTCATTCAGCCGATAAACAGTACCATCTGGAAATATAAAGGGAACAGGGTGTATTGTTTTACAGTGCACATTTTTTGGGCGTCTATTTAGACTCAATAGGCAAAACTGCAGAGTTTTTATTACAAAGTATTGCATATTGTTCGCACAAAACGGTGTTTAGTGAAGGCCTAGATAGAAGTGATATTGAACCTAAGCAAATAGAGAGCTGCAATGATTGAAACTGAATTCTTAATCCATGTATGCAATTGAAATTCCTACTCAGTTGGATGCTTGATTATAACCTTAATTTACAGTTTATCTCTAGCGAATATCCAGTCAAGTAGATATAAAACATGAAAAAAAATAAACCCAGACCGATGTGAATGTTGCTGTCTATTTCATTATTGCCTGAAGTTTAAAAAGAAACTGTTTCGACTTTTGAACATGAACTATCTATAATTTTTATAGAGACTGTTCGAGAAAATATGAGACAAATGAAAAACGCTACAATCTTGCAATAATTGTAGATCTGTCAATTTTTATAGTAGCATCCTTTCTTTACACTTTACTTTTCTTCAACCACTTGTAAGTGTTTATTTGTTTAAAAATTCATTGGCATTCAGCACAACACAGTTGAAATATTTTGCACAGCTAGAACCTGGACTGTCACCGAGACAAGCAGCGAAAATTGAAAAAAGTATGTGAGAACGCCGCGAGAAAAGCAATCAGTCGAGAAAAAGTGCGGCTGACCCTCGTTTGGATAAACGTATACCGAAGGTGTTCAAGCAGAAGGATAAATTGCCAGTTTTCTCAAAAAATTGGCACATCGAAGTCAAATGTTTCCGTTTGAATCCTCGAACCCATGAAAAGTAAAAGTAATCCAAATGCAACTACGATTTGGCAAGCTTTTTGTGGCTGCTGTAAGAGTTTGCAATCCTTCATCACAGTTGTTTCGCTGAACAGCAAAATATAGATCAAGGAGTGTTGACAGAAATGACTTCTTCCCATGATTCACAGCCACGAAGATCCTACGATATTCTGGTCAGATCTTGCGTCTTGTCATTATGCAAAATCTACTAAAGGATGGTATATTAGCAAAAACGTTACATTCGTTCCAAAAGACACGAACCAACCAAATTGCTCGCAAACTTGACCTATTGAAAAAATTTTGGCATTGACGAAGGCACATTTTGGCAAACATGTCTTGGCAGCAAAAACTATTGAACTGGTCTGAAACGATTGGGAATAAGTGTAAAAAATTGTCTTCAAAATGTATTTGCTGAATCAAATGAAGAAAATGGAGGCTCCACAGTTGAGAAACGTTTGTTAAAAACCTCCTCTTAATCCACCTATTTATGTGATAATGTCTTTTTCTTGTCATTAAACCAGTAGCATTAGAATTCCTTTTTTTCGAATTTGGTCTGATTTTTGATACAAATTCTATCAGGTTGATTCGATTAGTTCACAAAAACGGGATTCTGTTAAACATTGGAACTCGATCATTGGTCACTTTTTGAACAAATGTCGGGATTGAAAATAAATACGATTTGTCGGTTACGTCACTTATACGATTAAGCTCTGGAACCGAGAGTATGTGCAATCTGATCTTCAAACTCAATCAATGATCCAATATAAACTTCGAGATGAGCATAAGCTTGTTGAAATCGGTACAACCATCTCCGAGAAAATTGAGTGGAGGGAAAGGAATTGAGTATGTCGGTTACGTCACATGTACCATTATATCTTCGGAACGAAAAGTTACAGTTATTTGCTTTTCAAACTTGATTCACAACACAACAGTAGCTTTCAAACGAACGGTTTAACCATCTGCAAAAAAATTTAGCGGTGCCCACATACAGACATTTTCCGATCTCGGCGACCTTATGATCAAAAAAGATCCGGAATTTTCATTTTAAAATTCCCGCGCTTGTCCAATTGATAAACTTTTATTCTCTCAACGTTGGCAACAATTTTATACACATTCTGTCAAATTTTGACGCATATCGTACGATTAGTTTTTGTTTTGCGTCTATATAAAGAAGTTGAAAGATTTTCGTGTGGCGATTTTTATAATGGATGAAAATTTAGAACAACGTGCGTGCATCAAATTTTATGTTGCAAATGGATTTAAGTGTTCCGAAACGTTGAAAATGTTAGAAAAGGCCTTTGGTGAATCGTGTCTAGATAAAACACAGGCATACGAGTGGTATAAACGCTTCAAAGGTGGTCGTACAAGCTTGGATCATGATGAGATCCCTGGCCGCCCAACAACATCTGTTACTGAAGAAAACATTGAATCAGCGAAGCAAATCGTGTTGCAAAATCGTTCTGTACCAATTAGAGAGATTGCTGTGTTGTTGGGCATCTCTTATGGATCAGCCGAACACATTTTAACTGATGTTTTGGGTTTGAAACGCGTCGCTTCTCGGCTGGTGCCAAAAAAGCTGAATTTCATTCAAAAACACAGCGTTGGTTGTGTCGCAGTTTTTGGCCAAAAACTCAACCAATGTCATCAACCAAGCACCGTACTCTCCAGATATGGCCCCGTGTGAGTTTTTCCTCTTCCCCAGACTCAAATTGCCAATAGTATTCGCTGCGTGAACTGAAGGCCATACCTTCGGCGGCCTATAAAACTTGTATGGAAAATTGGATCAAGCGTTGACATGCATGTATTGCCGCAGGAGAAGAGTACTTTAAAGGCGATAATAAAGAAATTTATTAAAAATTAAAATTTGGCGTTTTACCTTTTTTTAAATGAAATTCCGGTTCTTTTTTGATCATAAGGTATGACACAAGACAGAGCTTCTATGATGGCAATACAAACTGAAGTCATCGAAGTCTGTTTGAGACAACCATATATTGATTATTTGAAGGCTTAGTAACAAAAAAAAACTCATGTCCACTTTTGATTTTAACATACGTTCTCCAGTTGCAATTAAAATGAACCAACATTTTACTCGCGCATCGTGTAAATTTGAACTGCTTGAACCAACGTGAAGCATGAATATATCTTTGAAAGAGAAACAGAAGGTCGAAGGTCGCAAAAAACGTTTTAAAGAGAGTTTCAAGCGGAAACTCAATCTCTAACGTCGGATGTGTCGTAAGCAAACTGGAAGTGTCGTCTGCAATCGTGCATGAAAAACGAAGTGGACTGTCAACCTACAACTAGAAGGTTACTCCAAATCGTGTCGATAAACTGGACAAGTCGGGCAGAATACAATTACGGAAGCTTTACATAAAACTGCTGACAAAGTGCGGTTGCCCGGGACAAGATAATGAATCCTACGAAACATCGAGGCAGTCTTAAAACAACTTCCTTAATAGAAATATTATATGGCAATAAGAGGAAGAAAGTAAGTAAAAAAAAGCGGGTGGGTAATGTCTGAGACATAACTGGATGTCGTGAATACGAAAACAACTGACATGTTCCTTAACACTTCCGAATATCAATTGTATGAATTATGCAAGCATTCCCCTTTTTCACATGTTTCACAAAAACAAAGAAAGCTTCACTTGATCACGATTACTGTGAATTTCACACAGCGAAAAGTGCACAAATCTAACAAAACTGTTCTTGATTTGCACTAAACTGAGGATAATTACCTTCGATTTGCGAACAACAAATCCTAATAGTTCTTTAGAAAACTTTTAGAGCCATTAGAACGGCTGATTTTGTGTAATGCTCTCCACCGTTGTTTTTTCACCAATGCTAATGACTGGCAGCTGTGACGTAATCGCTCTTGTCGGAAGCGAAACTAGCTTTGAAACGACACACAACACATCTGCTCGCAGTGGCGATAGAATCCAAACTGATCCAATTTTTGTTGAGAGGCTTGTTTTTACCAGATTTCGTTTGTAGCTTTTTCACTAATGGGCGGTCCTAACGGCTATAAAAATAGCCGCATACAGAATTTTAATGTTGATTATTTCATTTCGGATTTGCATAATTTATTGAAATCAACTATCAATACGCTGTAGGGATTCGTTTCTTGCATTCAGAAGGACCAAATTGAGGAACTCACTGCGATATTCACCACTTTTCGGAACATTTTTCTCGAACGATTTGTTGTACAGCAGCAGATATTTTGATCTCTTCCTTAGAACGCGTTCTGATTGGCAAGTGTTGACATGGGTCAAATGAGACAGGTTTTTCAATAGTGTACTATTGAAATACTTCAATGCTTTTGCTATACACGTTTAAATTGAAAAATTTCGATTCTATTGGTAGTTAGATTATATAAATCCTTTCACAGATCACTGAGCTATGAACTTTGAAAATACGAGAAAGGCAAACGCGCCTTATGAATTATCCTCTTTGATACTCGTTTATACCAAACATTTCAGGAAAGTTTGATTTTGAATTATTTGAGACTATGTCACATAACTGAAAATTTTATCATGAAATTGTGATCATATTTCTGATGGCATGTCGCAAGAATTGTGTTGATTCGTTAGATACAACAAGGAATATTCACGATCAAAAACTTATCACTCTCTCAGAGGGTAAATTTTGAAAAGGCACCCCATAGTAAAGTAAGTCGTATTCACGACAAAAGAAAAAAAATCAAATACATTCAATTGTCATGGATCGCAAAGAATTATCCCGCACGGCATTTGTTTTTACAACTTTACATCGCTATCAGAACAATCAATCAGGAAATCAATGTACGGGCTTCCTGGGAAACGTTTGTTACCTTTCCTTAAACATCACAATTATTCCACTCTATTTCGAGAGGATTTGGCATCTTGCTATTATGGAAACAGCTGGTTATATATTTTAACTCAATGTAGAAACAATAAATTTTTCATATCTTTCTTGCAGAGAAATCCCAGGAAATTATAATTCCTTCGACAGAGTCATTCTGCTTCGATTGAAACAAATGTTAGTCGGACCGCATGAAGTCTGGAGTTTATACCAGATAAAAATGAATTTCCAGTCCACTATTCTGCAAGTAATTCTTAAAAATGACTATATTATTTACTATCAATTTTTCGGTAGTTTGTTTGCTGATTTAGTGAAGTATATATATAAAAAAGGGAACATTTTTGCAGCAGTAAGTAGGTTTATTGCTTTGAGTGTGAAAAAAATGTGACTGAACGGGGGGCGGGTATAGCGTAATGAGTTAGTCGATACCTTTCACGCAGCTCACCTGGGTTCGATCCCCAACCCGCACATAGGGTCAGAAAGCTCTACTGGCCCGAAGAGGCGAATGGCTTTAAGGGTCAAACCTGAATATTTAAAACAAAAAAAAGTGTCATAAACATCTCATTCATGAGATATAATAGTAGAAGTGACGTAACCGGCAAATCACACTTTTTGAATGTGTTCCATTTTTTCGAATGTTGCTCAGCCGATTTCAATAATCTTATGTCGTTTTCGCTTGATGCCAAACCTAACCCAGTTTCCACTCTAATGCTGTCGAACCGTTTGTTTTAAGCCAGTTTCGAAACTAATTTCAACGTTGTTGAACTGAAAATCGAGTCAGTTTCGAACTTGGTTTTTATATCAGGTTTACTTAAACCCTCGTTGCTAAGTGCGAAATCAACACAGTTACCCTGGGTCAGTTTCAGTTTTCTCAAGCGAAAACGACATTAGACTCGTTAGAAAGCTACTACTTGTTTATTCTGTTATTTGAAGTGTCTCCTGGTGGACATTTTTGAATCGAACAACTACACTCTTAGCAATTCGCATATTTATCTCGTAAATGGCTGTACCGATTTTTACATACTTGAGTTCATTTTGTAAAAGGGCCAGTTTTGTCACTCAAGTTATTGGTGTTGCTTTCGGCTCCGGAAACGGAAATCAACTAAATGAATACCCCACAACAAACAACGAGCGGGTCAAAATAAACGATATAAATTTCATTAATTAAAAACACAATGAATGAATGTATCGATTCATAAGGTTATTTGAATAACAAAACAAAGGTACAGGTTTACAGAAACAAGGAATCACTGGTACACACAAGAGACCAAAGAACAGTCGAAACTGTGCAATTTACTTGGCTCATATGTGCTCCAAAAATATCGAAGATTTTTCTTTCACTCGGAAAGTTGGAGGTCATCGTTTCCACAATACTTAATCCTCCCAATTAATTCAATCTTATTATCTTATTCAATCTTCTACGGTGCCAACTTATTGGGTGAGCTAGAAACCAAATTAATGTAAATATGGTCTGTTCTTGCGAAGAAAAAGTTAAGGTAGTGTAGTTCTGAATTGGGGGCTGTCCATAAAAGACGTCACGCCGCAAGGAGGAGGGGGGTGTTTCACAAAACGTGACCTTTTGTGACAGGGGGGAGGGGGGAGGGTTGTTGGAATGTGAAGTCCAATATTTTCAATGATAGCATTTTTGGAATGCCTAGTTATAATACTGCTTTGCCCTATTTCCTGAAAAAATCTTTACAATAAACGTTTACATTCTATATGAAAAAGTGTATTTGTTGATGTAAAAGCTTCTTCTTGTAAATTCGGAAATGAATAATGCAGGAAATCATTTCTGTTGTGATTAACAAAAGTGCACGGAGGGGCGAGTAAATTAGCAAAATTAATAAATTTGCTTAATATGAGTAAAAAAAAAGATGCTTTCAAACGGTTTAACTTAAGTTTTGCACTGACAATTTTAGTCAGTACATATGAGTTTGGGTGCACTAATCGCTTGGATTTATGAATTTTTTAACTTTCGGATATCTAATGATAGGTAGTAATCAGATGTGGTTTTCCTCCACCAAGATCAAAGATGATCGAATCATCCAATGATTGAACTTACATGAATCAAGAATCATTTTAGCTCAAAATCACTACCGATTTTGTGTGACGGAAGATGAGTACCGATTTTGATCGATGTGATTTAAAGATCACTGGTCAACTGATCTTGAAAAGATCAGATCAGAAATCATCTTTATTGGGTAAGATCACAAATGATCTTCTTTGGCAGTAAATCTCGATTTGATGAGGTTTTTATCTTTATTTTCTCAGCCCTGTATGCTACACTAAGGAAATATTATTCCTTAGCTAAAGAAATAATATATCTGTGTACCCCTAGAAGGATTAAAACAGATGATTTAAATGTTTCATCAATTCCAATCAAATACTTTTATCAAATTATATAAATAATACTAATACAATAATTTCAATGGCTTTGTAGTTTTAGTGGTACTTTTTAATCTTATGCCAGCATGTATTAAATCGATTTTTCCCTCATATTTATATGGTTTGTCATACATATTGAGTATATATTGAGATGAATTTTATTTATTTTGAATTCGTGACATGTGACATAGGGGGATGGGGGGTCTTTGTTGCTGTGACAATTTGTGACAAAGGGGGGGGGGGGGTGGGGAGTCAAAAATGTCCAAAAAAAGCGTGACGTCTTTTATGGACAGCCCCTTGGTCGAATCAAGCAACAATTTGCAGTTGTATCCGTCGTATACTCCGGATTGGGAGCAGTGTGATTTCGTTTCGTTTCTAAATCTTAAAAAGTGACTCGCCAGGAAAAGATTGTTACAGTTGTTTTGAGGTTATTTTGGAAATATCAAGAAAATGTTTTTTTTTAGAGCTGAATGAAGAAGAAGGTAAATGGAAGAACGAGAAATCAAATCATCACTTTGTCTCAATTCTCTTACGTCTAGTGTAGGCTAAGTAATTAATAAGTAATCGAAACTGTTTCATTGCAGCATTTTGATAAAAAAAAACTGTTCTAATCCACCTATTGGTGTGATGGCGCCTTCCTCATGTTACTTATACTCTCATGAATAATACAATAACATTTTTCAAAACACTTTCCATTGGAGCTTGGTTAAAAACAAAACGGTCTGTTCGGGCACGAAACAATTTTGAATAACCAAATTGAGAAGAGTTTATCCCGATAAAATGATAGTTTGGAATTTTGAATACACTTCACCCTGTAGCTCCGGAACCGGAAGTGGGATCCGGAAATTCAATAGCAGTATATAGAGCAAAAAAATTTGAAATCCCATTTGGTCACCACTTTGAAAATGAAATAAGATCGATCCGTGTTGAAGTTTTTGAATTGGTGCTTCCAGAATTGGGAACTTGGGTTGTTTGGCCAGCAACTGACATAACTTTACATTTCATTCTCGTTTTTACTTCGTCGTTCTGAATGATGGATTTTTCTGACTTTGACTTTCTGGTATATTGTATGGCTAGTTACGAGGATTTTTTTTCGTTTCAAGCTTATTCATAGAAACACGCTCTTGAATTAAATATTATTCTACTCGTCCAAATAAAAGTCAGCATTGTTATACAAGTATGTGAATCTTCAACCATCTACACGAACATGGAGCGCTTATTTTTTGTAATTTTTGCACACGTCACCCTGTAACTCTGGAACCGGAAGTCGGATCCCGGATAAAATTTAAAATTGTTCTATAGAACAGTATGGCTTTTCAACTGAATCTTGGATTGTAAAAGTCAATTCATCCATCTCGGAGTAAGTCAAGTGCATATTTTTTGCATATATACACGCACACACATAGACATTTTACGATCTCAAAGAGCTCAGTCGAATGGTATATGACACTCGGTTTAAAAATCAGTTTTCAAAGTGATTGTATAGCCTTTCTATATGACAATTTCAATTTGAAGACAAAAGTATTGTGGAAACAGGAAGAAAGACAAAATTGCATTGTGAAAATAAGAAGTTATATGATTTAAAGAATTGATCTTTTCATGTCAAGTAAGCATTAACCATTGCAGGCAAATGGACCTTATGCTTGTTAATGAAATTCGCTTTCACCACTTTATGTCTTGAAAAACAGATTATAATATGACTTTCTAAGAAATGGAAAGATAATTTCCCATCTAACTGCAGAATCTAAAATCATAATTAAAATCACAACTTTAGTAGCTTTTTTCTAACTATCAGCTTTGAAAATCAGTGCACTAAGAAACCAACACCCTTTATTATAAGCGAGAGCTGTTCAATGTCGAACTGATAGGAAGACAAATGTAATAAGCAGTTCAACTTCGGATATTCATCGTCAAGAAAACGAATAATTGATTTCTTTCTTACTTATTTATTCAATAAAATACTTTCAAACATCCTCTTACAGAAATGGATATCAATCCATGAATCAAGTTTTAATTTTATTTACATCAGGTACAATCACAATTCGCACATCTGTCGATATCCCGTCGTTTTTCGAGCAAATGGATAATATTGAATTACATCTCACACGTGGCTGCCGAGATGATTTAATGCGTTCCGATATCCGGCGAAGCGATATCCCGCGAAGAAGTTGCCTTGGAAAACACCATTAACATGTCTAATGTTCTGCTTTCATCTTCGTGCCGCGGACTATACAGGCTCACCAAGCACCTTTCACGGTTTTTTATGCATTAAGTAGCATCAATTGAGATTCACGGGAGAGTGTCTAAGAAGTCCCAGAGGACCAATATCAATAGCGATATCACATTTTCTCTCCCATTCCGTGGGGCACACGTGTTTTCTCGGCAGCCTTTCGCTGTGTTCGAAGGAAGCAACCGCGAAGGTACAGTTGGAATATCCCATTTTCTGCCCCTGGAAGAACACGCACATTCTTCGGGAAAGCAAACTGGGTCGTCGTGTGGGTGTCGAATCAATAAAATATTGATCGAGAAGCGAATACACTTTTCGGAGTGTGCTCCATCAGACCAAGGCTCCACAGTTTGGTACGCCGGACTGCTGACACTTTGTTTCTGTTTAAGAAACTTAGTAAAATGTATCAAACACACACCGGCCAGAAAAAAAAGTACTTCTTCAAATTCAACTCATTCAGTGGACGGAAAATGAACAAAACCATATTTCGCTTCAAAGTTTTGCAATTGGATTTTTTTTTGTTCGTCTGCTTTCCGGGGAATTTCAAAAGCAGAGGCACTGAAGCAATATGTCCCGCTCGAAGCAATCATCGGAGCGAAACGAGAAGATTCCCAACTTTTCAACGAAATCGCAGGGAGTCGGGGCTCTTTTGTCGATTCGCGACGAGGATTCTATCCGATGGCTAGGCAATTATAAGTTTTATCGTTTGTGTTGTGTGAGTATACCGAAACTAGTCTTTTTCCGTCTCTTTCTCTATCGGATGAAACTGATGACTAAACAAAAAGCAAATATGACTTCAAATGGTAGCCCATACGAAGCGCTAGTTACAGGATATCAGTGATGCTTTTTCTCGGTGCCGATGAATTTTGAATCAAATTTTCCCCGAATTAGGTTGGCTTTCAAAGTGACGATTCTCATTGTAAGAATTAACTAATTCCATTGAGAAAAAAACCAATTTCAGCTATAGCTATGTGTCAGGTGTCGAAATAAGGAAAGTTTTACTACGAAAAATACTTATCTTGATCTTTTTGTGTTTTCAAATAGGGTGTTTGAAAAAAATTCAAATATGCATTCTTGAAACGAAAATTTTTCTCTATAAGTTTCATTCATGTAAATAATGAAATTCCCGTTTTTTTGCTGTGCTGCGGTCAATGAACAATTCCATCGGTTCAAAAACGTTTTTGTTTGGGGCAGTGGCTCGATGCAGGAATGGGGAATGCACGATTACTAAAAATAAAGCAGGTCAAATTGTCATGTGTACAAACAATTCATATTTTGTACGAATGACTGGTTTTCAATAACAGTGAAAAGACAATGAAAATGTCATGTTCAGTTATGCATCCAGTAGCTGATAATGCATTTGTAGTGCCGTGCGGCAATTTCACACGCTAGATTTTGTTATTAGCTCTGGCAGAGAAACATGCGACTGTCGTGAATTGCTGATATTTAATCGGAAATGCCTCGTAAGCTAGGTAATTGAAGGGCAGAGCTCTTGTCATGTTAGTCATTTAAGCGGTACTGGTTTGTTTTGCTCGGGGGTGAAAGATGGGCGAATAAACACATTTAGATCGACCGAGGGGTGCGTTTCATTAGGTTATCCATGGTATGTAAACGGAATGAGAAAAATGTAAGTGCAAAAAATGTGCTGGGTTTCGTTATTGGTTTTGCTACAGACAGTATTATGGCAAACAGTGCCTGTATGTATGTGTGCGTGGGTGTTATTTTTTCTAATGACAGGCCAACCCCGCTTCGAAGTGATGTGTCGTTTCAGTGACATAACCGCAAAACCGGTTGATTGTCGAGGAAAATTGGCACTTGAGATCCTTCGCAAATTACGTGGTCGGTTGAGGTGTCATCGTATGATTGATGGTGTGTCATAAAAAGAACATGATTTTTCATTTATATATCAGCTTCATCTTCTGAAAAACATATGTTCATAATGGGCTTAGTTTACAGTTGATCGATCAATGTGCAACGAGGAATGACTTGAAAGGAGGGCTGTTTTTTGTCCGAGGAGGAATATGTCAATCCTAAGATCCCATTTCTCGGTCTTCATTTTATATAGATCTATGACATGTTTGTACAATTTCTTACTTTCCGTAGCTCGATTACCTGACAGACGGGAAAATCTATGCGGCTACCATCTTCCGAGAACAATCCGAACGAGATTGATTTGATAGCTGGCCTACCACTCACAGTGGTCTGGGATCTTGAAATCGATTCAAAAGCAATCGTGAAATACCTAGAAAAACAGGAAATATTTCTCTTTTCTTCCTTTCTGATTGGCTTTCCAGGAACTCAAACATACCATTTTTCTTACTACCAGCAGTCAGACACCACGCAATTACTGTTTGATATTCGCCTCATTTTTAGTCGGAGCATGAACAAATTTTCCATAAACTGTTGATTCTCTTGGTTTTCACATATTTTATTGCCGATCAGCTCGAATCAGATACCATCTATTACCAATCATTATATATTTAAATCGCATTTTGTAAATTATCAGAATTTTGTCAAATCATGCATTATGGGTTGAATCAAATTGGTGATGCAGTATTTGTCAAAATCACTGCCTTCGTCTAGTGACTATGTAATTTATTTATTTTTCATTGCGCCTTTGTTGGTCTCAATAAAGTATTGGTAGGATGGAAAACGCCTATTTTAAAATCAGTCATCCTCAGATGCTCGTAAAAATCTGTCATCTTTTCGTTGCGTTCTCAAACGTACATGCTTACATAAACACATTTTCACAATCCTAAAAGCAAAGTCTTGGCATTACATTCCTTTTGTGGAATTTGACCTTTCTGTTTCAACAGGCTTCGCAGCCGATTCTTAGTGTACAGAATCATTGCATGGCTAGTACTACGGATCCTACTGACACTAAGAATCCTACCAGGTCGGGGCTCGGACATACGACAACTGGCTTGTAAGACCAGCGCCCTATGCATTGAACCGCCAACCTGGGACACAATCCTAAGCATATCATATTAAATGACAAACAATGTATAGTATTATAAAACAACTGGGTTGTTTCGTCGTGTTCTCCGCATGCAGAATAGTTTAATTGGCAAAACGATATATCAGCTCGGAGAATGTTACGAGTTCGAGCCCCGTCCTCGTGGTAGGTTTGTCATAGTTTTTCATTCCATTTCATTTTAAAGCTTAATTTTTTTTAAAGAAGTAAGTCCTGTCATGCTTACATGCATGAGATAAGCCCATTCTCTGTCCGTTTGCCAGTACCAGACGATCAAAATCTCAATGAATTACGTTTTAAATTACTCTGCGTTTGTTCTTCGTGTCTGAAGCAGCGAAATCTATCAGTAGCTATTATTGTCTTGAACAAACATCCTTCTTGTATATGATAAGAGTTCGAAAAAATCGAATTAATTAAGAATATCTAAAGAGCAGCACAGTGAAAATCAGTTCAACATTATCTCTAGTTCCGTGAAAGAGTTCCATATAAATACTAGCGGCACTGAAATCTGTCGTGAATAGAGGCGGAGCTAACGTGAACAAAAGTTTAACAAACACAAAACGAGCTGATTCCCAATTGATTGTCAATTGAATTACTTCAGTAGAATAGCTTTTTAGAGTCGATTTGTTGTTCTTGTGAATGATCGATGAAAAACATTTTTTTTTATTTTAATGACATTTTCTTCAAATGCCAAGTATCAACACTATATCGAAGCAAACAATTCTCTCTGTAATATAACAGCGTAAGAATTAAATTAGTAAATTTTCTGGATTTATAGAAACGCAATTCAGGCCGCCTTGCAATCTGCAGGAATGGTTTTGAGTAGACTTTTACTAACACCAAACAAATAGCAAAGGGAATTTATTTACTCAAAATTGAAATTTTTGTTAGGAAAAGCTATGACGTTATATTGAAGATCAAAGATAGCATTGAAGATCAAAGATGACATTTTTTTCGGATAAAATACTATGGATAGTACTATTGTTGTCGGTGAGACGAATTTTTTGCTATTAATTTTGGCTCCGCATATATGTTTTAACCTTTATTACAGCGTCATAAACAAAAAACTGTGAGCGAAAATTTTTGAAATAAAGCTCACGTAGTACCATAAATTTGACGTGAGAGCATCATTAGCTTAGCTTTACTCAACGGAAAACGAATTCGAAAAAGGTAAAGTAATAAAATATCGAAAATAGAAATATGCGAAAATACATAATTGAGGTTAAACTCGAACATGCAAAATCATTGCTTGTTCATTTGAGCCCTCTTCGAAAAATCATATTATTCCCTATCGTTCAATCGGTAAAGACGTTTGACGACGGTTATGACGGTTAAAAATTTTGATCAAAATAAAATAAGTTCAGCGAAAAAACTATTCCATCCAAATGTTGGTTATAGGCTTTGTTTGAATTTAAACTGGTTGATTAACCTATCATGTTCTCTTTCGATTGTGTCAATTCAACGAAAATTGAATCAAATGAAAACCTGTGCCCCTGTTACTGCTGTATAAGAAACTCACGTTAAATGGGTAGTAATACTTTTAAAGCAGTATAATAAAACCTACTTTGTGATTAAATTTTTATTTTTGTTACTATTATCTTCATGATTAGTATGATGGGTTCGGTTGTGTTTTGAGAACATTGTAAGTTTTCGTTCTCTCGTACACATTATAAGAAATTGAATCGATTTGCATCGTCATTTTGAATGCGGTTTGAAAGTTTTGACAATCATCACCCTATAATTTCGGAACCGGAGATCGGATTTCGATGAAATTGCACAGTATTTTTTAAAACAATGAGAGATTTAATTTGAATCAAGGTTTGGGAAAAATCGGTTCAATCGTTGCGGAGAAACTGAAGTGAGTTCCATTTTTGGATTTTTTCTTCACTATTATCGCTGCTTTTAGAAATGGAAACCGAGGTTTAGTAGTCTCAAAGTAGGTTTATAGATCTAACAACTAACAAGATCTGCCAACTAGAAAAATTTACCAGTATTTTTTATTGAAATTTGCAACTTGTTTCGCCCTCACTTGTGAAAAAAACTCGTGGAATTGAAAATTTTTCACTTATCCTACTGCAATACCGGAACCGAAAGTCGGATGCGGATTGACTTCTAAGAGACTTTTCGAAGAATTTTAAGACCTTTTATTTACATCTTAGTTTGTGAAAATTAATTAAAAAATATTCCGAGAAAATTGAGTGGGCATGTTCTCATAGATTTGTACATATTACCTTGAAATTCCGGTACCGGAAGTCTGATAAAATTGAATTTCAAAAGAAAACTACGGAATCGTAAGACCTTTCTTTTGAATCTAAATTTGAGAAAATCGTTTCTGCCATTACTGAGAAAAACGAGTGAGAAATTTTCCGTTTTTTTTTGTGCATATCACCCTGTAATTCTGGAACCGGAAGTCGGATCGAGATGACATTCAATAGCATTCTATGGGACCACAGAATTTATTTAAATCTGAGTTTGTGAAAATCGTTTCTGCCATCTCTCAGAAAACCGTGTGATGTCCAGACTCATGTCCAATCACAACACGTTAGACGCACATCTCCTTCGAATTGGGCTCTCCGAGACTAATCATTGTGCTTGTGGCGAAGGCTATCGCGATATTGATCATGTCGTTTGGACATGCGTGGAGTATCGTGATGTCAGATCTCAACTAATAAATTCCTTGCGTACCTAAGGTAGACTATCCAATGTCCCAGTTCGAGACATTCTTGCTTGTCGTGACCTTCCATACATGAAACTTATTTATTATTTCATAAAGAAAATTGGAGTTTCAAGTTAATTAAGGCCCCTTTTAGTTCTGATTCCAACTGCGTCCATGAGTTCAACCTATAGCAAAATTAGAATAGAAATTATGTAATGATACAAACAAACTCGAAATAGTTTATGAAATTATCAACAAAATGTCTGAAAATAACAGCTTATTTTATAATTTTTAGATGTTAATCGTTTGGTTCAAATAATATTTCCGAGTAGATTTCATAATTAATGACAAATTACCTAAGATGATATTTAAGTAATAAGAGGAATATGTTTTAATAAATTCAAATCGTTGTGACTATTTAAGAATTAAATTAGGATAACAATTTTATGTAAAAGTGATGCTACTGCGAATAAAAACAGAAAGTTGAGTGACATTATTTGACATACATATATACACACACAGACATTTTGTGATCTCGACGAATTGAGTCGAATGGTATACAACAGTCAGCCCTCCGGGTCTTGGTTGTTAAGTCGGTTTACACAACGATCGCATATAGCCTTTCTATAAAAGAAAGGTAAAAATACCTCATTTAGACATTTTGTTTAATTGGTTCCATTGATATCATAACATCCAATTCCATAAAATAGCAGCAGAAAAGGTGGTAAAATCAGAATCGATTTGCTCCGATTTGAATGAAACTTTGCACACATTTTCAGTATGACAAACCATTTGTTTTGCATGGATGGAGAGACTAATTTCTTGTAGAAATGAGACGAGCTTGAATAGCGCTCATTTTCTTCCAATCTATGTAGCAAGAAAACTGTGAATTGTACAAAAGTGGTATCGGTAAAGAAGTTTAAGAAAAATGATTGAGCCTCCTTTAAAAAGTCGTGGATTAGGCAGTTTCCAAGCAGCAGTGATATGTAAACGGTGAATAAAAAACCATTGATCCATTTGAAAAGTCTCGATTAGTCTCGAATTTCCTTTCATTGCTACACCCGAATCTATGCTCCAAATCGTAGCAGAATAGCTTATTTATTGCGTTATGTTCGAATTTTGGCGAAATAAGCCCGATTGATAGAAGAACCTTTAACCATGGTGTATTTCCAAAATTCATTTCGCTCAGTTGTTGAATCGAAAATCTGCCCATTGTAACCATTGAAATTATATAGTTTTATCTACTTAAGGGCTGAGGCCAGTAGGTCGCGTATAACCACGTGGCTCGCTCTGCGTATTACATTTCCCTCCATGCTCTCTCGCAAATGTCCAAAATGACTCTCGATGTGGCCCGGTGGCCAAGAAAATTTGGATACTTTCGATTACAAGTTTGACTACATCACATAAAATCCAATAAAGCTACCGCTTGTTTGGCAGCCTTGCTGAGCCGCTTTTATTTCTCTCTCATGTTTCGTTACGTTACCAGGATACAAGAGCAGAAAAAATGGTGCCGCCATAGAAATCGACTTACCTTCACAAAAAATAACATTCACTTCATTTTTATCACGACAACATATCTGTATTTATGCAGTAATCGCATCAAAATTAAATTATCTAGACATTGTCGGGATAGATTTTTGATCCATGCTTTTAAAGACGAGATATTCAATGAACTATCTTTTTGATCACTAATTAGATCTACATGCCGGTTCTAACCCCGTCGTTCGTCCACGCTCACTCACTGCTGCCTCAAGTAACCTTCTTCTTCCATCTTCATATCTACATTTCTCTTCTATCTCGCCTTTCAAAGAAGCTGCTCTGTAATGCTGTAATATTGTGTCAACTAGTTATAGGGTTAGTGGTTTAGCTTTAACTGTTAGTTTTAATTGTTGGTTTTAAAAGTAAATGTATCTGTTGGATCATTGTAATCTGTTGATACAAAAGATGAGGAGGTATTATGCCTGCTGGAGAGCGAGATTACTATATTTCATCTTCATCGGGCTTTGCCCTGCACCCTAAATAAATAAATAAATAAATAAATGAACAAGTTGAAAGACGGCGTTTTCAGCTATGCAATTCTTCCTTCAGAAAAAAGACTTTCCCGACCGCTAAAGTCAGTGAATCATTCTGAAATTTTCACAGAATAATCTAAACTAATTTTCTAAAAGATTGTCAGTTGGGTGATATTCATCACCGTTTCTAAGAAAATCAGATTTGAAACCTGAAATGGCGGGTGGGTAATATCAAAGACGAAAACAACTGACATGTTCCTTAACACTTCCGAATATCAAAACAAAGAAGGCTTCACTTGATCTCGATTACTGTGAATTGCACACAGCGAAAAGTGCACAAATCTAATCAAACTGTTCTAGATTTGCACTAAACTGAGGATATTTACCTTCGATTTGCGAGCAAGGAATCCTAATAGTTCTTTAGAAAACTTTTAGAGCCATTAGAACCTCTGATTTTGTGTGATTTTCTCCACCGTTATCCACTTTTCGTTGTTTTTGCACCAATGCAAACGACTGGCAGCTGTGACGTAATCGCTCTTGTCGGAAGCGAAACTAGCTTTGCAAATGACACACCAGATGTATTGCAGTGGCGATAGAATCCAAACTGATCCAATTTTTGTTAAAAGGTTTCTTTTTACGTGATTTCGTTTGTAGCTTTTTCACTAATGGGCGGTCCTAACGGCTACAAAAATAGCAGCATATAGAACTTTAATTTCGATTATTTCATTTCGGATTTGCATTTCATTGAAAGAAACTATCAGGCTGCTGTACGGGATTCATTCCTGCCTTTCAGAAGGACCAAATTGTGAAACTCACTACGATATTAAGCACTGTTCGGAACATTTTTCTCGAACGATTTGTTGTACAGTAGCAGATATTTTGTTCTCTTCCTCAGAAGGCGTTCTGATTGGCTGGTGTTGACATGGGTCAAACGAACATGGGTAAGAAGAATTTATAAAACTCATCTCAGATCTGATCTCGTTGAATTTATTAGATCTATCGAAACAGGGAAATATTGTTGAATTGTTTTAGGTGAAATGTAAGAAGAACTAAAACTGTAAATAAAATCAGTTATATACCACAATCACACTAAAATATAAAACGTTAAATAAAATTTACAGCTAAAAAGCGATTCAAAGCTAAATGAGAAGTTCTTTTACTCAACATCAACAGAGCGATTTCCAAAATTGAAACACTTCAATGCTGTTGATATACACGTTTAAGTTGAAAAATTTCGATTCTATTGGTAATTAGATTATATAAATCCTTTCACAGATCACTGAGCTATGAGCTTTAAAAATACGAGAAAGGCAAATGCGTCTTATTAATTATCCTCTTTGATACTCGTTTATACCAAACATTCCAGAAAAGTTTTATTTTGAACTATTTGAGATTATGTCACACAACTGAAAAAAGTTATCATAAAATTGTGATCATATTTCCGATGGCATGTAGCAAAAATTATGTTGATTCGTTAGATACAACAAGAGATATTCACGATCAAAAACTTATCACTGTCTCAGAGGGTAGATTTTGAAAAGGAGCCCCATAGTAAAATAAGTCGTATTCACGACAAAATAGCCCTCTTAAGCGCCCTAAAACACACTGGCCTCAGCTCTGGCATACACTTAGCGTAGAAATATTTGCAAACAGAAATGTAGTGTAATAATATTGAAAACCTGATCAAAACTGGCCAAGCTACAAGTGCTCAAAGTGTGTCGCTTTCTCTCTGGCTTCACTCTAATGTCGTTTTCGCTTGATTCCAAACCTAACTCAGTTTCCACCCTAACTGCTGTCAAACCAATTGTTCGAAGCTAGTTTCGAACCTAGTTTTAACGTTGTTGAACTGAAAATCGAGTCAGTTTCGAACCTTGTTTGCTCAAACCTCCGTTGCTAAGTGGTAAATCAACACAGTGAAAAGTGAGAAGTTTTTGTTTGATGAAACTACCCTGGGTCAGTTTCAGTTTTCTTAAGCGAAAACGACATAAGATTTTTTTTTGTTCAAATCGACAAACGAAACACTTTGATCTTCATTACATCCAACGCAACTGAAGATCTGAACGCATTTAAGAAATTTTTCTCTCAAAAAAATCATTCTATTATAGTCTAACTGTGCCTACATTTCGTTTATAATTATTAATTTTCAATTACGATTCGACTTCACACCGAAAAAAAAATATCTGATTTTGACATCCTCCATCAAAATATGACTGATATTGTAACATCTAGCAACCTCATGAATTTGTAATTAAGCGTGAGAATAATGTTCGCAAGTGTTGTTAACAAAACCATCCCAACACAGGGGTTTGGCGGTCGGCTAGGAAAAATTGCACCCTTGACGTACGATAGCAACATGTTCGAGCTGCCCACAGAGGGTTCCTAGTCAAATTTGTTCATCGTTCGGAACGGACAATATGTTCCGCCTCGCCAACTTGCGCACTCAACCAGCAGCCGGTGTTGATTAATGGAACCGAACAGAGAGCAAACAACAATCACTTATCTCGTTTATCCGCATTATTCGTTTAGCTGTCACAATAAACAATAACGCTGACTAGCCGGGACCCGAGCCGGTCGGAGAAGTTCCATCTGTCGTACGGGGCCTTTTTCTCTTTCTCATTGGTTTCATCTTTTTGCCACCGATCGGGGCGGAAAATCTCACCCGCAAATAACGGAAACCACAGCCACCAGGAGTCTGTTCACGTACCTACATGACGAAGAATCCCAGCGAGGCAGCATCGTATGACAGAATCCACTCCCGGCAGTCAGTTCGGTATGCAACACGAGGCATTCATAAATCCGTCTGTCCTTTCGTAAATCAAACGGTTCCAGTGGCTTGGCCAGTAGTTTGCGCTTTAGATTCAGGTCTTACCGGGAACACAGATTTCCGAAGGCAGAAACGCACTCACGTTCGTTCCTCATCAGTAAAAGAATGATAAATTTATCACCATCAGGCATAGCTGACCTGGGACCAGCCAACCTATACGGATATTCAGATCTGCGTCAGCTTTGCTTAAACTGCCAGGCTTCATGAGATAAAAGGATTCCGCCTAATCAGCATCATTTATTATCAACGAGAGATAATCGGCCGCACGTGAAGTCCTTCTGGAAAACTTCCACGGAAGCCGGTCGTAATAGGTGCCTTCAGCCTGTAGTCTGCTTCCATACAGGAAACCACCAGCTGGGATAAAGCATTGCAGTGCGTAGCAATGGTTGTGACGGATGTTACCAGCAACCAGTAAAGCTTCCAACTACCCAACCCAGAAAGAGGAGTGGCATCATTGCTTTATTACATTCCGTTGCCTTCTGTTGTTGGGATTTCTGTAAATCTTTCCCCATTCGGCACAATATGTTCTTAATCAAAAACACATGTAGGCACCTCAAGAAAACATAACGGTTGTGTAGAGCCATACTCAGGAGTGAGGCAGCCACCACAATCTCGGATGGCATTGTATCTTGAGCACGAATCTACATGTGCTTGCCGCCGGCCAATACGGAGTCGATGGGTGCCATCGGATATGAACTAAATGAAGTCTGGATAATGGCCACTGCTTGCCAGCCGGTACCAGAGCAGTTAATCCGGACCGGTCCTGCAAGGATCATCTTCTTTTTATCCTCAAGTGTGGCTTATCGTTCGCCACAAATGCTCGGTCGGCATTTGCTGATTTACTCATGATTAGCTTTTATGGGTTTAATTTTTTATTCGCCTTGCCGGTCAAAGCTGTTGTATTTGAGACACTGCCGAGCGGGCACTATCTGGACCGACGAGGTAACGAGTGAGGGGAGACGGTTCCGGGTGCCAAATTCATTTTATGAACGTTTGTTGTTCATTTACTCTTGTCCAGCAAGAAAAAAGTTCATATGAGAACTCGTCATTTCGTTCCTTTCCTTTCCTTTCCCATCACTGAGAGTTTCATGGCCACGAGTTTCAAAATATAAGCTACATGGAATATAGTGTGATGAAGTTTATTGTGTTACACGCAAAAATGTCTGACCGTTTTAAGGCTCCTAAACGACTTACCAATAAAAATGTTCCAGGCCCAAGAAGTATGTACTTTAGATTCTAGATTCTTTTCAAACGAATTTTTTTTCTGATTGTTAGGTTTTTTGCGACCAAACATCACCGTCGACATTTTTCACCTCTTTAAAAAGATTCACCTACTTGCTCACAAACTGTTTCGACTTTTGCATGTGTTTCACCGCAGCAGCTTGGGTCATTTTGGGACCTTTCAGGTGCGAGCACAAAAGAAACCGCTTCTGGAAAAATGCTGAGATCGAATTCTGAACAATAGTCAGCTGAATTATTCTCGCATTGTATGAAGGGCACTACTGCCCTCTGTGTTAAAAAAACACATTATTCCACTTTACCGCCTCCAGGTTTTCACTGGTTTAACATGGCCAAATATCATTGAGCTTCGTGATATGCTGGTCAGTGCAGTAAAACTTCATTCAATTCAATTGAAACTGAATGTGGAACACATTGACGATCTCTCTAATGCAGTAAACTTCACTCTCTGACACACACAATGTTTGCTGACGGCCCGAACGGGCAGCATTCAGTTCATCACACGTTTCTCTTCAATCGAGGCTCAGTTTAAACACCGTCAGTTGATCTCTTGAAGTAACAAAATATCTCTTTCAATAGTGTGAGAGCGGCCTTCAAATGAGGTTCATGTAAACATTCGAATTGGTTCAAGATAATAGATGAAAGACAAACTAGATAGCTGAAATATTAATCACAAAATACAAATAAATTAATTGTTTCCTCGTTCAGTTTTCATTTTTAATACTTTACTCCATTTTTAATTCTATTCGTTCGAACTTGCTTACTACCAAGAGCGAAGGCAATGAAAGAGCTACACTACTTGGCACTCGAAGCTGAGCAAGCAAAACTTCAAATGACTAGGTACGATTATCCAACTGACGATGAATTCCGGGAGCTTCACTTGAAAATGGCAGCAAAAGTCAAATGAATTAGTAGGGGTATGCTGACGGTTAGCGGCCATAAATTTCATTTTCATCTTATATTATTCGATCGAAAATGAAATTTTACAGCACTGATGCTGGTGTCAATGAGAAAGCTTTAGTCGTATTTTTGTTCAAATTGCGAACGGGAAGTTCTAATAAGGTAACATCATCAATCTTTGGATTAATACGAGAGCTGCAAGTATCGGAATATAGTAGCTCAAGAATAGAAGCTTTTGAGAAGGAAGCTCTGCTAAGCAATTTTGGATTTAAAGCTTTATCACGAGATGACCTAATTAAGACACACAGATCACAAAAAAGCTATTCGGACCCGTAATAAGTTGTATTTCATTTTTCAAAGATTAAAAGTGCTATATCGAGTACACTCCAAATTCGACTGGATATTTGGGAATCCAGCGCCGTTGCTGTGAATGCGCTATTGACAATAGAACTGTTGGTTGCTGTTCACTAGGGTGGACAAAAAATTGATATCAGCTCCACCAAACTTTTCGTGTTCCTTTTGAGTCCCATAAGCATCATGCAAAATCTTAGCTCAATCGGAGAAACTATATTTTCGCGCCCACGGTTTAAAGTTTAGAAGATATAGAGGGTACAATTTTATGCAAACAAAAACACAATTTACACTTTGACTTTTTGTGTCTTTACTGTAAGGTTTGGAGCATATTATACTCTGCTGAGTAACTGTCGTGAAGACATCAAACAAATCGGATCAACTGTTATAGCACATTAAAGGGAAGTCACATCATATTACTTTCACTAGCAACAGTGGTGCTAGATATATTAAGAAATGAGCCATTGTTCAGACCTTGTGTCGGTTTTTCTTTAATAACTTTTTCTACAAATGTCAGATTGTTTTGCGGTCTTCTAAAGTTTTCTTCCTCGGTAAATTTCCTACCAAAATATAATATCTAATGTTGATGATTTGATGATTTTTAGAGTTCATAGGTTGATCTCCAGCCGATTTTTTTGTTAAAAGTGAATTTCTCCATACTAAATCCCATACAAACTTTAAACCGTGGGCGCGAAAATATAGTTTTTACGATCGAGCTAAAATTTTGCATGGTGCTTTAGGGACCCAAAAGAAAAACGAAAAGTTTGGTGGAGCGAGAAAATAAACATTTTCATCTTTTTCCCATACAACCTTGTCCCATCCTACTGTTCACACGTGGCCGCCATTATTTACTACTTAACATCTCATTCTCGGTTTTTATCCAGAATAGTGAGACTGGCGGAAATATTGTTGGAAATGGTTAAATCAGAACAGCTACCAACGAGTGTCAATAAAAAAAAGTGACAATGATAAGTCTATAGAATAAACGAAAATAATTAGAGATGAAATGTGTGCTTTCAAATTGCAATGTATTTTTATAACATTTTTCATCACATTTCCTATTTCAATGAAATATACAGTCAATAATTCTAAGTAATCGATTCCAACCTTCATCAATGGCCACTTCTGTTTGACACCAATATAAAAAAGTAAAATTCAATTCGCTGTTGTTTTAATTCGATATGCATTTAGTGAAATGTACAGAGTTGGTAAAAAGGAAACCGCGTTGTACGAGACCCCACAGTGCAAAAAAAAGATTTTACCATTTCATGAAACACTATCGAATTATCGAATTATATACAGTCACTTTTGAAACTGTAACGAAATTTTCATTCTTTCTTTCATTATTCTTTCATTACATCCATCAGCAACACGTGAAAAACTGACACCCGCTCGAGTTCTTGACTGCCGTAACCGAATTTCATACGTGTGATACTCGCGATGTTCATATATTACTACCATTCATATTTGACCCACATACCAGTAAGTTCTTGCTTTGTAACTTTCTCGGTTGTACCCGAAGCATGATCGTGTATGTATTTGCAAAGGTTGAAACTTATTTCCTCCTTTGCGTTTCTTTTGATTTCTAAGCCCTGCGCTTGAGTTGCATAAACTACTAGAACAAAACACCATGCGTTTCCTTCTAATAGAACTTGAAGGGGACGCATGGTCGACTGTTATTTATACCTTATGATCAAAAAAGAACCGGGATTTTCATTTTAAAATTCGCGCGCGTGTCCAATCGGTAAACTTTTATTCTCTCAACGTTGGCAACACTTTTATACACTTTCTATCAAATTTTGACGCATATCGTACGATTAGTTTTTGTTTGGCGTCTATACAAAGAAGTTGAAAAATTTTCGTGTGGCGATTTTTATAATGGATAAAAATTTAGAACAACGTGCGTGCATCAAATTTTGTGTTGCAAATGGATTTAAGTGTTCCAAAACGTTGAAAATGTTAGAAAAGGCCTTTGGTGAATCGTGTCTAGGAAAAACACAGGCATACGAGTGGTATAAACGCTTCAAAGGTGGTCGTACAAGCTTGGATCATGATGAGATCCCTGGCCGCCCAACAACATCTGTTACTGAAGAAAACATTGAATCGGCGAAGCAAATCGTGTTTCAAAATCGTTCTGTACCGATTAGAGAGATTGCTGTGTTAATGGGCATCTCTTATGGATCAGCCGAACACATTTTAACTGATGTTTTGGGTTTGAAACGCGTCGCTTCTCGGCTGGTGCCAAAAAAGCTGAATTTCATCCAAAAACGGTGTTGGTTGTGTCGCAGTTTTTGGCCAAAAACTCAACCAATATCATCAACCAAGCACCGTACTCTCCAGATATGTGTGACTATTTCCTCTTCCCCAGACTCAAATTGCCATTATAAGGAACGCGTTTTGAGACCATTGGGACCACAAAAGAGAATTCGCTGCGTGAACTAAAGGCCATACCTCCGGCAGCCTATAAAACTTGTATGGAAAATTGGATCAAGCTATGGCATGCATGTATTGCCGCAAGAGGAGAGTACTTTGAAGGCGATAATAAAGAAATTTATTAAAAATTGGAAATTTGCGTTTTGCCTTTCTCATATAGAAAGGTTATGCAATCACTGTGAAAACCGACTTTTGAACCGAGGCCCGGAGGGCCGAGTGTCATATACCATTCGACTCAGTTCGTCGAGTACGCAAAATGTCTGTGTGTGTATGTGTGTGTGTGTGTGTGTGTGTGTGTGTGTGTGTGTGTGTGTGTGTGTGTGTGTGTATGTGTGTGTGTATGTGCGTATGTGTGTATGTAACGTTTTTTTGCACTAACTTTTCTCGGAGATGGCTGAACCGATTTTCACAAACTTAGATTCAAATGAAAGGTCTTGTGGTCCTATACAAAATTCCTGAATATTATTTGGATCCGACTTCCGGTTCCGGAATTATGGGGTAAAATGTGCAAAAAATAGTGAAAATAAGTGCACTAACTTTTCTTAGAGATGGCTGATGAAACCGATTTTCACAAAATTAGGTTCAAATGAAAGGTCTTGAAGTCCCATACAAAATTCCTGAATATTATTTGGATCCGACTTCCAGTTCGGGTGTTATGGGGTAAAATGTGCAAAAAAAGAAAATATGTGTTCTAACTTTTCTCATAGATGGCGCGACCGTTTTTCACAAACTTAGATTCAAATGAAAGGTCCTGTGGTCCCATACGTAATTCCTGAATTTCATGCGGATCCGACTTCCGGATCCAGAAATATAGGGTAAAGTGGGTTAAAAATTGTATACCATCACTGAAAATGGGGAAAAACCTTAAAAAATTCTCTAAATTGACCTCAAATCTTTTCCAATTGATAGTTTTTATCAGTGGACGGTCAAACAAACCGATTTCGGTTATTCTTCCAAGAATCGCAGTATTATATATGATAGTATGATTGATATGAGAAAGGCATCATTACACTACTAGGTGGATTAAAACAGGTTTTTTTATAAAATTCCGGTTTTTTTTATCCTAAGGTATTTTAGAAAAAAATCAAATATTGTGGTCGTCCACATTTTTGCCTTTCTCATATAGAAAGGTTATGCAATCACTTGAAAAATCGACTAGTGAAAATTGCCGGGAGGGCCAAGTGTCATATACCATTCGACTCAGTTCATCGAGCTGAGCAATGTCTGTGTGTGTGTGTGTCAAATAATCTCACTAGGTTTTCTCGGAGATGGCTGAACCGATTTTGACAAACTTAGATTCAAATGAAATCCGACTTCCGGTTTCGGAGTTATAGGGTAAAGTGTGTTACATATTGTACACCGTCACTTAAACCGGCGAAACAAAAAACGTAAAAAATTTTCTTAACTGGTCTCAAAACTACACAAATCGATAGTCATTATCAGTAGGCAACTAAACAAACCGATTCCGGCTATCCTGGTTCCCGGTATCCGGTTCCGGAAGTACCGGAAATAGTGGTCATATATACTAAAATGGATCTCACTCACTTTTCTCAGCGATGGTTTGACCGATTTCCACAAACTTAGATTCAAATGAAAGGTCTTCCGGTCCCATACGGAATTCCTGAATTTTATCCGGATCCGACTTCCGGTTCTCGAATTATAGGGTAAAGTGTGCTCAATATTGTACACCGTCACTTAAAATATATTCGGATGCAACAAACATTTAAATCGTAATTTAGAGTGCGTACTAGTATAGTTTGTGTGTCATGTTAATTGGTGGCCGTACGAACCGGTTCTCGGGTTCCGGTGCCGGAAGTGCATATAATAGTGAACCCACTTTGTTTTCTTAAGGATGACCTACGCAATCAAAGCACTGTTTTATTCTGTATGTTATACTAGTTAATGCACAAACAATCTCTTGGTTTCTTTCAAAAATCGAAGAAAAAATTTTTGAATAGAATACCACAATATTATACATGAGAAAGTCATCATTGCACCACTAGGTGGATTAAAACAGATTTTTAAAAGTATGAAAACATACCACTTCAACATGTTAAAAAAAATTTATTTATCACTAAAAATCCTAAAAAGTGGTGCAAAAATTGGAGGAGGGAAAAAATATGTTTCAAAATTTTCAAGTATATTTGAATAGAAGAAATACATCTTCAAAAATTTGAAAAAAATTGTAAACCTTCCCCATAATGCCTTAAACATACCTGATTTTACAAATTTTTCGGAGGAGCGTTTTCTTAAAAAATCAAATAAAATTAAAATCAATAGAACCACCCTAACTCCGTCAATATGGCAGTTATAGGGTTGAAATTTTGAGAAAACTGTTCCCAGTCTATGACCTTTCGAATGTGGTATAACAATATGAATTTTCTTTGGGGACAGATATCACATGCTCATCCTGCTATAGCTTTTTAAGGAAGACGAATTTTTCAGTTATTTTATATTCCAGCATTCAGAATGTTATAATATCAAAAGTTTTTCTCTTATCTGATTTTGATGTAGTTTATTCAACAGTATTTTATTTGAAAATGGAACTATATGAATATAGATATGAAGGTAAAATTTGTTATTATATTTTTTCTTTGTTTGCTATTTACATCTACCCGAGTATGCAAAAAATCGCCAACGCGAGCTTTATTATTCCATAATAATCAATTTAGAATAACATTGCTAAAAATGTCAAATCTGTATCAAGAGCAGTACTTTTCTATGTGCTGTTTGATATTCATAATCTGTTTTCTATATCTTCTTCTATGAAATGTTTTTATAAATAAGTGGTAAAAGTCGTTAATAAAACAAACTAACAAACTAATGCAATTTTTAAACCTTTAATTGGAATCCACGTTTGTAAAAATCTGTTCAGCCAGCTATGAAAACATATTTTTCCATATGTTTGCACGTAAGACCGTAACACCTAATCTAAAATTGTGAAATCGGTTCAACCATCTTCGAAAAAACTAAGTGATGCATATCTCATCAAGTTTCCGGACCTTCTAATTCCGGAACCAAACGTTTGATCTATATAATATGTTATAGAAGACTATGAGACCATAAGATCTTTCATTTGAATCTAAGTTTAGAAAAATTGATTCAGCAATCTCCGAGAAAATTGATTGAATATTTTAGACACAACGAACTGAGATAAGTGGTATATGACACTTTGCCATCCGTGATTCCGTTGAGGGGTCCATTTTCACAGTATTTGCATAGCTATTCTATATGAGAAAGACGGAAAGATAATAGGAATTAAGATTAAAAAAAATCATTTCAGGGAATCAGTCATACACCAAAACCTCCGTTTACGTAAACTTTTTTACGTTACCTCTTTTTACGTAACTCTTTTTACGAACAAAATCCCAAATAACGTAATCTTTTTTTACGAACAAAATCCCAAATAACGTTAACTTTTTTTACGAACCTACTTCGTAAAAAGAGGTTTTTGCATACAATGAAAATCATTTCCCGCTCATTTATATTCCATGGAAATTACTACAATATGTATATTTTCGGAATGGGTTTGATGAGTATATGTCGGAAAAGGATGTTTGAGGAGATTCAAAATTCCAAGATGATGACTTCCAGTTTATTGATATTCCTTGAAAACCCTTATAATATGGGTATTTTTAGAACGGGTTTGATGAGTAGATGTCGGAAAACGATGTTTGAGGTGGTTTTAAATTTCAAGATGGTGACTTCCGGTTTATTGATATTTCTTGAAAACTCTTATAATATGAAAATTTTTGGAACGGGTTTGATGCGTAGATGTCGGAAAACGATGTTTGAGGTGATTCAAAACTCCAAGATGGCGACTTCCGGTTTATTGATATTCCTTGAAAACCCTTATAATATGGGTATTTTTGGAACGGGTTCGATGAGTAGATGTCAAATAATGATGTTTGAGGTGGTTCTGAATTCAAATATGGCGACTTCCGGTTTATTGATATTCCTTGAAAACTCTTATAATATGAGTATTTTTGAAACTGGTTTGATGAGTAGATGTCGGAAAACGATGCTTGAGGTGGTCCTGAATTCCAAGATGACATAGCCATCTGCTCTAGTCTTTTATATCCAGAATTTCACTTCATTATGGTACATCATTATGGTACTGAAACTGATTTGTCTGGTATTTTAATCTTTTTTTTACTTGATTCGGCTATAATTCAAATATCCCGCAGATATTAGGCTACTGCTCCAAAAATGTTAGTTTTTACTAATGAAAACCGTTCGGAAAATATGCAAATTGTGAAAGTATTCAAGTAATTCGAGAAATATCGACACAAATTGTAACGGTTTTCCAGGAACAACCGAAAGCCACCGTTTTGGATTTCAGAACGACCTCAAACATCGTGCTCCGACATCTACTCATCAAACCAGTTCCAAAAATATCCATATTATAAGGGTTTTCAAGGAATATCAATAAACCGGAAGTCGCCATCTTGGAAATTGATGCGACCTAAAACACCCAGAACAACTAATAATTTTTGTTTCATAGTTATCATTATATTATACATATTCAATAATATACATACATAATGAAAACTTTTTTTACGTTGAAAATTCCAAATAACGTAAACTTTTTTTACGTCATAACTTAATTTACGAAGTCCCGATTATTACGTAAATGGAGGTTTGGGTGTATTTGCATTGCTGCAGCTATAGTGAAAAAAAAATTGTCCGCCTGAGAAAGCAATTACCGAAATCGTTTTCCGAAATCTGCAGACGAAGAATTAAAATTATGGTTGTAGCAGCAAGCTCAAGTGCGAGAGTTCTAGATCAAAACGGTAAATGAGATATTGAAAAGAAATGTATTGTGAAGTCATTCAACGATCCGTTTTCCAAAAACGAATACTTTTCCAATAAAAATAAATTTGTCAAGCAGAATCAAATTTCGTTCCATTGGAGTTCCAATTTAAATTTCATTTTATGTTAGACTGTTTTCTCTTCCATGAGTTCAACCAATAGCCAGCTATCTTATATTAAATAAAAGTGATGAACTGATACAAACAAACCTGAAATAGTTATAAGATCATGTACAAAATAAATGTATTTTATTTAATGTAATTCATAATAGCAACTCGCTTGATAAAAACAGTGTTTAGATTAAGTAATGAATACAAACATACTAATATGATATTCGAAATGTATTAGGTTTAAAGTACTATATATTGTGGATACCACGGCGAAGAAAAACTTATGTATATTGCCTATGAAATAAACGTATTTATGAAAAAAAAATCAAATTTCGAGGTGCCTAAAATTCTAAAAATTTAAATTTCTTATGATGAGTCAATAATTTTCCTGACAAATAAATCAGATTGAATTAGGGGAGACCGGAGCCCTCTGTACGTGGACCTTGAGTAATAGCAACAATTGGCTTATGTTCATTTGCATGCTGTTCACACAGTTGAACCTCAGTAGTCGGTGAGTGAGTTCGACAGTGTCGATTTTTTCGTCAAATGTTAAATTTTCTAGTTCCAGAATTGTAGAGTGTTGTAGTTTCCAGGATCGAACCATATTCAGAGAATGTTTTCAACAAATTACGATGCGCTGAATCAAAAGGTGCTAGTGGTTTTTATGATAAAATAGTTTTTGTTTATGTTATGACTTGGAAAAATCTAAACGAAGTAGTAGGGCGAAAATTTATTGTGGTTTTTTTTTAAACTTTTTAAACTAAGCAATTTTCAGGTACTTACCAACAAAATAGTCCAAAAATCCCCAAATCTCGGACATAATAAATAATCACAAATACGATATTACCGGCGACATGTGTACGTTTGTAAACGTTTCTAAAGCACATTTGGCTACGGCAGCAGAAGTTTATAGCTTCCGAACTGTATATAACATTCTGTGGGAGCTTTCAAACTGTACATAACATTCCGAGTATTATTTTCCGCATTATGTTTCACACAAGAGCTTGAGTGTCCATTTTCCCTCCGGTCTTTCCTACTGAAATGATTTCTTTTCCAAAGAACGCATAGCATCTGCAAACAATCAGTTATTTTTTTGCTTCATTGTAACTAATAGATATTCAACAAAAAACATTTTTTGTGGCAATCTTTCATAGCCATTAGTCTAGAGAATACAATAGAAAAGTTTCAACCAAAAATCAACAATTAGCGCCTTATTGAGCTTTTTGCTTATTTAAAAATATTATCTCAAGAAGCACCCAAACTAAGTGTATGGAGATTGATTTAAAATAAGAACGACTGGCCATTCAAATATTTCACAAAGTTGACTATTAGGAGTTTATCAATAGAATTAATTGTTCTGTCTCACATAGATTTTGAAATAATTTTGTTGACATTATGACTTTTTGGGGTCGCCTGCAACCCCAAATAAACAAACGCCAAAATTTTCAAATCTTTTAATCTAAATCAGATAACTCTGTTTGTCAAATCTGTTAGTAAAGCAATATTTGTGGTCAACGAACATCCTAAGGAATGCTCATGTAGTATAAAAAAAAATCAATCAAAACTAATGTATTAAAAGCTATGGATGAACAACTAAAAGTAACCATATCTGCACAACGTTTACTTAAAATCAGTTTACTTTAAAAAAAGACTAAATGGTCGCCCAATAAAGAGATGGACAAAGTTAGAGTCGGCTGACGGAATCCTCCTAAAAGCTGCCTCATCCGCAAAAATAAATGAAGCGAAAACATACTTGACTAGGCAAAAGCTCAGAAACGAAACGGTCAAACAAAAATATAGCGAAAAATTCGAAACTGGTCCTTCGCGTTCCGGCAGCAACTTTCAGTTGGGGATTACCTGGCTATGCATACTGGCTGGCAGAGGCTGGCTTGCAGGGCAGACAGGCGGGATGGCTACGACCGTAAAATGGGTTAAGTGCCTGTAAATGCATTCATGGGGACAAGGGATTCGGACCGCTTGCCTGGGAAAACTCTCCGGGTCGACTGTCTGTCCTTCCGTTCGTCGTGAAAGCAAAGGAAAAGTTACGGCTTAGCCATTTCTAGCGTGAATATTAGCTTATGTAAGATACACCCATTTTTGTACTAGGTCCGTTCGTTCGTTCGTCCCGTATGCCGAGCAGTGCACTGTGGGATTTCAACGAAGAGGTAGAATATCAATGATATTTAATAAAAAAGAGATCAAAATGAAGACGATATCGGAAAATTGCAGTTGAGGTGAAACAAAATCAAGCGCAATGCTGTTTGACCTTGTTGGTTATAATTTTCACTAAATTTTAGTTCAAATTGCACCACTGTGCTCCCATGACGAATGGACGTCAGAAACCTTCTCTACACTTTTCGTGCGAAATGTTGTAGCACAGAATGTTGATTGTCGAGTGATATGAGACTTGCCATTTAACGAAACCGAACATTTTCCCAAAGCCAGTCTTCGGATAGCTACAAGGTACGAGTACGGACTTTTATGTCGAATTGTCCGACTTCCTAACAACGCAGTGTAAGTGGAAATTGCTTCTGACATGAGATTGACCCATTAAGCTGGTAGCCGCTAGAGAAAAAAAAACATTGAAATCTGTTTCCTACTACGGTCGATGTAGTCTTGTGATAAGTACTACAACTAGCGAGCGGTCCTGTTATTAGTAAATGCAAATGAATTTATGTCACATGTTGCTAACTTGTTTATGATATAGTTGGAATCAGCACGGCTTTTGTGAATTCGATTTGTATTTTTCTGTCTTCTGTCTTCTGTCTTCTGTCTTCTGTCTTCTGTCTTCTGTCTTCTGTCTTCTGTCTTCTGTCTTCTGTCTTCTGTCTTCTGTCTTCTGTCTTCTGTCTTCTGTCTTCTGTCTTCTGTCTTCTGTCTTCTGTCTTCTGTCTTCTGTCTTCTGTCTTCTGTCTTCTGTCTTCTGTCTTCTGTCTTCTGTCTTCTGTCTTCTGTCTTCTGTCTTCTGTCTTCTGTCTTCTGTCTTCTGTCTTCTGTCTTCTGTCTTCTATCTTCTGTCTTCTGTCTTCTGTCTTCTGTCTTCTGTCTTCTGTCTTCTGTCTTCTGTCTTCTGTCTTCTGTCTTCTGTCTTCTGTCTTCTGTCTTCTGTCTTCTGTCTTCTGTCTTCTGTCTTCTGTCTTCTGTCTTCTGTCTTCTGTCTTCTGTCTTCTGTCTTCTGTCTTCTGTCTTCTGTCTTCTGTCTTCTGTCTTCTGTCTTCTGTCTTCTGTCTTCTGTCTTCTATCTTCTGTCTTCTGTCTTCTGTCTTCTGTCTTCTGTCTTCTGTCTTCTGTCTTCTGTCTTCTGTCTTCTGTCTTCTGTCTTCTGTCTTCTGTCTTTTGTCTTCTGTCTTATGTCTTCTGTCTTCTGTCTTCTGTCTTCTGTCTTCTGTCTTCTGTCTTCTGTCTTCTGTCTTCTGTCTTCTGTCTTCTGTCTTCTGTCTTCTGTCTTCTGTCTTCTGTCTTCTGTCTTCTGTCTTCTGTCTTCTGTCTTCTGTCTTCTGTCTTCTGTCTTCTGTCTTCTGTCTTCTGTCTTCTGTCTTCTGTCTTCTGTCTTCTGTCTTCTGTCTTCTGTCTTCTGTCTTCTGTCTTCTGTCTTCTGTCTTCTGTCTTCTGTCTTCTGTCTTCTGTCTTCTGTCTTCTGTCTTCTGTCTTCTGTCTTCTGTCTTCTGTCTTCTGTCTTCTGTCTTCTGTCTTCTATCTTCTGTCTTCTGTCTTCTGTCTTCTGTCTTCTGTCTTCTGTCTTCTGTCTTCTGTCTTCTGTCTTCTGTCTTCTGTCTTCTGTCTTCTGTCTTCTGTCTTCTGTCTTCTGTCTTCTGTCTTCTGTCTTCTGTCTTCTGTCTTCTGTCTTCTGTCTTCTGTCTTCTGTCTTCTGTCTTCTGTCTTCTGTCTTCTATCTTCTGTCTTCTGTCTTCTGTCTTCTGTCTTCTGTCTTCTGTCTTCTGTCTTCTATCTTCTGTCTTCTGTCTTCTGTCTTCTGTCTTCTGTCTTCTGTCTTCTGTCTTCTGTCTTCTGTCTTCTGTCTTCTGTCTTCTATCTTCTGTCTTCTGTCTTCTGTCTTCTGTCTTCTGTCTTCTGTCTTCTGTCTTCTGTCTTCTGTCTTCTGTCTTCTGTCTTCTGTCTTCTGTCTTCTGTCTTCTGTCTTCTGTCTTCTATCTTCTGTCTTCTGTCTTCTGTCTTCTGTCTTCTGTCTTCTGTCTTCTGTCTTCTGTCTTCTGTCTTCTGTCTTCTGTCTTCTGTCTTCTGTCTTCTGTCTTCTGTCTTCTGTCTTCTGTCTTCTGTCTTCTGTCTTCTGTCTTCTGTCTTCTGTCTTCTGTCTTCTGTCTTCTGTCTTCTGTCTTCTGTCTTCTGTCTTCTGTCTTCTGTCTTCTGTCTTCTGTCTTCTGTCTTCTGTCTTCTGTCTTCTGTCTTCTGTCTTCTGTCTTATGTCTTCTGTCTTCTGTCTTCTGTCTTCTGTCTTCTGTCTTATGTCTTCTGTCTTCTGTCTTCTGTCTTCTGTCTTCTGTCTTCTGTCTTCTGTCTTCTGTCTTCTGTCTTCTGTCTTCTGTCTTCTGTCTTCTGTCTTCTGTCTTCTGTCTTCTGTCTTCTGTCTTCTGTCTTCTGTCTTCTGTCTTCTGTCTTCTGTCTTCTGTCTTCTGTCTTCTGTCTTCTGTCTTCTGTCTTCTGTCTTCTGTCTTCTGTCTTCTGTCTTCTGTCTTCTGTCTTCTGTCTTCTGTCTTCTGTCTTCTGTCTTCTGTCTTCTGTCTTCTGTCTTCTGTCTTCTGTCTTCTGTCTTCTGTCTTCTGTCTTCTGTCTTCTGTCTTCTGTCTTCTGTCTTCTGTCTTCTGTCTTCTGTCTTCTGTCTTCTGTCTTCTGTCTTCTGTCTTCTGTCTTCTGTCTTCTGTCTTCTGTCTTCTGTCTTCTGTCTTCTGTCTTCTGTCTTCTGTCTTCTGTCTTCTGTCTTCTGTCTTCTGTCTTCTGTCTTCTGTCTTCTGTCTTCTGTCTTCTGTCTTCTGTCTTCTGTCTTCTGTCTTCTGTCTTCTGTCTTCTGTCTTCTGTCTTCTATCTTCTGTCTTCTGTCTTCTGTCTTCTGTCTTCTGTCTTCTGTCTTCTGTCTTCTGTCTTCTGTCTTCTGTCTTCTGTCTTCTGTCTTCTGTCTTCTGTCTTCTGTCTTCTGTCTTCTGTCTTCTGTCTTCTGTCTTCTGTCTTCTGTCTTCTGTCTTCTGTCTTCTGTCTTCTGTCTTCTGTCTTCTGTCTTCTGTCTTCTGTCTTCTGTCTTCTGTCTTCTGTCTTCTGTCTTCTGTCTTCTGTCTTCTGTCTTCTGTCTTCTGTCTTCTGTCTTCTGTCTTCTGTCTTCTGTCTTCTGTCTTCTGTCTTCTGTCTTCTGTCTTCTGTCTTCTGTCTTCTGTCTTCTGTCTTCTGTCTTCTGTCTTCTGTCTTCTGTCTTCTGTCTTCTGTCTTCTGTCTTCTGTCTTCTGTCTTCTGTCTTCTGTCTTCTGTCTTCTGTCTTCTGTCTTCTGTCTTCTGTCTTCTGTCTTCTGTCTTCTGTCTTCTGTCTTCTGTCTTCTGTCTTCTGTCTTCTGTCTTCTGTCTTCTGTCTTCTGTCTTCTGTCTTCTGTCTTCTGTCTTCTGTCTTCTGTCTTCTGTCTTCTGTCTTCTGTCTTCTGTCTTCTGTCTTCTGTCTTCTGTCTTCTGTCTTCTGTCTTCTGTCTTCTGTCTTCTGTCTTCTGTCTTCTGTCTTCTGTCTTCTGTCTTCCGTCTTCTGTCTTCTGTCTTCTGTCTTCTGTCTTCTGTCTTCTGTCTTCTGTCTTCTGTCTTCTGTCTTCTGTCTTCTGTCTTCTGTCTTCTGTCTTCTGTCTTCTGTCTTCTGTCTTCTGTCTTCTGTCTTCTGTCTTCCGTCTTCTGTCTTCTGTCTTCTGTCTTCTGTCTTCTGTCTTCTGTCTTCTGTCTTCTGTCTTCTGTCTTCTGTCTTCTGTCTTCTGTCTTCTGTCTTCTGTCTTCTGTCTTCTGTCTTCCGTCTTCTGTCTTCTGTCTTCTGTCTTCTGTCTTCTGTCTTCTGTCTTCTGTCTTCTGTCTTCTGTCTTCTGTCTTCTGTCTTCTGTCTTCTGTCTTCTGTCTTCTGTCTTCTGTCTTCTGTCTTCTGTCTTCTGTCTTCTGTCTTCTGTCTTCTGTCTTCTGTCTTCTGTCTTCTGTCTTCTGTCTTCTGTCTTCTGTCTTCTGTCTTCTGTCTTCTGTCTTCTGTCTTCTGTTTCCTGTCTTCTGTCTTCTGTCTTCTGTCTTCTGTCTTCTGTCTTCTGTCTTCTGTCTTCTGTCTTCTGTCTTCTGTCTTCTGTCTTCTGTCTTCTGTCTTCTGTCTTCTGTCTTCTGTCTTCTGTCTTCTGTCTTCTGTCTTCTGTCTTCTGTCTTCTGTCTTCTGTCTTCTGTCTTCTGTCTTCTGTCTTCTGTCTTCTGTCTTCTGTCTTCTGTCTTCTGTCTTCTGTCTTCTGTCTTCTGTCTTCTGTCTTCTGTCTTCTGTCTTCTGTCTTCTGTCTTCTGTCTTCTGTCTTCTGTCTTCTGTCTTCTGTCTTCTGTCTTCTGTCTTCTGTCTTCTGTCTTCTGTCTTCTGTCTTCTGTCTTCTGTCTTCTGTCTTCTGTCTTCTGTCTTCTGTCTTCTGTCTTCTGTCTTCTGTCTTCTGTCTTCTGTCTTCTGTCTTCTGTCTTCTGTCTTCTGTCTTCTGTCTTCTGTCTTCTGTCTTCTGTCTTCTGTCTTCTGTCTTCTGTCTTCTGTCTTCTGTCTTCTGTCTTCTGTCTTCTGTCCTCTGTCTTCTGTCTTCTGTCTTCTGTCTTCTGTCTTCTGTCTTCTGTCTTCTGTCTTCTGTCTTCTGTCTTCTGTCTTCTGTCTTCTGTCTTCTGTCTTCTGTCTTCTGTCTTCTGTCTTCTGTCTTCTGTCTTCTGTCTTCTGTCTTCTGTCTTCTGTCTTCTGTCTTCTGTCTTCTGTCTTCTGTCTTCTGTCTTCTGTCTTCTGTCTTCTGTCTTCTGTCTTCTGTCTTCTGTCTTCTGTCTTCTGTCTTCTGTCTTCTGTCTTCTGTCTTCTGTCTTCTGTCTTCTGTCTTCTGTCTTCTGTCTTCTGTCTTCTGTCTTCTGTCTTCTGTCTTCTGTCTTCTGTCTTCTGTCTTCTGTCTTCTGTCTTCTGTCTTCTGTCTTCTGTCTTCTGTCTTCTGTCTTCTGTCTTCTGTCTTCTGTCTTCTGTCTTCTGTCTTCTGTCTTCTGTCTTCTGTCTTCTGTCTTCTGTCTTCTGTCTTCTGTCTTCTGTCTTCTGTCTTCTGTCTTCTGTCTTCTGTCTTCTGTCTTCTGTCTTCTGTCTTCTGTCTTCTGTCTTCTGTCTTCTGTCTTCTGTCTTCTGTCTTCTGTCTTCTGTCTTCTGTCTTCTGTCTTCTGTCTTCTGTCTTCTGTCTTCTGTCTTCTGTCTTCTGTCTTCTGTCTTCTGTCTTCTGTCTTCTGTCTTCTGTCTTCTGTCTTCTGTCTTCTGTCTTCTGTCTTCTGTCTTCTGTCTTCTGTCTTCTGTCTTCTGTCTTCTGTCTTCTGTCTTCTGTCTTCTGTCTTCTGTCTTCTGTCTTCTGTCTTCTGTCTTCTGTCTTCTGTCTTCTGTCTTCTGTCTTCTGTCTTCTGTCTTCTGTCTTCTGTCTTCTGTCTTCTGTCTTCTGTCTTCTGTCTTCTGTCTTCTGTCTTCTGTCTTCTGTCTTCTGTCTTCTGTCTTCTGTCTTCTGTCTTCTGTCTTCTGTCTTCTGTCTTCTGTCTTCTGTCTTCTGTCTTCTGTCTTCTGTCTTCTGTCTTCTGTCTTCTGTCTTCTGTCTTCTGTCTTCTGTCTTCTGTCTTCTGTCTTCTGTCTTCTGTCTTCTGTCTTCTGTCTTCTGTCTTCTGTCTTCTGTCTTCTGTCTTCTGTCTTCTGTCTTCTGTCTTCTGTCTTCTGTCTTCTGTCTTCTGTCTTCTGTCTTCTGTCTTCTGTCTTCTGTCTTCTGTCTTCTGTCTTCTGTCTTCTGTCTTCTGTCTTCTGTCTTCTGTCTTCTGTCTTCTGTCTTCTGTCTTCTGTCTTCTGTCTTCTGTCGTCTGTCTTCTGTCTTCTATCTTCTGTCTTCTGTCTTCTGTCTTCTGTCTTCTGTCTTCTGTCTTCTGTCTTCTGTCTTCTGTCTTCTGTCTTCTGTCTTCTGTCTTCTGTCTTCTGTCTTCTGTCTTCTGTCTTCTGTCTATATTGCATTACATTTCTGAACGTTTACTGTCATGCAATTTCTGTCTCACATGTCTAACACTTTCTAAACGTCCATTTCTAGAGAACAACTACCCGACCAACAGATCATAACAGAACAGTAACAAAAATGTATCTCTTTTTGATACTTGCTAGAAATTTTTGTAATTTTAATTATCAACGAGATCAGACTTATATACGAGTTTGATACGAAAATCGCTACCTGTTATAAACTTGTTATAACTTGCTGATCGGGAATTCACGAGACTTGTGATGATGTGATAGATTTTGAAAAGTGGTCCGAGATAGCTCCCTTACTTTGATTCGTGGAGAACGGAAAACATCTTCTAAATTTTTAGGTTACATTAGTTGATGTCCATACAAACTATTTTTGGCTATATTGGGTTAAAATTTCAATACGAAATTCACATATATTAGATTTCTCAAAGATGTTTTGGGGTTTAGAAACAGATAATAATTCGATGGAGCCAAATCAGGTGCACAAGGTAATTGTAACTCTAGAAAACCGACATCATGATCTTTCCGACCCATTGAGCCTCCCTTCCAGGCACTCGTGCAGTTTCGAAGTACGACTGTAGTCCATTGTCGGATAATCATTCCGTTCTCTGGCGTATAATAATAGATCCAGCCAAACATGTACTCGAAGTGCACTTGCGTACCCCGATTTTAATCTCAATTTTATTCAGTTTTGCACTGTTCGCTTCGTATAAAACTTTTTTTTTGTTTCTATTTCTAATTTCGACCCCCCCACACACCCCCTCTTTCCGCACGTGCCTGTACATGGTTATTTCATTCTATTCTGAATACCGTAAAACCAATTCTTTGAAATATTCGTCTTCCATAAATATTTTGCTCTTGCTTTGATATTACAATGACAGAATTTTATATTTTGTTACTTTTTTCTCATGTAGACTTTGTTGTAGTTTTTAATTTTTTAACTCTCTTTTCAAACTAAATAATGGTAATTTCTACCATTAAGATATTTGGTTTTAATAATAAAATTTGTTATTGGTTTGCAAATCACTTCTACCCGGGTTATGTTTAAGCCTTTCGTTTGTTCAAATTTTTTGTATAGCTATAAAATCACTAAAGATTGTAGATTAGTTCCATTATTATTTTAATGGGAATACATGCAATTATTAGAGAATTGTTTGCTTTTATTCTTTGGATTTCTCATTCTAATAAATTAAAATGGTAAACAATTTTCGGTCCACCGTATGGATCCACATTCCAACGAATCCCGAAACTTTACATTTGGGACTACGAATGAAACCAGTATGACATTTATTATTCACCCTGTTACCGAAATACCACCTCACACATGCTGTAAAATATTGCACAGTTTGTCCTCATCGATCCTGGATGAGAAGACACTCGATAACTACTGGTGCAGTGCCGTCTGCAGGATGTGCTGCAAGATTGAACCGGACTGAGTCTCTAAACGAAATATCGGTTCGTAGTCCCCTTGGCTTGCACCACTCGACGACACACGCCAGATGGGAACTAATGGATATGTGAAAGTTTGGTTGAACGTCTGAACACTTCTTCTGAGCTTCCAACTCGTTGCCCCGATCTATGGGAGGTACTTCGGAGGAGGTGTTTTTGTTGTTTATTTCACCGATGTTACCAATTGTCTCAACTGCACAACATTTTGATGGAGTACGACAGCAGCTGGATTCAACTTGACTGTATTATTTCTCTGGAATATAATCAGACGTTGTGATTTATTGCAGTTTTAGGAAAGAAGTCTTTGCTAATTTGGATATGGTTATCCAGATAAGGAAAAACGTAGGAGTTTGAAATTAGTTTCTTTTTCGATTTACTTTTTCTTCCGAGTTACAATTATTAAAGTTATAGAACGAAACGTTCAGTTATTTTTTTCTACTGAGGATAAGCGAAAGCTAAAAGCTCACAAGCGGCTAACTCCGTCTGCTGACTGTTCAGCGGTTTGGTCGAAATGAAGTCACTCAAAACAAGAAGCAACTCAACGCAGCCACAATTTCACTTCCGTCTTGAATAGACCAGGTGTTCTTTCAAAGCTTTTAATCTACGCCGCTGCTCGTGCCAGTCCGCACTGTACGTGTCACACGGTCTAAACTACTGCTTTCAGCTTTTTGTTCGGCACAGAGAAGGAAGGAACGTCAAAGAAAGCAATTCAATTCCAATTAGAAAGCTCAATATTCGCTTGATGAACCACCCCTGACCGACCGACCGACCGACCGACCGACCAACCAATCGACCCCGGGTTGGGGTGACGCGCAGTACAAACGCTCGTGCGCCACTACGCCGATGGGAATTTTTGAGACAAAGCACCGGATCTTTGCCATTTTGCCTTTTGTTCGAGACCGGTGTCGGCAAGGCGAACACACACCGACGACTATGGCGGGCCAGCGGGAATGAACTACCCCGGCACCGTTGGGACCAATAAAGTGCTATCATTTTCATAAACTTGCCCACCGAACGGTCCACCGGGAAGTCGTTCGACCGTGCAGTTCGTGCTCTCGTTGTGGCTTTTGAATTCGTGGACCGGAATTCCGGAGGCGCTCTTGGCAATTGTGTACGACGACTTGATGACGACGACGACGACGACTACGATGACGATGACTGACCCGCCACATCCCCCATTCTCTTATCGTTGGGGGAGTTAGTGAGCATTAGTGAAGAAATTATCGCGAGACGTAATTATTTGATCGTTCGAAGAAGTGCTCCGTGGACTCTCTTTCGGCGACAAATTGTTTTAATTTCGACGATTACTATAGAAAGGTCCCACCAAACTCCGGAAAATCCAGCGGTTCGGTCTGTGGAATGTTTTAATCATGCCATTTGCTAAGGGATAAAGTACACAAAATTATAACCTGCCTTGAACAAAAATAAATTGAAAAGAGGTAATAGAAAATTTTAGTGTTTACTTCTTGGAATCCAATTAGGCCCTTATGTTCACTGCTTTGGGTATACGTATCTGTTTTATATCACTTCTTCATTTCGTACAGGATTATTAAAATTTGTATTATTTTGAACCAGTTCAAAAAAATAGTGTCTATTTAACATTTGCCAGATTGGTTTTATATAGAATCTGCTAGAGTAAAACGCATTATACTGTCAGTTTGTAATTTTTTATTAACTTGTTCGTTTCCCGGTTTTCTTCCACGAAATGTGATATCAAAGTGAGCGCAGAACGCGGAACGAACCGAAGCTACTGCTCGTTCGGACCTAGCTGAAGCTTTGAGTAGGCCGGGGAAACGAGGCGGTTACAGGTTTGTATGCAAGAGGCCGCCGCTTCCGACGGCGGGTCGGCGGCCAACTCAGCTGGCGTCACCTCGGCGGCTTTGTGTCACATGCAGAGATATAAAAACAAAAATATTCTTTTGACCCTAAAAAATTATCCTTTCGGCGAAATGGCTTTTTCGGTGAAATGGCTTTTTCGGACCCATTTGCCGAACGACTTTCGGTAAAATGGCAATCGGCGAAACGACTTTCGACAAAATGACCCATTCGGCGAAATGACCTGCTCCCAAAACGCGTTGTACTGTCAGTTTGTAATTTTTTATTAACTTGTTGGTTTCCCGTTTTCTTCCACTAAGTTGTTGTCAGACTGAGTGCAGGAAGCGAATCGATTTAATGCGATGTACTGATAACGCATCGCATTCACTCTTAAAGGTTTGCTTCGATCAAAAGGAACCAACTCGCACACGTGACAGTGACATGATGACGCACGCATTCCTGATGTATTGGGTTAAGGAAATAGTTGCTCGCAATTGGAAATTATAAAGTTATCGTATCAGAAGCTCGAATATTGTGAGTTGAGCAGGTCTGCAAATGTAAAGAAGAAATAAAAACTATCCCAGAAAGTATGGACGCACTTTGATTTCGCTGTAAATAATTCACAAGTGTTAGATATTCAAATTTTATTCGATATACTGATAATATTAGACTACAACAACAGAATATTATTCTCAACATTTGCTACTTAGCCATTGTAACAGTTCGGCTGAAAAGTTCGTATCTGTGGAGGATGTAATATAAGTAGAATAAAATATATAATATAAAAAAAATAGATGAATAAATGAATAAATAAATGTTCATCGTCTTAACATTCTGCCCTATGATAAATAGGTATGTATATTTGTATCATCAACCTTATTCCTTGCGTTCTTGGTCTAGTGGTCTATGAAAATTCGCCAAAACGGAAGCTTCGAAAGCATTCTAAAAAACAGAAAGAACGAAATAAAACGTTGTTTATTTCCCCTCCGTTTCCTTGACAATGTTGCCATGGCAGTCCTGGTGTTTGCTTGGTCTTGAGTTAATGATTGTGCAAGAATTTGCTGGAAATATTGCAGCTATTAAAATTTCGTCATTCGTTCGACGACACTTGCGTGAGACGGTTCAAAAATGGAGAGACGGCAATCGAAATTGGCTGGTGGTCACGACAATGGCGCAGCTAACGCTCCCATAGGGTAAGTAGAACAGTGTTTTAAGTAATGCTAAGTGTAATTGATTTTGAAATCGACAATCAACTGAAAAAAAAGAACTAAACCTGCTTTCACGCAAACGTTGCGAAGCCACTAGAAAAAAAAAACGAAACCACGTGCATCTTAAAAAAAAAATTGTATATCGTTAATTCTTGGAATCCTTTTTCGGATAATCTTTTATCGACGGAAGGGCGATAAAAGCAGTGTAGCAAAAAAAAACAAATAAATGAATTTAAAAAAAATAGGTAAAAAAAGTGAATAATGCTGAGATGAATTTTTTTTTCGGTTAATCTTTTATCGACGGAAGGGCGATAAAAGCGATAACAAAAAAGAAGAAAAGCGATCCACGACGGAAGGGCGCTGGATAGCAATAAAATTTCAAGTCGCTTTCTTAATCGATGTAGTAGCGGTATGAAGTTATTCAAGTACTTTCCGACGGAAGGGCGGAAGAACAGATTACTAAGAAACATTTTAGTATAAATAAAAAAAAAGTTTTAAGTGATTGTTTTGTTACAGGAAAGTAACACCTAAAAACAAGAAAGTCAAACTGTCCAGGTCGTCTAAATCTGACAAAGTAAGGTCCATGACCAAGGAGCTTGAGGAATCCAAGACTCGATTGGCAGTTTTAGAAGAAGCTCTACAGCAAGAACGAGCAGAAAAACAAGCGTTGAAAGCGAATGTGGAGCTGCTTAACAAAACAAATAGCGTTTGCGAGGAAAGTAGTGTTGATTTCGAGGGATTTAGACCATCTAGTACTCGCCGGTCGGAGATAGTAACGAACGCAGAAGAATCCCGTTTTGTTTCATCTGTTAACCAGCTTTCGGTATCTTCCTTGAACGTTCCTGAATGTATTCCATTAGCAGATGACGACGACATAAACAGATATGCTTTTGAGTTATGGAAGGATTTGTTAATCGATTCGATGAAGCTGGCCGGGATTGACGATGAAAACACGCAATTTATTCTTTTCAGAATTAAAGCAGGTCCACGATTGTTTAATATTTTCAAAAATACAAAGTCTGCTGAAGGTTCTCTATGTGCAGAGTCCAAGCCGTTTTCTAACGCATTACACCGGTTGAGAATGTACTTCTGTTCGGGTTCAGAAATAATGCTACAGAGAAGGAAACTAGCCTTGATGTGCCAAAAAACAGACGAATCGGATTTGCAGTTTGTAAACCGTGTTACTGCTACAGCGAGATTGTGTGAACTAAGTAATGATAAAAAGTTCGATGAAATAATTGGAACTATAGCAGGACAAGCTCGTAATCGCGACATACGGACAGCTGCTCTTAGAATGTTGAACAGAGGCGGCTCAATCACAGACTTGATTGACAAGGTGCGTGAGATTGAAACTATTCGAGTAAATGAGGATTACTACAAACAAAAACACGTGAACTGTGAGCCAGTTGTTATTGCCCCAATAAGAGCAGACTATTCCAGAAATCTTACAACTCACAATCGTTTTCGGCCATATCAGCTGGCCACTAATCGACAGCCTTTTAGAAACTCTCGTCTCACAGAACCATCTGAATGGCGTAATACTCGTCGCGATATAACTGGACGTTATGGATCGAAATTTAACAGTGGTAACAAATGCTGGAGATGTGGAAATGTGTACCATTTTTCATCTGAATGCCCCGCTGTTGATAAAACGTGCAGAAACTGTAATAAAGTTGGACACTTTCAAAGAGTTTGCCAGTTCACAAAGCGGCCGGTACTAACGAATACATCCAATCCGGAACCAAACGAAATGATCTCTGAGAAAGTGGCGGTTGTTGAACAAGAAGAGACAGAAGTCAAACCAAGTCACTTGCGTGAGACAGTTCAAAAATGGAGAGATGGCAATCGAAATTGGCTGGTGGTCACGACAGTATCGTTTAATAGAAACACACATTTTATTGTCAAAATTCGTTTTTATTATTCAACATAATTGCCATCAGAGGCGATACAGCGATTATAGCGATCTTCCATTTCGATACCATTTTTGTAGTACGATTTGTCCTTTGCCTCAAAATAGGCCTCAGTTTCAGCGATTACCTCTTCATTGCTTCTAAATTTTTTACCAGCGAGCATTCTCTTGAGGTCTGAGAACAGGAAAAAGTCACTGGGGGGCAAATCTGAAGAATACGGTGGATACGGTGGAGCAATTCGAAGCCCAATTCGTTCAATTTCAGCATGGTTTTTCGTTGTTGTTTTTGATCGATTGTGAGCTCACGCGGCACCCATTTTGCACTAAGCTCTCTCATATCCAAATATTCGTGAATAATATATATATATATATTTATACACGTATCTTTTGAAGGTTGGTACTAACTGAAAACGGTATGGATTTAATTCTAGTGGCGCCCACTCATAGAAACGATACGGACTTTTCAGCCGATCTGTTAGACTAGCTGGCGCACCTTCTTGCGAACGTTCCTCATAAAATTCCGTACAGACTTCTTGGCGACAAGTTTTGACACTTTTTTCCAATCTTTTTCGAGCTGTTGAATGGTTTCGGCTGCCAAGACATCTTTCGTAAAATGTGCCTTCGTTAATGCCTCAATTGGTCAAAGTTGTGGGCAATTTGGTAGATTCATGTCTTTTGGGACGAAAGTGACATTTTTGGTAGTATACCATTCTATCGTTGATTTCGAGTAGTGGCAAGAAGCAAGATCTGGCCAGAATACAACAGGATCCTTGTGGCCTAGAAGAAGTCAAGGGTAGGAGTCGTTTTTGTAAACATTCCTTGATGTATATTTCGCTGTTCATTGAAGCAGTGGTGATGAAGGGTTTCGAAATCTTACCGCAGCTACAAATTGCTTGCCAGACCATAGCTTTCTTACCAAATTTTTTCGACTTCAATAGATGTCTCGGACTGATTTAACACTTGCCTTCTCGCACCGTATAATATTGTGGTTCCGGCAAGGATTTGTAATCGAGTTCCGCGTAGGTTTCGTCGTCCATGATTATGCACATCCAATTTCAAGCAAGAATCGTACTGTACAGCTTTCGAACCCTCGGGCTGATCGATGCTTTTTGTTTCGAACTACGTTTTGGTTGTTCCTGCTTCTTATAGGTTCGAAGATTCAAACGTTCTTTAGCGCGAAGAACATTTGACTTCGAAGTGCCCACATTTTTGGTCACATCCCGAACTGAAACCTCCTTCTTGTGCTCGAACGCCTTCAGTATACGTTTATTCAACTGAGGGTTAGCAGAACCTTTTTTTCGACCCGTTTTCGGTTTATCCTCAAAGGTGTTATCCTCACCGAACTTCCTGGTTGCATTTCGCACGGCTTTTTCACTTACTCCTTCCATTTTTGCTATCTTTCTCAATGACAGTCCGCGTTCTGTGCACCATTTGTACCATTATTTTTCGACGTTATTCTGCTGAAAGTCCACGCATTTCGAAACAAACTAATGAAAACGAATAAACAACTGCACTAGCGGTTAGAGAAGAGTGTGAACAACAGGACGCAGCCATAAAAATTGACAGATTCTGAACCATTGCGAAATGTCAGCGGTTTTTGGTTGCGTCCATACTTTACCTATTTAATGCTGCGTAAGACTACAAGAGATTTCATTATGTTTTAAATCCATTTGAGGAAGCACCATTTTCACAATAATTCTAACCAATTCAATCTCCCGATAGTCTTGATTGAATTAACTAACTTGTAGCCAAGGGTGCGTAAATTTGACATTTTTTTATACTGTTACCAAGCATAAGACAGTCACTGCCAACGATACGCGCAGCTGCTACGTTCAACAGTAGCCAACACGCAATGACACGAGAGCTTGGCGCAATCATGAGAGCCTCGACACACGACAGCAATATTGAGAGCAGTTCATTTTGTCGCACTCTCTCACATCAATCAAAGCCACAGCGTTCGCTTTGTGGTAGTGTAGGTACATACTGGATAAGTAGCGGCTTTGTTCATTTTTGGTCACGGGTTTCGAGAATGTCACGAACTCAAAATGTCATGACATTTTCATAACGGGACTGTCATATCCGCTCTGATCGATCTGTGGCGATGAATTGAATGCGAACGGCGGTGTTTTTATTACCGGTTCAATTTCAGTTTTTAAAAAATTCAACCACCAAGCTTGTTCATGCAGATGTTTCGAAAATATTACAACTATTTACTAAAAATTTCATACACGAAGTATCAGGAGCGCAGCTTTTGCCTTCCTAATATGACGCAAAGGCAACAAATCTTACAGCAGAGACAAAAAGTTTCTCGCTACTATTACTTCTACAATTCTGGTTCATGCTAAACGGGGTTTAGTTGATTGATCGAAAAAGTACATCCAAATTCTGGAAGTCAAAGCATTCACTTTGCTTTTCTCACTGAACCGCTTCCTTCCAACTGGAGCGCAATGAAATAAAACACGTAAGGATACACAAAAAACCGTCGGCATTTGGAAGCAAGACTTTCTTGTGCATGTCCCTCTACACCTCAAGAGAATCGACATAAAACTAATTTCAAAGATAAGCCTTGTTGGCGACTGTCTCTCGAAAGTTGTTGAATTTGAAAGGAGTTACTGTTTATTGTGGCTAGCCATTCTCAGATTAAAAAGAGTAGAACAGCTATCGATGAGAGCAAACGACGACATTCACGAGAGAAAATGCCATGAAACCTATGACATTTTTCATCTGCTGCAGTCGTGGCCAAATACAATCGGCGACTGCTGTCATTTGCGCGGTTTGCCTGTCTGCTGTTTCGTATCATTCTCCAGTACCGTTCGCAACCCTACTTGTAGCTGTTCTGCTCAGTAGTTCATTCCACTAACTAAAAGGCTATTGATTGAATTTAATCGAGAATTTTTGTAGAAATCATAAACGACTTTTAACAAAGATAATAGTTGAGATTGATAGCACAATATAATAATGATTACTACGAGTAATGAAAAATCCCGGGCTTGTCAGATAAAAGACGTGAATATTTTCGAACCGTGTATATTTTTTTGAGAACAAGCCTCCAGATGACCTAATACTAAATTTCATGACAATCTATCCACTAGTGTTTGAATAACAGTTGATCGTGACAGACGAGTTCTAGTTGTCGTCAAGCTATGGAAAAAAAACAAGTGTCGTGTCCACCGGAATGTGTTCGGATTGGTTTAACATCCCCTGTATTGTCCAGACCTGGCCTTCAGCGACTATTATCTATTTCCAAACATGAAAAGCTTTCTCCAGAGAAAGAAATGTTCGTCGAGTGATGAGGTAATTGCAGAAACGAAAATTTTTTTCTCAAAGTGCATCAAAATGTTGGAGGCCCGATGGGTCAAGTGTATCGCTTTAGATGGAGATTATACTGAAGAATAAAAATAAAAAAACGACTCTTTATTTTTTAGGCACAGGCCTTCTTATTCCATGTAGTAAAAACCTGTTTTAATCCACCTAGTGGTGTAATGATGCCTTTTTCATATCAATCATACTATCATACATAATACTGTGGTATTCTTCACAATAATTTTCTTCGATTCTTCAAAAGAATAACCGAAATCGGTTTGTTTGACCGTCTACTGATAAAACTATTAATTGGAAAAGATTTGAGGTCGATTTAGAAAACTTTTTACGGTTTTTCGCCCTTTCCAGTGATGGTATACAATTTTTAATACACTTTACCGGATCGGATCCAGATGAAAATCAGGAATTACGTATGGAAGCACAGGACCTTTCATTTGAACCTAAGTTTGTGAAAATCGGTCGCGCCATCTATGAGAAAAGCAAGAAAACATATTTTAATTTTTTGCACATTTTACCCCATAACTCCGGAACCGGAAGTCGGATTCAAATAATATTCAGGAATTTTGTATGAGACCTTTCATTTGAATTAAAGTTTGTGAAAATCGGTTCAGCCATATCCGAGAAAAGTTAGTGCAAAAAACGTTACATACACACATACGCACATACACACACACATACACACACAGAGATTTTGCGTACTCGAGGCCTCCGAACCTCGGTTCAAAAGTCGGTTTTCACAGTGATTACATAACCTTTCTATATGATAAAGGCAAAAAGTACTTAAAAAATGACATATTAGAGAGTGCTAACCTGGTCGAACATAACACAAAGTCGTGTTTGAAGTTTTTATAACATCCTAAATATCTTTATTTATTGTAAAAAATCTGCTCAAATTCTCCTAAATAGTGGTGTAACGGTGCCTTTCTTACATAACTCATTCTTTTCATAAATATTGCTAAAGGATTCTTCAAAACACTTTTTATTTTAATTTTTGAATAAAAACAAAAATGTTTGTTTGGTCATAAACAACAATTTCAGAGGAATTCTTCGTTTTGCCTTTCTCATATAAAACAGCCATGCAATCACTGTGAAAACTGCAGTACCGAGTGTCATATACGCAAAATGTCTGTGTGTGTATGTATTTGTGGCTGTGTATGTGTTGGTATGTATCAAAACTATGCACCTGTATTTCTCTTATTCCGCTTTACCGATGCTGTTCAACTTAACAATTCAAATGAGAGGCGCTATAGTTTCATAGCCTGCTATTGAATTTCATCCGCATCCGACTTTCGGTGCCGGAGTAACAGAGTAAAATGTGCAATCAATGTTAATAAAGTGCACTCGATTTTCTCGGAGACTGCAGGACCAATTTTCACAAGCTAAGATTCAAACGAAAGGTCTTTAAATCTCCTATAACCCTATCGAATTTATTTATTCATTTATTCGTCAAACAAATATAGACTACAGACAAACAAAGTTACAATGGTTTCTTATATGCTATACATAATTTCTACGATTTGGTTTCAACTTTTCTTTTATTTATTTCCTGGACATAGTTAGATCGATTTTTTGGCAGTTTTCGTTATAAAAGCGCATCATTTGATTAACAGGATTATTTTTGGCATAATTTGTTTTATATTTTTTTTCCGAGAATATTTGACGACTTCTGTGATGGCGACTAGGAGCATAATATTTTAGTTGTGAAAGTAATGATTCAGATTGTACTCGTTGAGAAATAATGTCGTTGATAAAATAAAGCATTGTAGCTTTGCGGCGTTCTTCGAGTGCTGGTAAGTTTATGAGCATACAACGCGCTTCACGCAGGACCATTTTTTACAAACTAAAGTTCTAACGAAAGGTCTTTAATGTCCATAGAACACTATCGAATTTCACCCGGATACGAACTCCCGATACCGGAATTACAGCTTGAGCTTGAGCTTGAGCGACCACCCCTGGTTGCTTCTCCGTTACTGATCGGAATTAGCTGAAATTGTACAGGGAGTTTTTAGATGATCCGACCTGGGACTGATAAATCATCCTTCAATGTACATTTTCTGGTAATCCCAGAAATCATTGAAAAGTACCAGCGCCGGCTAGGCCCGAACGTAGATCGTCTAAGGAATGGGAAGGGATGTTAGTCCAACACTTGTTGTTACTAGAGGCCGTATATACTACTGCGCACTCCACAAGTGTCACGGGAGAAGGATATTTGTTAGTAAAAATTTCAGTAATGGCAGTATTCACGCGCGACTCAGTATGTTCCGGTTTCAAGATGTTCGGATGCACCACTAAACTCACTGACTTCCCGAGTGAATATCCTATATTGAAGTCCCGGGAAGTCTTGATTCACAGCTCTTGTTCGAGGAAACTGAAGAAAAATTCGCAATACTATCGCGTAAAGAATAAAAACTTCCCTATTTTTTATAAATGAAACCACGTGATAAAAAATAAACGAGCGAATAGGATTTAGACAAAAAAATTGATTCATTGCATTGAAATATTCTAAACAGTTATTGAAATATTCTAAATCATTTTAAATCACCAAACAAAGGTCAACAGATTTCACACGCGTCTTGTTTCTTTATTATTACCGCTTTATTATTTTAATTATTTATTAAAATTATTAATTGGTTATATTGGTTGATCTGGACAGCCGACTACCGAGGAAAATATTAATTTACTGTTTGAAATATTAATATCAAGTGTTTTTTACTATGTATTCAATATACCGATATATGTTATCTCTGTTATTAACTTTGTAATATAAACGGATTTGCGCAATGGTTGATTTTTATCATTCATTTTATGATCCTGAAAGACAATCAATAACATGGAAGAAGAAATCATTCCTAATAAAACTTTTCTCCGAAGCTAGACGGAAATTGATAGGTTGAATAAAGAGATAATTAAGTAAAATAGAGTAATCAGCAGTGAAACATTAAAAATATCTGATAACTGAAAGGAAAAAGAAAATCCTGCAATGGTCGCCTTTTACGACATGGAAGAAGGAACCCAGTGGATCTATTCTTGGTTCATTTTTTTCCGCCGTATTCCACACGGCATCTAGGCTGGTACTGTCCGGAGAGAGCTAATAGGTACTATCAATCTCCTAGTGAACCCCAGCCCCTAAACTCCCGGTACCAGAATTACAGGCTGATAACTTTAAAAATTTCGTATTTATACATGACTATGAAAAATTGAGCGAAATACTTTCAACCTGCCGTATTAGGTAGATCTAGTTTATTGATGACCAAAAACATTGATTTTGGATATAGCCGATTATCGTTCCCGATTTCGGAAGTACCTAAAAAAGTGATCGTGTAGTTAGCTACGGGTTTGAGTCCCGTCTCTGCGGTAACATTTTTGCGGTTTTATTTACATTCGCATGTCATTTTTCCAATCTGTTTTCCCCGTTTGATACCGATCAAATACGATACGATGGCCAAATTACGCGTCAGTAAGCAGTATTGCAGTGGTTGTTGTAGTCGAAATGTATCGTAACTGATGAATTAAAACGGATACAAAGCAGATCTTAGGTTTGGAGTTTTTCGTTCGCAAGTTCCTGTCAAATGCAGATTTGGAAGCGTCGAATTTGAAGCATTTGTACATAACGACCGGCACCATCAACGGCCAAATTTGTGAAGAAAAATGTCTCCAGAAGCGGATACCCTCTGGTGCCACATAGTTTGCCACTCTGTTTTGGGGGCAACTGGCATCGTGCCACTATTCTAAATCGGTAATAGAGTGATACGAAGCCAACGATATTGTTTATTTGTCAACGGAGTCAAATCCGTCAAATTCACCAAAGCTTCGGCCGATAGATTCGGCGTCCCGGGTTGGCGGTTCATTGCTACTTTTCCTCATTTTCTCTTATCTTCATTTATATTTTATTCAAGTGATAGCAAGACGCCTCGGTGCTTGAAATTTTTAACGCCAAATTAAAACCTTCAAGCCGTCCTTCAATCAGAATGAATGGTTCTAGACTGTCTCGTTCGGAGCCCGCTACCGGCGTATCAACGGTCGCACTTTGGCACATTTCGCTTCTCAAGGAGTCCTCCAGTGGGCCTCTGGAAATGCAATACATAATGTATGAGCGATGGCACCCTCCTCTGTTGAGCCACCCTGGCTGGCCGTCCCATTTCCGGTTTGAACAAACGTTTTAAAATTTAACCAGCTTCTTTCGCCGCCCCACCTATCAGTTCACTGAATCCGAACGGTGGGGAAGCAGAAAGAGGAACCGGATGCAATTTCGAAACGACGTAGATAAACTCATTAGGCTTTGGCTCGCAGACTCTCAGTTTGTTAACATAATTTATGGATGCCCCCGGGGAGTGAGAAGTAAATTGTTTCCCTTCGACGTGAAAGGATTAGACACGGTACTTGATGAGAAGGTGGTCTGAGTAACACAAATCCAGTAGTAGGGGGCCACTCTGCAGACGGAGATCCGTTTCATTCATGAGCCATTTGCAATTAAAAATAATGCTATGAAGCGGTCTCGAGCAGCGCAGCAATAATTAATTTTTCCAGTATGCTCGATTGTTCAGCGAAACCGGAAATTGCCACGTATTGTTGGATGTGTGTGAAGCTGAGCAGATTCTTAAATTAAAATTCCGATAGCGGAGAAAGGGGTACGATATTTCTTCGCTGCCATAACAAGCATCCCAACGAGGATAATGTCTATCTAATCGTATAATATATTATCATTTATTTCTGCCACCATCCCAAAAGTTTCCACTTTCTGAGACGAAACATTTCCATCTAAAAGAACGAACAAATTCGTCTACCACTGCTGCTGCTGCTACTGCTTCTCAGCATATGCTGGCTAATCCAATTTCCTATCGCTACACTAACGTCACGGCAAACATGAACTTTGTCGGTTATCTTCTCGTTCAGATCACTTGCAAATAAATCATAGCTATATTCCCGAGCATCTTTGCAGCAATCCTTAGAACGGAAGCGATTTTTTGCATGCCAAGGGTCTACGTCCTTCACATCAAGCATTCAGCTCACTTCCAATGCTAGGAAATCCCGCCGCATGTGCTGGCAATTAATGTGATAATCATTTTTCTTCCGGCATCATTTTTTTTCCTCGATCAATCGACTCGCCGCTCGCCATCCAGTCAATTTCCGACATCCACAGGCACTCAGCAACGGTTAGCATACATCCTGCAAGGCTGCTTTACCCACAAATGGATGCTTCTAGACTTTCCTAGGTTAATGGGCTCAATTTGGTTCAATTAAGTGATGGAAGAGATTTCTGATGCCAACGGAGCCCTCCAGAGAATCACATTCGAACCGCCTGAAGAGTGTCTCAGGTTCCAATTATCAAATACGAAACTGTAAAATTTCTACTGTATCCCACTGAGGGCCCCAGTTCGCCTCGAATGAAATTGTTTTTTACAGCAAAGGATACAAAATAAAGTAAATAACTTTCATAACCGGAAAAACAGCACCGGCACCGGCAGAGATAGGCTAAAAGAGCCACAAGAACAGCGGACGTTAAGTGCTCTGGAAGGCACGAGACAAGTTAATTAAGCCTCAAGCTCTCGCACCTCCAACGGCTGCTGCCGGGGTGTACAAGGGAGGGCATGAAAAAAAAAATATTACTACAAAAGCGAGAGCGAAACAAGAGAACACACAACATCCGGTTCCGTTTTCACTTCCAGCAGGTTTGTTTGAAGTGGAAAATTGCGGGGGAACCTTGTTGTGCAACTTCCACGTGGCTAAAATCACAATGAAGGACCCTCAGGAAAAGAATTACAACACTCACAACTAATGAGTGCATTGTTGTCGCAAACATGCGATCGAGCAAACGGATGTAGGGTGTTTGTATTAATGAGTTGATTACATTACATTGTTAGAGAAAAAATAATCTAATTGAAACATTGTTTTTTTTTTGGTCATCAATTATGCAACAACCAAAGATCTTTTCATTTTGCAAGGAAGATTGTTTAAATTAATTATTCTTGTGTTCCACTATTCGTTTAGTCGCTTCACTCTTGGTCGATATGAAAAATAATAGTCAACAAACATTTTCAATTTTCCCTTTCAAACTTTAATAACTAAACTATCATTGTCAAACTGAACTATCACTGATTAATTCCTCGCCTAGCACACACAAACATCGTTTAAGAGGTAATCGTAAACCTCCACAAACATAACTCCCGAAGGATGCTTATTGCGAAAAACTGAAGAAGTATAAATTGGTCTCATTTTAAATTTTCCGAGCCGTTAACCATCTCTAGCTTCCTGGTAAGCAAAGCAAAAGATAACCAAAACAGCAGTGGAAAAGTTTGTTCCGTTTGATCTTCTGCCGAGTGCGAATTCATCATTATGAATTAACGCTACGAGTTGGTGGGAGCGACATACTCAAACACAGCCGAGACCACCACAATTATTTTCAGACGCTTTCACGGGGTAGGAAAATGAAAGTCAAAACAGGAATCAAAATTGGTAGAGGTGAAAACTTTCGTACTCTCTATGCAAATTAGCTGACGCTTCGAGCTTTCTGTCGCTTTTGGGTTCGCCTGCCAAATAAAATGGGAAAAGTTGCTCAACCGTGGTTATCAAATCGGTGAAAGTGGGCTCCCAAATGCATTGTGCTCAAGATAACTAAAGAGAAATACAAACACCAAAGTGTGTGGCAACCATAAACAACAATGATGAATTCTAATAACTGTCGAGCGTACTCAGCACATGACGTGTGAACTTAACATGGAATTATCGAGAAGCGATTAAACTGATAGTAATTAAAAATTTTAGAGAAAAAGAGTTATGAGGCAGAAGAATTAATGAACGAAAGTGAATAAAGAGCAGAGGAACCGGAAAGCAGAAGAGCAAAAGAACAAAGAGCAAAGTATTAGTAGAGCAGAAGAGCCAAAAAGCCGATGAGCTGATTAGCCGACGATGAGCAAAACAGAACAGAGTACCTGTTAAAGTTTCTTTCATTCTTTCAAGAAAAACATTTTTTTTCCAATTATAGAAGCCAGTAGATCTTTCTGACCCTATGTGCAGGGTTGGGGATCAAACCTTGGTGAGCTGCGTGAAAGGTATCGACTAACCCATCACGCTATACCCGTCCACTAAGAAAAATAAATGTTTAAGCTTCAGCTCGACGCATACATTTCAAAAGGGCCAAAAAGCAATTGACAATTGTTATTCTTTGGTTTGCTTTCTCTTTTTATTATATCTGCGTTATTATACCAATATTCGTAAAATGTCTAGTACTTTTAGAAAAAAGCAAATATTCGCCTTAGTTCTACACAAATAAACAAGTAAACTAAGAGAAACTCTAACTGCTTTATGTGATCTTTTGAAATATTCACGTTGAACTCAGCTTTTATTCCTTTATGATTCTCCTCATTCTTCTGCAAATAGGATTAAAGCACTAAAATTGATCACGATGCCTGCAACATAAGAAATATTAGAAATTTCCTTCTGCGAGTAGAAGGTAATGAGTTTGCTTACTTTTACTGAATTTCATAATGTAGCCCTACCTATTTCTTTGTTTATCTTTCCCACCATCGAATAAGGCTGATTTCATTTGTCCCTATGTGACAGTACCAGAAGAGCAAAATAACAAAGAGCAAAGGAGCAGAAGAGCAAATGAACAAAAAAACAGAAGAATAAAAAACCAAAGAGCAGAGCCGTTCTTCTCTTTCTGGCCGTTTAAGCAAGAACACAATTGCTGCCCTGTAATACTTGATGTCATCAAGTAGATATAGGATTATAGGGTTAGTTTTAATTATTAGTCGTTATTGTTAGTGTTAAGCCTTATTTTAATCTGTTGATACAAAATATAAGGAGGTTTTATGCCTGCTGGAGAGAGACTGCCAAATTTCATCTCCATCGTACTTTTCCCTGCTCCCAAAATAAACAAATAAACAGACTAGGAGCGCAGCAGAGGTGAAAAATAGAAGAAAAACCTATTTTAATGCACCTAGTGGTGCAATGATACCTTTCTCAAACCATCATAAATATTACTTTGGAGTTCTAAAAACAACTCTTCATTAAATACAAACAAGAAAGTTTGTTCGAACGTAATCTAGTAAAATCTGCGGATCAAAACACACTATAGTTCCGGAACTGGAAATATTATCCACAACGAATTCAGGGGTTCTGTATGAAACCGTAAGCCTATTCGTTTGAATACATAAGTTTATGAAAACCGATTTGGCCACCTATAAGATTTGCAGTTTTTGACCACTATTTCCAATACTTCCGAAACCGAATTTCGAGGACCGGAATAGCCGAAGTTGATTCGTATCACCAGCAACAAATATGACCTACAAATTGTAACAGTTTTTAACCTCATTGAAAAGAGATTTTGCCTCTCTGGCTAGTCAGTAGTTCCTGAACCGGAAGTCGGATCCAGATGAAAACCAGGATTTTTTTTAATTATAACATCTTCTACTTAACCCTTAGTTCATGAAAATTGGCAAACCCATATAAGAGAAAATAGTCTGAGTTTGAAAAACCGTCTACTAACAATGACTAACAGTTGGAATAGTTTCGAGTTCAGTTTATAATTTTACCACTGTTTTGACTTCGCCGCTTAAAGTGATGCTGTTTCCTTTTGCCTTTCTCTATAGAAAGGTATTCGAATTGCTGGAAAAACCGACTTTCAAACGGAGCTCCGGAGACCCATAGTGTTATATACAATTCGACTCAGTTCGACGAGATCGGAAAATGTCTGTGTGTGTATGTGTGTGTGTGTGCACTTTTCGAAGATATGTTAACGCACTCAATTTTCTTAGAGATGGCGGAACCGATTTTAACAAACCTACGCTCGTTTGAAAGCTACTGTCGGGCCATTGATCAAGTTCAAAGATCAAAGAGCTGTGACTTTTGGTTCCGGAGATATGATGGTATAAGTGACGTAACCGACAAAACGCGTTGTTTATTACCGCGTAAGTTTCTTGGAGATGGCTAAACCGAATTAACAAACTTAGATTCGTTTGAAAGTTATTATTAGGCCATTGATCAAGCTCGAAGATCAAATAGCTGTATTATTTGATTCCAGAGATATGATGATATAAGGGACGTAACTGACAAAACACGTTTTTTTACCGCTCTTATATATATATATATATATATATATATATATATATATATATATATATATATATATATATATATATATATATATATATATATATATATATATATATATATATATATATATATATATATATATATAATGGTGCCAATATTTTTTAATCACCTCTAATTACGTAAAGCGGTAGAGCTCAAAAGTTTAAGCACCTCAAAAAAAGTCCCCAAGCAAAATTTGAGTTAAATCGAATATGGGTAAGGCAGTTAAGGATTGAAAATTTTCGATATTGAAAAATCCTCGTACACGGAACCACCCGCGATCCCATTTCAACCAGAATATTAGTTGATTTTCTGAATTCGATTGGTTAAAATTTGGTACAACTAATCGATTGTTGTTTTAACTAAACTGTCATTTTTGTTTTTCGATTAGCAGAAACGATTGTTAAAACAACTAATTTAACTGTTTGAAAAAAATGCTGTCAATTAGTGAGGACACATACCTTTCAATTTCAACAAATATTTTAGTTGAAATAACTGGTGTTGTTATTGAAACAAAATTCTGTTGGTTGATAAATAAATCGCTTTTATTTGTTTCAGACATTGCAAATAGTTGAATCAACTCGAACAATGTTATTGATTTGCGAAAATAATCAAAATATACTTACTGATACACGTCATGATCTATTTGAAACAAGTTCGGTATGTTGAGATTCATGAAATAAATATCATTGTTAAAATATAAACAGTATTTTAACCACCGATCACTGCTGATTTCAAGTGATCTTAACCGAGGAATAAATTATCATTACGAAATCAGAACTGATCTGATCTCTAAGTGATTTTGATTTTTGTATGATCATGATCATGTCAAGTCGAGATCAGTAAAGATTTAAATTCTAAACAAATACTTCTGATTCGAACTGTTTCCGGCATTTGACAGCATTCAAAACGACATATTTTTCAACTACTTGAATATATGCTAATCAAAAACCATATTGGTTGAATCAAAAAGAAATTAGTTAAATCAACTATCGCAAAAATCAAAAACTGCGATATCGCAACTTTATGATCGAAGGGTTCTCCGTGTAGTACATGAAATTTCCGAAAACGAAAAATTTTGTTTTTAGTGCTATCTCAAAAAAATATTTTGTGAAAAAATCGATTTTCTGGGACTTGGAAAAATTTTGATATTTTTTTGTCGAGATGACACTAAATCTCGACGTTTCATGCAATTCTAAGACTCTTGGCATCAAACATTGTTTTTAGATTTCGGAATTTTGGCGGTTTGGAAGCTTTTACACTTATCACCCTGTAATTCCGGAACCGGAAGGCAGAACCGGATGAAATTTCACAGTAGTTTTTATGACAATATGAGCTTCAATTTGAATCAAAATTTGTGGAAATCAGTTCAAGCATCGCTGAGAAATCGAAATTGAGTTTTTTTTTCTCTACCTTCGGTGCCTTCAAAACAGGAAATGGGAAACTATTAGAGAAGAACAGAAGAACAGAAGAACAGAAGAACAGAAGAACAGAAGAACAGAAGAACAGAAGAACAGAAGAACAGAAGAACAGAAGAACAGAAGAACAGAAGAACAGAAGAACAGAAGAACAGAAGAACAGAAGAACAGAAGAACAGAAGAACAGAAGAACAGAAGAACAGAAGAACAGAAGAATAGAAGAACAGAAGAACAGAAGAACAGAAGAACAGAAGAACAGAAGAACAGAAGAACAGAAGAACAGAAGAACAGAAGAACAGAAGAACAGAAGAACAGAAGAACAGAAGAACAGAAGAACAGAAGAACAGAAGAACAGAAGAACAGAAGAACAGAAGAACAGAAGAACAGAAGAACAGAAGAACAGAAGAACAGAAGAACAGAAGAACAGAAGAACAGAAGAACAGAAGAACAGAAGAACAGAAGAACAGAAGAACAGAAGAACAGAAGAACAGAAGAACAGAAGAACAGAAGAACAGAAGAACAGAAGAACAGAAGAACAGAAGAACAGAAGAACAGAAGAACAGAAGAACAGAAGAACAGAAGAACAGAAGAACAGAAGAACAGAAGAACAGAAGAACAGAAGAACAGAAGAACAGAAGAACAGAAGAACAGAAGAACAGAAGAACAGAAGAACAGAAGAACAGAAGAACAGAAGAACAGAAGAACAGAAGAACAGAAGAACAGAAGAACAGAAGAACAGAAGAACAGAAGAACAGAAGAACAGAAGAACAGAAGAACAGAAGAACAGAAGAACAGAAGAACAGAAGAACAGAAGAACAGAAGAACAGAAGAACAGAAGAACAGAAGAACAGAAGAACAGAAGAACAGAAGAACAGAAGAACAGAAGAACAGAAGAACAGAAGAACAGAAGAACAGAAGAACAGAAGAACAGAAGAACAGAAGAACAGAAGAACAGAAGAACAGAAGAACAGAAGAACAGAAGAACAGAAGAACAGAAGAACAGAAGAACAGAAGAACAGAAGAACAGAAGAACAGAAGAACAGAAGAACAGAAGAACAGAAGAACAGAAGAACAGAAGAACAGAAGAACAGAAGAACAGAAGAACAGAAGAACAGGAGAACAGAAGAACAGTTCGAATAGAAAATGGTAGAATCGCGACATACCATAGACTTGGGTGCCTCGCAGTGATCAGATGTCTAAGCCCGACTCTTCTGGTAGAAGGTAAAAGCTATGTGTGTATGTATGTATGTGTGAATCCACCATCAGTTCAAGACATTACCAGTATATGCGGGTAAACTTACTGTAGATCCGAATTTGATTATCAGATAGCGTTCATATAACTGCTGTTAAGAAGGCTAAAATGGGTTTTGAAGCTCCGGCGCCTTCCAGCAAGAACATCCGGCCATATAATAAAGAATTTCGCTGTACCAGCTTAGACCCGCCTGATGGTTTGTTTGTTAGAAGTGTGCGTCTTACTCATTTCAGACCTTCAGGGAAAAACACAAAGCTTCCCCCACGTGACTCAGGTTGGCAATCCACTCCATCATCCAGTCATTCATTTGTAAGATACCCTGATGCACTCTCTGCCCCTCCCCGTTGTCGATATAATTGAGCATATTACAACATAATATAATATAATATAAAAAATAATATAAAAAATATAATATAATACAATACAATATAATATATCACATCCTAATGCAATACAGTATACTACAATCTAATATAATATAATTCAATATAACATGATATAATATAATAAAACTACAGAGAACAGACATCCAAGCTAGTACAAACTTTTTAAAAAAACTGTGTAAAGCATACAAGCATCCGTTAAAAATCACCGTTGCACACGACTTTGCACGTATGAATGTATGTTGGATATCTGTTCTCTGTGATATAACATAATATAAAATAATATAATATAATATAACATATGTTAATATAACACAGAATAATATAATATAAAATAGAACAATATAATATAACATTACACAATATATTCTAACAATATACTATAACATAATACAATATAACACAATACATATACTTATAATATAATATATTACAATATAATATGATATAACGCAATGCAGTATAATACCATCACCAAGGGAACGTGCCATTTGAGCCAATTTATTCTGATAATACCATACAACATAATATAACATAACAGAAGATAATATATGAAATAATGTGCTATGATACAATGTATAACAGTTGATGTCGCATTGTAAGTTATGCTCTTCTTTCGTCGCAGTACTACAGGAAATACAATATTGCTTTTTTAATAATAAAAATAGTAATAATAATAATATTAATAATGATAATAATAATAATAATAATAATAATAATAATAATAATAATAATAATAATAATAATAATAATAATAATAATAATAATAATAATAATAATAATAATAATAATAATAATAATAATAATAATAATAATAATAATAATAATAATAATAATAATAATAATAATAATAATAATAATAATAATAATAATAATAATAATGATAATAATAATAATAATAATAATAATAATAATAATAATAATAATAATAATAATAATAATAATAATAATAATAATAATAATAATAATAATAATAATAATAATAATAATAATAATAATAATAATATTAATAATAATAATAATAATAATAATAATAATAATAATAATAACAATATGTAATACGATGTAATATAATTCAATTCAATATATTACAAATATTGCAACAAACAACAGATTCACATGTTGCAATATACTATGATCAATATTGTACTCTAGGATGGGCTTTAACCTACAAGCCATTTCGCACCCTCACATTCTGCTACTAACGCAGAAGGCGATAGCACCCAGTCGACGCCGTTCTATTGCCCAAATGTCATCATAAACAATCGGGGAGGCATGAGATAGGAACTTGTGAGGACTTAGTTATCTACCATTTGACGACCTGGTAGAAGGTAAAAGTTAAGTCGCTAGAAAATGATATATTATGATATTTTCCTTAACTGAACCTTTCAACTGTAAATTTGCTTAAATTTCGTAACTAAACAACAAAACTAACACAAGTTCCACACCTAGGAAAAATCGTGTAAATTTTCGTCTTCTGAGACCAACATATACGAGCGTCAAAAATGACTCATTTTTACCGTAGATCTAACACATATTTAAGGCATTCTGACATATTTGAAGCACGTAAATTTACACGTCTCCTTTAAAAGTAGTGTATGTTCGACACATATTGAAATCATTCTTGTAAAGCTCAGTCATTTTACGAATCACGTTCTTTTGAATTCAGTCATATGTGGATTTGCGTCACCTGTAAATTAATCATGTTCTACTATGTACTCAACGATAAATGAACTGGATTTACCTTGCTCATGTTCAGACATAATTATCCAAAAAGTAGGTTCAGCCTAGTTAAACCTTTTCTAGAAAAAAACGGTTCAAACATAAACACGTCCACGAAATGACAAATCGCTCGTGGTCGGCTTTTAACCAAGGTAATTATTGGTGGCAATCCGAAAAAAAATCGAATATTGATGATTGATAGCTCCGTAATTAAAAGGCTAAATTAACGAATTGAAATAAAAATCCCATATTGCCAATCCCATTTTTTCAAATTAATCGGATAGCCTTCAGTGCTTCACTCAAAATTAAAATACCCGCAGTTTTGACCGCGCTTGTCAATGACAATAAATTAAAGTAAACCCAATTCCGGATAGGAAGGGATTTCATCCGCAACGATAGCAATATTTGTAGATTCAACCACCAGCTAAATCGTGCAATTTGGTCGGAAACCGACCGACCGTATGTCCACTATTTTCCATCGAATGCGAATCCATAAATGGCAACACACGCTCATAAACCATCCGATGGAAATGGGTCTAGTCAGGAAAAACCGAGAAGGTTAAGCACCTTTTTGCTGCCGGTCTGTCGAAGACTGTCAGATTTATAGGTTCCACAAAAACCGCATACAGATTGATCATTTCACTGTCGGTTGCATTTTATGACCGTGCAATAAGAAACACTCACTCCTTCGATGGGATCTGGCCGGGGTCTAGTCGGCTTGGGAACATCCAGAGAAAGTTCGCCCTTCGCCTCCCGTCGTGGGACATTTGATGCTGATGTCAACGGTGATGTCCATGAAGATAGCACTGCACTGTTGGCCTGGTTTGGCCCTTTTCTGCCATGGCCCTTTTCTGCCATGTTGTGATCGGTCAGGCTTGGTTGTGGTTTTCTCGTATGTGTAAAAAGGTTACGTAATCGCCGGTAAATTAGGAGCTTGCTAAAGCATTTCAGATCCGGCGGGTGTTCAGTACAGAGAGATTAATAATAGTTCTTATACACCATTTCAAGGCACTTTGTCGCACTGCTGTCGGAATACCAGTTTCTTGAGGAGATCACCGTTCCCATCAAGTAGTAAGAACTGACCCAGATGTTAGGTGGATTCCGTATTCAAATTGAAGACTGACTGGAAGCAAAATGCCGGATGGTAGTCATCGTTAATGGAATGGTTGCATCGGTATGTTGTAAAATTGTCGGTTCAAAGCTCTTCCGAACGAAACCTACCAGTCTGCCTCACCGGATGTAAGCTTGGTTCATAAATAAATATGACATCGTAACTTTGATCGGGCTGATGGAGCAGAGGCGTTTAAGTTTGATTCGCTCATAAATGAGTACATCTGCGTGTTCCATTTTGCGTGAGGGTGTGCACGTTATTGCGGAATGTATGATTAGAAAGGCAACGGAAGCTGTCATGTTGTTGAAATACTGAGTTATGATGACTGGGAATTATGTCTTGGAAGTGAATATCACTGTCCCCGCACCAAGCGACCTGCGGGCTATTATTGGACTTGTCCGGACAGACCAGTTTATGGCTCGTAAATACACGACAATAGAGATGAGAAAACAGATGGGCATGTTGCTCAGGAACAAACAAATAAATGTCTTTCACAGGGATGCGTTGAGAACTGTGTTTATCATGTTTTTAGAGAAATGCAACAAATGTTCAATCATGAAACACTATCCCCCTAATGCTACCTACCACACTACCTTAAAACATCAATATTTAAAATCGAATCACTAGTAGTCACCAACGCAATAAACCACGAATATAAATTCAAACCCCGCCCGGGGAGTAAACGACATTCAGCAAACTCTGACGCGAGTGACAAACTCGATTGAAACAGTTTCATCGCACTAATTGTCCGTTTGTTGTTCTGTATGTCGTTTCATTTCAGGCATCGCTGCACCATCGTCCGCACCGTTTTCATCGCCACGGCAATCCGCCGCCGCCAACGCCGCCATGTCACCACCATCCTCGCCAACGGGAACTGCAGCAGCACTGTCCGGAATCGGTGGTGGCAACAGTGTCGAGAAGCCTTATTTTGACGATATCAACTCGCGCAATGTTACGACCCTGGTGGACGACACCGCCGTGCTCAAATGTCGCGTCAAACATAAAGGAGACCGAACGGTGAGTGGTTATAGAGAGTGTAGATGTACGGTTCCACGGTTCTGGTGAGCCGGTTGTAAATTTACGAAACGAAAGTACCGTTTGCCGAAACGGTGATACAGTTTCCGCTAATCTATTGAATTCGCTTGGAACAGAGACATACTCATTGGAACATTGACGAGGATTCACTCTTCGAGCATTGGGCTATAAATTTGAACATGTTATGACTCTGCTCTTGGTTATCAGCATTTGATTTTCCTGCCAGTAAATTGACTCTTATGATCTTTTCAATTGCCATATTATGTGTCAGATAAGTCATAGCAACCATACTGTTCACTTTCGAATTGACTATATTTCATTCATACCTTTGACTGGATCGATAAAATTCAGAATTTCGTTTCAATTCCTTTGATCTTCATTTACATTTTCATGCCTAGATAATTCACTGCAGTAAACATTTGCTTTCATTTTATCAAAAGCAGGAGCAATATGTTTTTCTCCGAATAGTTAATAAACTCTTTTTGAACACAAAACAAATTCAGTAGTTAAATATATGAAAACAAATTCTATTTTCCATTTCTCATACAGCAAGGCTATAGCCGATCAGAAGAGAATATCAAACGAAGACCATATTATGTCATTCTTTTCAGAATAGCTGAATAGTTTTATTTGGTATTGGTTTGGATGAATTAAGAGCCGAAATATCAGAACTGAATAGAACAATCTTACACCATCCATACCAGATTCATAACAAGTTGAGCTATTTAAGATACCAAAACAATACCACAAGAATATTAGTTTATACCCTATTTCTTTCTTGATGTCTTTTTGTACCCAATTTTGATTACTACGATTTAGTCACAAACTTACTGTATTTATAGCCAACATTTAGGCGTATGAGATTTGTCATAAAAAAAATTGTGGGGGAGGAGCTCAATTGCACATTTGAAGGTGAAATAAGTTAGATTTATATTGAACATGTTTGTTGAAGATGAAACAGTTTCGAACCTACGCTTTTGAGAAGTAGAAGTCGGTAGCTTCAACGCAAGGCCGTGGCATCCGAATGTTAGTGAGTGAAAATACAGCCGCACCTCTACGAAATTATAATGTTATTCTACGTCACCCATTTTGCGGTACACTGCAGTAATTTCGAATGTTTCGACAGAGTTCTGGAATCGACAGATAAACGAAGTTTTTTTGTACGGATTTCTTAATTATTACGGCTTTTGAAAAAGAATAAGGTTATCCTTTTCAGCAGAAAAACACATATAACTTTATGACAAGGAGATATTACACACCATGAATCGACAATACAAAGGGAGAAACTATTTCAAATGTTCATGGTACTAGCATAGAGTAAGACCCGTTCCCAAAATACACATTTTGTAAAGACTGAACAGAATATATGTTAACCGGAATCCTTTTGTCTATTCCATTTCAAAATAGGTCTTAAAGGAAACACTAAGAGAGAATCATGTAAATTCACGTCTAAATTTACTTAAATTTACAACCAAAAGCATGTACAAATTTATCATGTCACTAAATTAACTTAAAACTTTTAATATGTCAATATCGGATGAATACTATTAAATTTAGAAAAGCAGTTTAAGTATGTATATTTGAATGCAGAAACCAAACACGGACTTAACACAACTAAAATCGTTTAGAAAACATGTATTTTGCGAGAACCGAACAAACATTTGTATCGAAAGAACGAGTTTAGTTTTGACCGAATTTCGATGTGAACGAAGAACAATGTTTATTTGTTACGGGGTCTGATCCACGCTGCGCCCTTGAACGACAGTCGGCCCAAAAGTAATCGGATAAAAGCATTTGTTTCGAAAGAACCAGCTAACCAGAAGTTATAGACCGGGTTTTGCATACAGTATTTTTGTCTGATTCTAGAAATGAAGATGTTTTACAACAATTTTTGTATTATATATACGATCTGAGTCTGTTTTTTACACCCAATATTTTTACCCGGTGTTTGTATTTAAAAATATTTAAACAAGTTTTTCATACTAATTAGTAAGTGTTCGATTTTTGCAATAATCTACCAATTTACATTCGCTGATTATTGTGTTTTGCCATTCTCATATAGAAAGGTTGTGGAATCACTGTAAAAATTGACTATTGATCTTAGTGTCATATAACATATTCGTCATATTCGTCGAGATCGGTAAAGTCTGAATGTGTGTGCACAACAAATTGAGTGCACTTTCTTTCAGAGTTGGCTGAACCGATTTTCATTAACTTACATTCATATAAAAGATCTTGTGAAAGATGTGATACAATGCTCACGAATTTTGGTTGAATCCGAATTTCGGTTACGGAGTTACAGGAACATAATCGCAAAAAAATTGATTATAAGGGTACTTTTCATAAGTGACCATGTAGAGAGCTGCGTTTCGCTTGAAAATTGATCATTTATTTCTCTAGTTACTAGATCTTGCTGACAGATCACCAAATAACCGGTCCCCATTTTCGCAAAATGTCATTGTTTTTTATATGTGTAGAAATTTAAATTGGAATTTGAATTTCAATAGCGTGTTTCTGTGCATGACGCTGAATGAACCTCTTTTATTTCACCTAGTGTAATAGGTGTAGGTGTAATGTTACCTTTATCATTACCATTTTACGCGGTAGTTTGAAGTTCCGGAGACCGGAACGAGTATGGCCGAGACCACTATTTTGCAACGTCAATTTATGCGACGGTTTTAAATTTTTGACACTTATCACCCTCCAATTCCGGAATCGAAAGTCTGATCCGGATACCGGATTGCACAGCTTTTGAAACCATAAGGCCTTTTTTTAAATCTACGTTTGTGAAAAAATTTCCCACCATCACTGAGAAATCCTATGAACGTTTTCGCCACTACTTCCGATGCTTCCAAACCAGAAACCGAAGAATGGTAATATCGAAATAAGTTTATATAGCCTCCAAATAAAAAGGTCTGCTAAATAAAAAGTCTACCAATCAATTTTATGTAATGTAATGTATTTTATTTTATTGTTATTTAATTCCATCTGACTAAATTATATAGAATCATTTCAAACTGTTAAAAATTTTCCACTCATTGTCCCACTCATTGTATTTTAAAAACTGAAAGTCGAATCGGGATGAAATTTCAAGAATTTTCCATGGAATTACAAGGTTTTTTGTGTACAAGTTAGTGATAATAGGTCAAGCCCGCTATGAGAAAATAGAGTGCAATTTTTATTTATGTTTTGAACAAATTCTACAATAACTCCGGACCGAGATGAGTGAAACCTTTATTCTATTTTTGCGGTTTCCGTCGGATCTAAGTTAAATTCTTTGGCAGTCGATGGGACCATAACAACTCTCATTTGAATATAAGTTTGTGAAAATCGGTTCACCCTGATGTAGAATACTTACCAATTTCTGCGGATGGTCAAATAAACACAACTTTTTTAGCGTAAGTATTTCAAATAACAACATATATCAAATAATAGGGGGTCGACCCCCGCAAAAAGGATATCGACCCCAAGGGGTCTATATTGACCATTTTGGGAATCCCTGATCTAAACGAACTGAGTCGAATGATATAGTTCTTCAATTGTGGAGGATTAGTTTGTTGATGGACGAAAATTCCGAAGTGGACTAAAATGAAAGGCTTTATGAACTCCATAGGTTACTACTGACTTCAATTGAGATTTGACTCTCGGTTCCGGTATTACAAGATAATGAGTTTTTAAAATTTCAAGCTCTCATATAGGCAACAATAAAAAAACTGTGAATATTTTCTAAATTTGACTCAAAAAGTAATTTATTAGTTGATACCAAACGATTCGTCTTCAGTTCCCGGTTTCGGTTGAACCGTTTTGAACGAATTTTTTTATAAACTCAATAAAATCAATATAATATATAAGGAATGATTTAGGTTTATCGAACATTTTTGATTATTATTTGATTCCGACAATGAAAACCTTTAAATTGATTTACAAATACCAGTTTGTAGATCTTGTTAGTTGGTGACCAAACAAACTCACTTTAGTTCAGAGCTCTCTATGATCTCCATGGCAGAACTGATTCTCATTAACTAACAAACAAACCGGATTTGCTCTCCGGATACTTATTTCAATTACTCAGTGATGGCTTAATGGGTTATATACCTTACGAGTCGAGAAAAGAAAACCAATATTTTGAAAACTCTGGGAAGTGTGAAAATGATTTTGTTTTTCAATTATTCAAAACGCATCGAAAAGTACATATTTTATATGCTTGTTAAAAAAAAATTTATCGTTATAAGTTAAAAATTATAAATTGTATGACCCCTGACGTAAAACGCTTTTTGTGTGAGCACGATAGCTGAGCTGAGCTGAAGTAGATCGCCCGTAGTTGCACTTCGTGATTGACCGCATGAGTGGAAATGTACAATGAACCAAGAAAATGAAGCTTGGTAGCAGAGATGGCATTTCACCAGAGTGATACACGCTGGAGTCAGATTCTTGTCCACACCGAGGATGCAAAAAACGAAGCACCGCACAAAGAGGAAAGCGCACTTCTTCTCAGTATCGAATAGACAGCATTTGAGTGTGTGCTTGTGGTTAAAGCAGCTGGCGCGAGTGAAACACATTCTCTTCGCATGTATCGCTCACACGCGCTCTCGTCTAAATACACCCAAGTGACCACTGGCGCGTGATGGTGAGCGAACACTTCTGTGAACTTCAATTAATAGAGAGTAGATCTGGCCTTGCTATGAAAAATTTGCAAGGAAACCCAAAAATTTTACGATAAATTGTTTTATTTTGCTGCTTTTGCGTGTCCACGCTTCTTCTACGTAAACCATACAGCAGAGTGCTCACCGGCGTGTACACCTCTGTGAAAGTATCTGCATCCACCTCAGAGAATTTATTAGCTAATGCTCTAGCACTTTGGTGCGATTCAGTGGAAGAGGTAAAAGGAAATAAACAAACGCACTCATGATGCGTGCGCACTTTATACAACAGTGGTGTATAAATGTGAAAGAGAAGAGCTCTCGTTGAAGTTGTCAGTGCGAGGGGAGAAATTTTGCTTGCTCTTCGTCACACAGAGGAGATAGACATCTCTGCTTGGTAGAAGCAGATTATTTTCACTGTACATACCCACTCACTCCTAACTTTTTATTATACGATCAATAACGACGCTGGCTACGACCAAAGGCTGTGCTACTGAGGGAAAGGAAGGAATGTTAGTCCGATAATCGTTGATTCTAGAGACCGCGGGTACCACTGTATCGCCACGAACATCACGAAATAGGAGATTTGTTAGTAGGGAGGGGAAGAGATTCGGATATGTTCTGGTAAAGAATTTGATCTAAACAAAACCTGATTTTCGATACTCAGGAGAAATATAATAAATAAGAAAAATATAAAATATCTCCAAGGAACGATCTCACCAGTATCCCTTTTCTCCCACTCGCTCTGCTGTCAACAACGCAAGATGAAACACGACCACTGAAAGAATAAAATAAAAACACTCGCGAATGGATCCGCTGCAGACCAACCCTAGATTTTTAGTCTGAATAACACGGTCGACTTGTAAACTTTCACACATTCCATAGTAATCCGACAACACCGACAATGACATGCAGGCGGCGCTTCGATCGGTTAACAGGTTAACATCGTTGTATTTTGGGGAAGCAAATTCACAGTATCTACCGCATCTTTAGTTTCGCGGATCAATATTATTCAATAAATAGCACTCTCACTACAAAACACATACTTGTCACACCTGAATTATCACTCAAAATAACTATTTCAACCAAATTTTTAACTATATGTACCAAGCAACACATTGAAATTATACTTTTTTGAGAGCAGCACCAGGACACCGCATCGCACTTCCAGTGATGCCAACCAGCATTGCCCGTAAAATGCTTTTTGTGTGAGCACGAAATCCCATGGTATATAACCCATAATCGATTTTCATAACTTTAGATTCGCCTTACAGTTCTATTCGCGACTGTTAAATTATATCTGAATCCGTCTTCTGGTTTCGATATTATGTGGTTATAAGTGTTATAAATTTCGAAAACTTTAACGTGATGAAGAGAGCGTAAAAATTCTTCAAAACTGTTAAAATACATCAATCTTTTTTGTTACTCCCGATCAACATATCGTATTCGATATTTGATCTACTAAGAGGCCAGATTTATATTAGCAGTGGCTACGAAAATAGCTTTTTGTTATAAAATTGTTACGACTTGATGATCGGAATAGCTATAGAAATTTCCTTCGACAATGCCCGATTCGAGCTCCAGTCCCGGCTATATCTAAAGAAGTGATCTAAAATTTTGAATTTGAAACATCATTACACCCCAACGTAGATTAAAATAAGATCCTCTACGGGTATTGCGGTCGATATTAGCAGGCGTACATTGGCGAACATTGATTGCAGATAATGGATAAGAATCTTTTATTGTTGTTGACCTTAGTTTCTAATGCACTGGAGTTGCATGGAGCGGGTGTAGAAGAAGTATCGTTATCCGTGAATGTAGATGTCTTCCTGTTGAGTTTCTTGCAAGACCTACCATAGTGTACAGAATTTTGAAAATATTGCCATGTAGCAAGCTGATTGTCGTATGAAATAAGTGATTTACATGGAATCTTTGTGTCCTGACCGACATTCGCATAAGAAGGTCTACTTACTTCTTTCAGTGCTTGCATAACAATAGTACGCCATTGATGATATCGGATAAAAAATTTTCCACAGTTCTTTTTCTATGCAAAGAATTTTTCCGTACTGATTCTTTGAATGAATTCGTCAATAACGGCTGAAAGAAAATCGTGCACTCGTAATTCTATGGGTTACGTATACTGGTATGTTGTACTTGATGTTATCATGTGCATCTTTTTTTATATAAAATTTTTTAAGTTCGCGTACAAGCTTTACGTGGACGATTGAGCCATTTTTCTATTAGATAAAATATTTTTTTTACCAATGGATCTCGTTGTCACTATTTTTTACAGAGAGAGAGGAGCTTTCATTTTTATCTTGCGATGATTGAGGGGCACTTTGTTCGTGGCTCGTTTTGTCATCCAATGCCGCATCGGTGGTATCGTTGTTGGTTTCCGTTTTTTCTTCGTTTTCCTTGTGATTCGCAGTCTTGGGCTCGTTTTTAGTTGCTGTAGACGCGCCTTGTTGTAAATTATTTGCAGTTGCTGGTTGGTTCCGTTTCAGTGCATGGTTTGCCGTAGTGTGCAGGTTGCTCACCAAACTGACATGTAATCAGTTGATTTTCATATGTAATCAGCGTTTTACATGGATGTATCCCGTCTTGATCACAAATGATGTAAGATGGAATTGTTTTACGTAATTGCATACGTACCACCCGCACGCCATTCCGGATACCCAGGAAAAAATTCCGCCATACTTCCCTTTCGATGGAAAGAACTTCACCGTACTGCGACATACTTTCCCGAACGAACTGATCGCTGGTCTGTGAGGGAAGGTCGTGCACGCGTACTTCTATGGCATTGTCCAACACAGGGATTTTATATTTAACATTAACATGATCTACACTGTGCACCCCGTTATTAATCGAAACAAATGCAATTGAATCTCTTTCACGCAGAGATGGCATTTCACTATAGTGATACACCAGGGAGTAGGTTTCAATTAAACACTGCGGATACATTTGCTCCGCTCCACACAGAGAGGAAAGCGCACTTCTTCTCAGTGTCCAGACAGACAGACTTTGAGTGCGTGCTTGTGTTGAAAGAAGCTGGTGCGAGAGAATAACATTCTCTTCGCACGAATCCCTCTCACGTGCTCTCGCTTAAATACACCCAAGTGATCACTGGCGCGTGATGGTGAGCGAACACTTCTGTGAACTTCAATTAATAAAGGGTAGATCTGGTCTTGCTATGAAAAATTTGCAATGAAAACTGAAAATTTAACGATACATTGTTTTATTTTGCTGATTTTGCGTGCCCCATGCTTCTTCTCCGCAAACCATACACCAGAGTGCTCACCGGCGTGTACACCTCTGTGAAAGTATCTGCATCCACCTCAGAGAATTTATTAGCTAATGCTCTAGCACTTGGGTGCGAATCAGTGGAAGAGGTAAAAGGAAATAAACAAACGCACTCGTGATGCGTGCACACTTTATACAACAGTGGTGTGTATTTGTGAAAGAGAAGAGCTCTCGTTGAAGCTGTCAGTGCGTGGGGAGAAATTTTGCTTGCTCTTCGTCACACAGATGAGATGGACATCTCTGCTTTCACGATTGAAAATATTGTACACACAGTTAGACGCCTTGTTGAATTGAATCTCACTCACAGCATTAACGTTTAGATGCATTCGTTCCTGAAGAAAGATTTCAATTTCGATTGCTGCTGGTCTAACTTTGATGCGCTTTAAATCAATACAAATTGAATTTGGTGTTGTAGGCCAAGTTTCAAGCTTTGTTAAATTGTATTTGCCCATTTCGTACACTCTATTGTTCACTACACTGTATTGTCTTTATTTCTATCGTCTCGACCGTAAGCAATTTTCGACTGTGTAGGATGAGATGCTAGCACGAACTGTCATGTATTAATGTCTTTAGCAAATTCTATTGTCTTGAACTTCTTATGAAACTGAACGTTATTACACTGTTCGTTTCATTTAGTTGAAACAGATCCACCTGCTCTAAATAGAGATTTATTTTCAATATCTAACGAAGTAAACGTACTGGATAAATGAGATGCGAATACAACTATGTAATGAAAAACGAGTAAAAGGGTAACGGCAGAGATAGGACTTGCTAGCACGAACTGTCATGTGTATGTTGTTAATGTCTTTAGCAAATTCTATTGTCTTGAACTTCTTATGAAACTGAACGTTATTACACTGTTCGTTTCATTTAGTTGAAACAGATCCACCTGCTCTAAATAGAGATTTATTTTCAATATCTAACGAAGTAAACGTACTGGATAAATGAGATGCGAATACAACTATGTAATGAAAAACGAGTAAAACGGTAACGGCAGAGATAGGACTTGAACCTGTACATTGGAGCTACCCGATCAACATATCGTAACTAAACTATTTCTCTTTTTGATACTTGTTAGAAAATTCCGATATTTCAACTACTAACGATACCAGACTTATATCAGTACTTTCTAGGAAAACAATTTTTTGTCATAAACTTGTTAGGGCTTTATGATCGGGTAGCTCCTATCGGGGGAAAATGTTCTGCCAATTAAACTACCCTGCATGTGAAAACAAAACGACGAATCAGCTTAAATGACTACAAGAAACGACCATGCTTCACTGTACTCGGGTGCCACGGCATTCAATATTAGTCTTATCTCTATGGCAACCCCTTCCGCCAGTAATCACAAATACACGTCGCATCGCAAGTGTACCTTCTCACTCTGCTTTGCCGTCAGACGCTGATTTGAGTTTTTTTTCTAGTCTCTTTTGCTGCCTATGAGGGAACTTAAGGAGGCAAAACAATTTCCCCGGATTCAAGTTAGTTGTATCCGCATGCCATTGTTCGAAACTGTTTTCCTCGTTAGATACTGATCAAATTTAAAACAAGCTTAGGGTGGCTCTACATCTTAACAAGACTAAAACAAATCATTAACTTTCCGTTCTTTTGGTACACTCATTTTTAATCGTATTTTTGTTTATACACCATATTATTGTTTACTTCTGTCGTCCTGGCCGTGAGCGATTTATTTTGTCAAATTAAATGAAGCACAAGACTAGTTCTAAGACTTGAAGGAAATGTGCTTATTTGCAATTCCCTTTGGATGATTCTAGTTTCGTCAATGTGAATCTTTTCAGCACAGGATTGATCCAATATCAATATTAAAATGCGGTAATTATCAAGCTTGCAAAACATTTGAAAAAACATTGATAATTATTCTATTTTTAATAGATAATCTGGTAACTAAAGTGATGTACCACTATATAAAACTAGAAACATGATTTCACATAGCTCCCAATAATTTCTCACAGACTGCTGTTTCATCTTCCGAATACAAAAAAAAAGTTGAAATTCGTTTTGTGCAAACACATTTTATAGCTTAGCTTTGCTATGATTACGTTTATTTCGAAAAAAAGAAAACATCGATATGATCTAAATAGTCGATTTTAAATGTCTTTTCACCTACTTCAAATATCTATACATCCAACACCGAAAGCAATCGAATTTTCCATCGACAAAAGTTTTCCAATCTGATAGCAAACATTCGTTTTCGGACCAATGACCCCACAAAATAGTCATGTTATGCTTACTCTTCCTCAAAACAACAAACAGATTTTTGTCGTTGACAACCGAGGCATCGAACCGTTCCTGAATCAGTGTCTAACAATCAAATAATCGCCTGAATCGGTCAAACAAAATATACCGGTAGCAATCTTGCCTGCCAGAAATAAAACAAAAAGTCAAAGTAAAAACCAACAGCATCCCACAGCTCACGGAACCTCTCCGACAGTCCGAGCGGCACAATCGAAGCCTAGGGTAACTTTTTCACTATTGAGAGACAGGGGAAAAAAATCAGAGGAAAAACTTTTTTCTTTCAATTTGAGATCATCAATCAAAGAATTATAAAGTTTGCGGTTACCGCCGCCTGTCCGATGACAGACCGGTCCCGAACCATTCAACTTCTCGTTCAATCCAATTCCGTCGATTTACTTCCGTTTGAAGCGAGTTTCGACCGGCGCGGCTGTTTTACGATCCTGTTCAGATGCTGACGGTTATGTTTTTTACGGGTGTTTCGCCGGCTTCATTTCGAATGCGGAAAATTTGCCTAATTGACGAATCGTGCTCGATTTGAGTTTCGGCTATTTAACTCCGGCGGCGCTTGTTCCGAGACAAGCGAATGGAAAAGGTATACCGTGGAAAGTGTTTTGAATTGGAAATTTGAACATTACCGAATAAGTGGCAATTTATGTATGCATTGTGCAAAACGGGGAACGTTCCGGCGAGAACGAATATTATTTTATGAGCCTCATTGTATTGGACGATTGGAATGATCGTTCGCGACAGTTGTTGAATATGTCGCTGTCGGATTGTTTGAAACAGTTATGTTTTTTTATCATAGTTTCTGAATAGAAAATCAGCGTGGCATTTGATTTTCATTTGTTCTTATTATTTCGTTCTCAGTTGTTTATCGATTCGAGAACAATGTTATCATAGTTTCTGTACTGTTGCTCTTTTTTTTTTTGTTCGATTATAGAGGTTTTAACCTTAAGATCATTCGCCTCTTCGGGCCAGAAACTTTTTCTGACCCTATGTGCGGGGTTGGGAATCGAACCCAGGCAGGGTGCGTGAAAGGCATCGACTTACCCATCACGCTGTACCCGTCCCCACTACTGTTGCTCTTGTTTTGCATAAAAAAGTTTTATTTTTTCACTAGAGTTTTATTTTTTGTTTTTTTTTACGTTTCGTCAAAATTAATAAATTCGCTCATTGAGACTAATCCTTTTGTATCTCCTCTTCTGTTCTCTTCATCGTTCTTCTACCAGCTTTTTCGACCACTAATTAGATCTATATGCCGGATCTAACCCCGTTTTGTTCGCCAATTCTCATTTAGCACTCCCTCTTTCCCCCCTTTTACAGCATCTACCTATCCACATATCTTTCCCTTTCTCTAGTTTTAACGTAAAATGCCCTCCCAGTAAGCGAAGTGTCATCTAATGTTGATATAAACGATGAAGAGGTTTTATGCCTGCTAGAGTTAGAGATTGTAATATTTCAGTTCCATCGGGTTTTTTTCCTGCCCGTTTCATCCTGACGTTTCGTATGTAGCAAGTTTCGACTTACTGACCGTGTAGATTTTGGGATTCAAAATTACCCCGAAATTTGTGCAGACATCTTAGTTTTTCAGCAAGCTAACCAAAACGAAGTGTACACGGAGTCAAGGTCATGGTTTGCATTGTAGGATCACGAAAGTCAAATCATCAATGTACCATAACATTGAACTTAACTTTTTCTAACTTTCAACTCCTGGCAACAAATGGTGACAGAGCATGGGAAATTTGGCCATACTTGCTTTCAAGGGTGGCTTTTATCGTATCAAAGAACGCTCTCTAGCAATTCTTCACACGATTCAATTAGTGCCATCAACGAGAGACGGGCGGATATCTTCGCAACAACAAAAACCCGGCATGGCTCATTTAACATAGAATAGACACCAGTGCGAGAGCGAATTTCTCTCGATGACCTGTCTGAGAATCAAAGGTTAGCACTCTGCTATGGAGATTCTTTCTGAAGCAACAAACGGTCGCTTATTCTCGTTTCGCGATCCGATTCTATATGGGCAGTTGATAATTGCGATAGAATCATTTTACTATTGCCGCTTATTCTAACTATGCGCATATAACCTTTGCATAAGTTGTGTCTATGAAAATGTATGTGAATGCTCTACGCAAGGGTTTTGAAATATTGCAACCTAGTGTGAGAATCATCAAGTCGAATCATCGATTCGATTTTCTGCGATAATTGTCAACTTGCGATTCTCGTTTGGTAAATTCCACACAACACCGATCATTATCAGACTGTACATTTTTTTAAGGGCCGTGAAATACTCAGAGTATGAAGTGGAGAAAAGATATGTAGAAAAATTCTCTCACGGTTCATGCATTGAGAGACTCGAGTTCTTGTAGCATCTTCCACCGGATTGAAAATGTTGCATACAATATAGATAAATATCGAACAACTTCTGTCAAATTATCGGCAATCACCAACACTGCTCGCTATAGAGTCCTATTTTGGCGCTATCCGACTATCACTATTTCCAATGTCACTGAAAAACGCTTAACTTTAGTCGAGTAAGTAGAAAAATGACTTGACCACTTATTGAGCTCAAAAAACGAGAAAATGTTCTATTCTGGAATTCAATTTTTTCAGAAAAAAGGAGAAAGCAGTAGTTTTCGATTGGCTATACTTTGAGGAAATAGTTATGCAGTGAAATCTTATGCCCAGTTTCTAACCCTGTCTTTAAACAAGAACTCGAAAATGTATCCACTATCTTTAAAAAATATACATTTCAACAACATATGGCAGGGAAAATGGTTTGTTCTTTTATTAACCAACGTGTTTCAAGAGAACTTGAATTAAATCGAGATGCTTCAACCAGTTCGGGTAAAACCGCCACCCACTGGACCTAAGACCGACATTATTCGAATACTCCAGATGGGGTACAATTAAATTTTTACTCAGAAAAATATCATCAGTTCTTCTGCAACGAGGCAAGTTTTGTTTATTTTTTTCTTCCCCAAATTTGATGGACGTTCGAAGCTTATAGTGAGTCCAATGTATTTTCAAAGTGCAAAAAATAAAAAAATAAAGGAATCATGTGTGGCCTTAGTTGAGTTGGAAAAAGTTTATTTGCTGATACACGAAGCTCACTTACAATGACGGGTTTACCCCCACTTTCTCTAACAGAAACCGATTCATATTTAAAAAATAAGTTTGGATCATCAATGAGTTTAGATTATAAACAGATACTAAGGTGAAATTACGTTCCTCAAAAAGCACATATTAACACCTTATTTCATTACATCGTGACGTATTTCACAGAGAATAACAGCGGAAAATGTTTATTTTAGCTCATTTAGCTGAACAATTATGTAAAATAACTGGGACACATATTACTTCCAATTCGTGTAAATTTCAAAATCAGAACTACGGCAAATATTCTCAATGAAGATATTTAGTGTACCAGCAGGTATTTAATCCTATTAGGCAATTTATATTTAAAATATCGTTTTCAAAATCTTTCGGTTCAAATTTCGTCGAAGAGTAAACAATAACTTTTCGTTCAAACTTTGTACCTAAAAATTACAAAGATTGCATCTAAGAATTTTTTATTACGAACAACAACCGTTTAGTGAGAAAAGAACTTTCTTCATTTTCTTTACATTTCGTCTTCAACCTATCAGTACATTAGCAGTTCATATTGAACTGCCGCTGCAACCTAGCACCTAGCAACTTTAACTACTAAGCAGAAGGAAAGTTTCGGTTATAGGGGAGACCAGGGCTAGTTGGCCGAGTTTCGCTTTCGGAATTTCTGTAAGCTTTCTGGTTAGACATTTTGATAAACGCTGTGCTCTGTCATGAAGGTACACCTTCTGAGCACATGAGTGATTTTTTTCATATCTGGAAAATAGTTATTATCAATCAAATGCGGAGAAAAAAATCGGCCAACCAACCCCAGAGCCGGGGTAGGTTGGCCAAGTTTTGAAAAATATGTAAAACACATCAATAAACATTTTCATTAGTTAAAAAAGTCTATATGCATCATTTTTATTATATAAGTACGTAAAAAACTCCCCTTTTTGGTTTTTGAGTCTTTTTAACTATTGTAGAATTAGTTTCGACCGCATCAGTGAACTTTTTCAGTTTCCTTTCTGCCTATTACTCCATTAGAGTTCGCGCTTACGCTTAGTTTCATTTTTTACTACTCTAATGCTGCTGTTATTAGAGAATTGTTAAAATTTTGGATTAATTCGGGATTCACGACCATGACGCTCCTCCGAATCAGCCTTGGGGAGAGGTCTGTTATTTTCAGGAGGGCTTACATCTGCAGCAGATTCTATACTTATGGACGAGTTTTGTACGGGGTTGGGTCAATTTGCGACAAATCCTGTCAGGAAATCTAAATGCTGAAATCAAAACTTTGGCATTTGATGCATAAAATATTGGAATCATATTTTCTATCGACAATTTCCAACTTATAATGATTTTTATATCTCATCTCTATTAGTCAATGATTTTAATTTATTTCCATTACTTATTTCTCATGTATAGTTTTCCTTATGATCATCAATATAAAAATAGAATAAAATTCCGTCCATAAAAAGATAACATTTCACGAGTATCCAAGTGCACTTTACTCTAAACCAAAATTACAACTCGGCCAACCAACCCCGCACAAAACTCGGCCAACCTGCCCCAATGAATATTTTCGAGAACAATTACGATTAACAAAAATAAAAGTAAGGTTATACTCGAAACCAATATGCCATTTTGTAAAGTTTCAAATACCCTTTCCAATGGTACCATATTTTTGGAAATCGTATATAAATTGATCCACGTTACACGCATTACTTTACAAAAACAGAAATTTACTCACCAGTGCTGAAAAAAGAAAAAACGTGCTATTGCACAAACGACAACACAGAAACGCCTAAAATTACGTCGGTACACGGGTGACCTAATGCTCCACCAAAATCATTATAGATGACGCCACTGCGCACAATAGCCTTTTCAGAACATCTGCTCTGCCAAACTGGCGTTTGGCCAACCAGCCCCGGTCTCCCCTTTATATAGTTGGATGTGACGTTTTTTGTATTGTATAAGTAGATACTGGGTCGATTCGAAATGCAAGATGGCGTCCTCCGGTTAACTGATATTTCTTAAAAACTCGTACATTATTGGTACTTTTGGAACGAATATGAAAACGATGTTTTAGGTCGATCATAATTCCAATATGGCGACTTCCCTTTTTTTTTATATTCCGTAAAAAACTTGCAATGTGGGTAATTTCAAAACTGTTTGCACCTGTTAATGTCAGATCATTTAAAAATCTGAGATGGCGACTGTCAGCTCGACAATATTTTTGCGCAAATACGAGAATTTTCGGAACGGATTTGATGAGTCTACGCCGAAATGTGATGTTTTAGGTTTTTATTTAAAAATTTAGCGTTCTTTGATAAAATTTTGTTCAAAAATATATAAAAATAAATTTTTATACAATTTAAAAAAATTTACATTATATTGAAAATATATAACTATTTCAAATATTATTTCTTCATTCTAGAAATTTGACAGTAGTTTGGTCATCAAAGGGTGAGATAACTAAGTCCTTCTAAGTTCCTATCTCATGCCTCCCCGTGTGTCTATGATGATATTTGGTCAACAGAACGGCGTCGACTGGGTGTTATCGCCTTCTGTGTTAGTAGCAAAATGAGAGGGTGCGAAATCGCATATAAGTTAAAGCCCATCCTAAAATGCAATTTTTTTTTGTAATAAAATTTTCATTCTGGTCGTTTTGGTTAAAATATGAATTGAATAAAATGCCATATTTGAATTCAAATTGATTGGAAATTCATTATATCAATTTTAGGGGAATTGAATATTGTTTCATATTACATGAAGCTGAAAATGTTGATGCCAACAATTATATGGAGATGCAATCGTCAAAATAAACTTGAACTTCGCACCATACTTTCCATGTGTCCCTAATTGACGCAAAAAAATTAACTCCGTATTACTTTACGAGTTGCATATTAAGTGTAATCCTTATTATTGCAGGTCTCATAACGCAATGAATAAAATCTATCACAATTGTTTCACGGAATACGGGACAAATATCGTTTTGTCCTTGAGTTTATCCGTAACGATTCCATTGTGTTGTTCTCCCAGCAGAAAGTAATTATTTATTGTTATCGCCGTCCCAATTTCCACTGTACTATACCCACGGTATCGATCGTCACACGACGGTGAACTGTTGGATTTACATAATTATTTAGCGACAATACAATGCTGCAGATTGTTAATTATAACTTATCGTTCAACTGACTACATGAACATTGTGGTGTTAGTAATCGAACATTTCTGACATTATTTCACCAAGAGTTAGTGTGATTTAAATTGTTAAATGCAAATAAAAGAACTACATCGATGAGACGATCTGATAAAAGATATGAATATACTAGATTCTCACAATGAAAATTGTTACTAATTTCAGAATTTGAACTTTATCACGAAAGTTTTTTATATTAACTAACACAAAACATGCAACCATATTTGAATACTAAACCAACATAACAACCATCGAATCATTCCATGCGCTCCAGCAGCAGCGTAAAAATCTTTTTGGTCCAAAAATAAAACATTCAAAAAGTTCAATGAAATGGTTTTCAATATGAAAATTCTTCTGGCTGGCCAACAGCCAGCGGTCGACCAATAGCCGGTTATCCAACACCATCATCATTTGTTGATGGCCGATGGGGGATTCGTCAGGAGTTAAAATTTTTATTGCGCTCCTGCCACCCTGCCAACCCATCATTCATCGGTTCCGGCCAGCCGCTTTCACTCAGGGTTTGGCCTTCCATTTTTCAGCTCGCTTCCATTATTCTGATCCATTCACCTCGTTATAAAAGCAGCAATGGCACAGAAATTTTCCCTTCCGGTTTCAGTATCAGTTTTGCCGAGGAATATTAAACTGATGTACGAGCGCCAGGCTACGGTACGATCTGATAGTGTGCAGGCTAAAGGAACGAACAAAGCACACTCTCGCCACGGAGAAAGGAGAAAGTTCTACCTTCGGACACACCAATGCTGCCAGTATTGGCCAACAACGAATTCGGTTCATCCGACGACGATCCGACCGGCCTGACAGGTACTAATTTCATTTGTTGCTGAATTACACTACTGCAAATTGGCGGAATCTAATTTTGGGCCGAAACTTTGTCACTTCATTTTGACACTTTGAGCTCGGTATTCTCGCTAGCCAGTGGAACATCGGTCATTGCCAACCCGCAAATAGTGCCTATTCACACAACCAAATCCGGGTGACGACGGAGATAGCGAACCACAACCAGCATCAAAGAGTGTTACCGGAATACATTTCGCGTGAATTTATTAGGTTTTAGGCACTGTGACAATGCAATCAAGGTCAGTATCAAACGTGGCTACGGAAGAATTGGCGACTATTTGCTGAATCAATACTGTTCCGATTCAGTTCGGTTGATTGCCGAGACATTGTGTTGATTACTCTAACCACGCAAGGAGGAGTGGATAGAAAATAATCTCGTGTAACGAAAAAATAGTACCGCGAGGTAGTATTATGTAAAAAAAATTACATTACTTTGATAATATGCATCGGGAAACAGAGGAAAACCAAACGAAATCAATAACTGTTACCTGATGCTTCACCTGATCACACAGATTGACTGAGGGAAAAAAACTTTAACAGCTACCGTAGACACTTTTAAAGCTTTTCTCCAGCTTGGTGTAATCGAACTTCAGCAATAGGAGAACGGAACATTCCAATTTACTCGCTTCATCGTTGCAAAAAAAAGTTGACAAAGGCGACACCGCAGCCAAGGATCAACGTCAACTGATAAGCGACTCGTTTCAGTTCTCGTTTCGTGAGCAACAGTCAACTTTGGCGACATCTCTCTGTGTATTCTGACTGGTACGATTTACGATTACTTTCCAGTATTTATTGCGCTGAAGTTATTTCATTTTTTTCTACACTCCCACTGACAACGTGAAGTGTCGAGAATGGGGCGGGGGATGGGTCCATGTGCCAAGATTGAGACAGAACGCCCCCCCGACGGTTCAGTCCAAGTCCAATTCAATGCGCGGCTTCGGAACGTAATGGCGTTTGTTTGTTCGGGGAAAAAATCCAGATTTCACAAACTCCTTTGGCACTAAATTTGAAATACGTCCTTCTTCGGTGTATGTACGGTGGATGACTCCGGGGGTGGGATTGATTGTACAGCCGTAACTTGGGAACCAGCCACCGCCAAAAGCAAAAATGTTAATCTGTGTCTATGCAATAAATCAGAACAGTCTTAACTTCGGGCTGCCGCAGACGTGGAAATCTACGTTGCTCGAGGCCAACGCTGAAATTCGTTTCGGCAACTCTAATAAAATAAATTTCTATTTACGTTTATGATGTCTTTTGAACCAACCATTCGTCTTTTGATGTCCCTGGATGGCTGCATCCGCCAAAGGCTATGGCTTCTGGACAGGCTTCGTTTGACATTTGCTCTGGTGCGGTTTGTGTCTAGCCATAGGCTTCCGAAACCGGCGATTCGCCATAATGACCGAAGTTTATTTCTCCGGTGACGGTCTTTGCCAGCTAACTTCGGCGGGTGAAGGAACAGAACGGAATTTATGTGAAATGATTGTTGCGAGTTTCGCGATTTTATTACAGTTTCCCTTGACTTGACTGATTAAAATAAACTTACTTCATTACTATGCCCATTGCTTCAATTTATACAGGCAACGGCTGGACTCCCAAAACCGTCAATTGAGCGATGTTGTTGATCAATGGACTGTTCTTAATCTTAATTGAATATGGAAATATCGTAATTGGATTACACTATCGAAACTTCACGGTAAGATTGTGGATCCGAATGTGCCACAAAGTTCATTGCTTTAATACAATTGCTTAAAATTCTTATGCTTAAATTGTCTAGTTATTTCATAGAGGCAGAATTAAAAATAACTTGGTAGAATTCATGAAAAATTCCGGTATATTATAGATCGATCGCCCGTTTTGATTATTTTTTTTTTTGCGAGAAACATTGAATTTTATTGTATTATCCCGAAACATTTCTTCATATCGATGAAACTTTTAACACATTTTGTGGATGATGCATACCAAATATAGTTTATAAATCATTTTTGATGATTTATGTATTTGTTTATTATGACATGAAATAACGATAAACTTCCATCAGCACCCAACAAAAGACCAACCATAATATGGATGAATAAAAAATCTCACATATCATCAACCAGCAACAGAATAAAAGTTGATTTCATGCAGAGTGCTTTCTTGTGGTCGATGCCAAAGCAGCCAGACTGGAAATTGAACCACACAAAATGTGTCAAAGCATATATCTGAGTCTGTTCAATTCAGTTGCTTGCTGTTTTTTGGGAATGATTTCTTCTCCAGATTTCATGTATCCAATTCGTTTGTTAGTAATTCTCCAATCTGTCTTTCGATGGTTGCTGACAAAGTTTACCGTTTCTGAAATTGTAATACTAATGATAATGAATTCAGGTGGATGAGGAAGCAATTCGGAGTGTTCAACCATCGTTGCCATCCTCTTATGCATCGATGCATTGTCTTGGTGAAACAGTTTTTTTTTCTTCCAAATTTCAAACGCTCTAGCAACGCAGCTTTCGCTATTGATTGTTTATCCTTTCTCAAGATAGTCGATGAAGATTGTACCATGTGCATCTCAGAATACTAAACCCATAACCTTCTTAGCTGACTGTTGTGCCTTTGGACATGGTTCCCCTGGTGCACTTGACTCAGATGATGATCATTTTGATTGCGGAGTGAAGGGATGAATTCATGTTTCATCCATTGTCACATATCACACAAAAAAAATTTTGTTTGATAAAAATTTTTATTCAGGCCTTTTCGCGTACAAGCTTTACGTGGTCGATTGGCTTACCTTTATTTTTGCTATTGGATCTGCCGCATCGGTGGTATTGTTGATTTCCGTCTTCTTTTCGTTTTCCGTATTGTTCGCAGTCATGTGTTCGTTGCTAGTTGCTGTAGACGCGCCTTGTCATACATTGGTTGCAGTTGCTGGTTGGTTGGAGAGTAAGTGATCAACTGCAGCTGGTGTACTTTGTTCTATAGGGGATACTGATGGTTTCGTTGAAGGGGATGCTTCATTGTTGTTGGTGGCTGTCACAGATGTACTGGGGTTGGTTGGGGTTGGTGTGAAGGAAGCACCGTTGTTTTTTGGTGTAGATGTCTCCTTGTCCAGTTTATCACATGGCTGACCGTAATGAACAGCTTTTTGGCAATATTGACATGTGGCCATCTGATTGTCATAGGTAAAAAGTGATTTGCACGGAATTCTTGTATCTTGACCGAAAATAACATAAGAAGGTATAGGCCTCTTCAAGCGCATGCGTAACAAACGTACGCCATTTAGAATACCGGGGAAAAAATTCTTCCACTTTTCTTTTTCGATAGAGAGAATCTCTCCGTATTGGGACATACTTTTGCGAATATATGAATCCGTGACGCTAGGGATCATGCACACGCACTTCTATAGTACTATCTTCCATATATACTGAAATGTTGTACTTAATGTTCTCGTGCTCCACATAGTGCACGTTGTTATTATCTTTAGCGAATTGAATTGCATTAAACTCTTTATAAAATTGGATGTACACAACATTATTTGTCTTATTGCATTGAAGTAAATGCACACGTCTAATGTCAAGATTCATTTGCTCCTTAAGCAAACCTTCAAGTTATCGTATCGAAGGTCGAATTTTGCACTGCCTGAAGTCAACAATAGTTGTATTCTTTCGTAGCAACGGTAGCTTTTGTTCGTTTGGTTCACTCATTTCGAGGTCGTTCTATTGTTCACTACACCATACTGTACTTGGTTTCTTCCGTCCCGAACGTAAGCGGTTTTGTTTTATCGACTGACTTGAATGAGGTGTGAAAGCGAACTGCCACGCAAAAAAAAGGTTTTACTACTTGTAAACATGACCAAACACTCCTTTGAGTCATAAATTGTCGGTGTCTGTACGACCACTTTCTTTTCGATGGTGCAGTGTTTCGATATCACTTTTGAGGCCAGTACCAGTAGAAAACTGAAATCGTCAAGAGATAAAAGACCTAAAAGATATAAAAAAAAACCTGTTTTAATACACCTAGTGGTGTAATGATGCCTTTCTCATTATAATTATATCCTGTATATTACAGCAGAAATTCCCCGAAATGATACAATTTAAAAAGTTTAGAAAATAGTTTTGAAGATTTATGTTGCATAATACTACTATATTGATATACTACATTTGAATTTAGGTTAGTAAAAATCTATTCAATCATATGTGAGAAAGTGAAGCGAGCTTCATTTTATCATATTTTATTATTATTGTCGGTACTTCCGGAACCGAAAGCTGGATATCGGCATAGTGACATTCGGTTCATTCAACCATACCTAATGTGACCTACAAATTTCAGTTCGTGCTCACATCTCAGCCAACACAGTCGAAAATCGTTTGTGGTCGAAGCAAAAGAAACAAAGACAATACAGTGCAGTGAACAATAGAGTGTACGGAATGGTCCAATACGATTTAACAAAGCCTGAAACTTGGCCAACAAGACCAAATTCAATTTGTATAGATTTCAAGCGTTGCAAAGTTAGACCAGCAGCAAATGAAATTGAAGTCTTACTTAAAGAACGAATGCACGCTAATAATATAACTGAGATTCAATTCAACAAGGCGTCTAACTGTGTGTACATTATGTTTAAACGTGAAAGAGATGCAATTGCATTCGCTTCGGTTAACAACGAGGTGCACAGCGTTGAGTGTGACAACAATAAATACAAAATTCCTGTGCACATAGTGGACAATGCCATACAAGTACGCGTGCATGACCTTCCCCCGCAGAGCAGCGATCAGTGCGTTCGGGAAATCATGTCACATTACGGTGAAGTTCTTTCCATCGAAAGAGAAGTATGGCGGAATTTTTTCCCCGGCATCCGGAAAGGCGTGCGAGTGGTACGTAAGGCAATTCCATCATACATCATTTGTGGTCAAGGTGGGACACATCCGCGTAAAACGCTGATTACCTATGAAAATCAGCTGGTTACATGTCAGTTTTGTGAACAACCTGCACACTACGGAAAACCTTGCACTGAAACTGCAAAAAGAACAACTTCAACCAAAGACAAGGTCAACCGTTCAACAACGAAAACTAGTGAGCGTAGTACTCCTGTTTTACCATCAAACCAACCAAAAACTGCAACCAATGTACAACAAGGCGCTCCTACAGCAACTAGCAACGAGCTCAAGACTGTACACAACAAGGAAAACGAAAAGAAGACGGAAATCATCAACAAAACCACCGATGCGGCAATGGAGGACAAGACGAGCCACGAACAAAGTGTACGCAAATAGGCCTGAATAAAAATATCTTTTAAATAAAAAAAAATGACCTACAAATTTATTTACAATTTTCTATAAAGAATTGAATTTTGGAAAAAATGTACCGGTAGTCGGACTTGAATAAAATTCAACAAATCATTTATGGGACTATCAATGGTTTATTTGGTTACAGAGTCTCATGGTCTACAAAACTAGAGAAAATCAATAGCCAATACAAAGAGGTAGCTTATGAACAAAGTATTCCTGAAATTGACGTTTTCGTACTGAGCACCCTATCTCCGGAACCAGGGGTTTTATCCGAATTAAAATTGAAATATTTTTATGACATCTTAAGAACTTCCATCTCCGAGAAAAGTGAGTGGCATTATAATAGCATTTTTGTGCATATCACCCTATAATTCCGGAACCGGAAGTCGGATCCAAATGAAATGTAGGAACTTTTTATGGGACTATGGAACCTTTTATTTAAAACTAAGTTTGTGAAAATCGGTTAAGACATTTTTAATGCATTATTTTCACATTTTTGGTGCATATCACCCTGTAATTTCGGAAGCAGATGTCGGATCCAAATGATATTCAGGAACTTTGTATGAGACTATGTTTGTGAAAATCGGTTTAGCCATCTCCGAGAAAAGTGAATGACATCATTTTCACATATTTGTTACATATCATCCTGTAATTCCGGAACCGGAAGGCGGATCCAAATCAAATTCTGGAACTTAGTATGGGACCGTGAGAGCTTTCATTTGAATTTAAGTTTGTGAAAATCGGTTAAGGCATCTCCGAGAAAGTGAGTGACAATATTTGTCACACACACACACATACATACATACATACATACACACACATACATACACACACATACACACATACATACACACACACACTCACAGTCCGAGCTGAGTCGAATGGTATATGACATTCGTCACTCCGGTATAGCCTTTCTATATGAGAAGGCAAAAATTAAAAAAACGCAATTTTGACTAGACATATCGAATGAACAACAGAAAAGAAAAAAGATCTAAAAGAACGTAAATTTTTCAGAGTCAAGATTTAATGAATGAAACAACCATTCACACCTTTGTCAAACGAAATGTATAACAAAACAAAGAGTTAAGGTAGTAATGTTAGAAAGACAATTCTGAAAGAACTCGAAAATGATGCACAAGAAGCAAAAAATATCAAAAAGTCAAATGCAAAAAGCAAAAAATATCAAAAATAAAAAAATTGGAAACTTAAAAGTATAGGAGTAAAAACTCTGTTCACATGTAGTATAGACAATTTATTCAGAACTTTAAAATAAGAAAAAAAAATTATAGGACTCTAGATGAGTGGAAAGTGCTGAGAGGTAAAAAATATACACTGAGGTCTTTTTTTATGCGGTTTTTTTACGCGACTTTTTTTATGCGAATTTTCAGAGTTATGCGGTCTTTTTTTATGCGAAGTTTCAGAGTTATGCGGTTTTTTTTATGCGAATTTTCAGAGTTATGCGGTTTACCCTTCTGCGGTCTTTTTTATGCGAAGTTTCAGAGTTATGCGGTTTTTTTTTATGCGAATTTTCAGAGTTATGCGGTTTTTTTATGCGGTTTTTTTTATGCGGTACGTAAATTCGCATAAAAAAAGACTTCATTGTATAATATTCAACTAAGCATAAAATGGGAGTATAATAACGGAATTACATGAGGTCCAAAAAACATGAACTGAGCAAAACCTGCAGCAGAGTAAAATGTGGCTTAGAGGAAGGACGAAAAACTAAACAAGTAAAAATTCGATATAGCGAGATTTACAAACAGACGAAACAAAAATATATATTCAAAAATTGTTCTTTTTACCATATTTGCAATCGTGCTTCATTAAAAAATGTATACCTTTTTTTCGCAATTCCTTTTTCTGTCGAAAAGATATTGAATTGCAAAAAAAAAAACGACTTTTCATCCGAGTTTCGTAGTGTTATATACTATTCGATTCAATTCGACAAGATCGCAAAATGTCTGTATATGTGTATGTATATGTACACCTAATTTTACGCTCAATTTTATCGGAGATGATAGAGCCGATTTATAAAAATTTCATCAAATTTGAAAGGAAAATAGCAAACTCTTCCGGCTCCAGAGTCCGCAATCGTAGAAATGACGTCAAATTCCTGACCAGATTGTGACAGTCTTAAGACAGTTGAAACTGCTGAATCATTGATAAATTTTTAAGGGCGTGTGGCAGACACTTTCGGTTTTCGATATATGATCGGATAAATGACGTACCTGTCAGATCGCTCAATTCTCATTGAATGTCTAAACCGATTTGGATTAACTCGTTTGTAAGCTACTATAAAGTCATTGGTCAAATTTAAATGACCGATGACGAACTTCTGGTTCCGGAGATATAGTATTATAAGTGACGTAACCAACTAATTTCATTTTTTTTCTATTTGCTTAGTTTCCACAGTGATAACGAATTATAGAGGTTTTAACCTTAAGATCATCCGCCTCTTCGGCCAGCAAAGCTTTCTGATCCTATGTGAGAGGTTGGGGATCGAACCCAAGTTGGCTGCGTGAAAGGCATCGACTAACCTATCATGCTATACCCGTCCTCAAGATAACGATATTGACCAATTTGGAATCGTTAAACAGCAAGAAATGTCATAAGCAATAATACATGTTCAAACGGTTCATGTGCATATGATTCGTGACAGTCACTTCCAGCTCCGAAAAAATAATCATATAAAAGATTAAAACAGAAAAAGCGCATTTTTCTCTATAAGCATAATTGTATCATCGACAACTCAACCGATTTGGAAGCTCAACTGATTTAGAAACTAAAATGTGGCCAATGAATCAAGTGTAAATAGAACATGGCAGATACTTTCGGTTCCGAAGGTTTTGGTAAAATTTTACCTACATAAAAAACGTTATTTTGGAACAATTCTAATGGCAAGAGAAAGGCATTATCTCACCACTAAATAGATTCAGAAGAGTTTTTGTTTTGGGGGGCAAACTATGTTCTCGAAAGCATTTCGTCCAGCGATTATCGACACTCTACAGAAAGCGGTAGTGGTAGTCCCATTAACAAATTGCTTGCCAAATCTAAATTTTCTTCTAAACATTTTTCTAAAAATGGCTATTTTCTATAGAATTGTACCCCCGGCAGTAATTCTGTACAGGATACAAGCCGGTCTTTTGCAGAATCATACCGCGTTCACCTTCAGTATGTCTTGAGTACATTACATCGATTTCATTCGATTTCGCAGGAGAATCAGGTGCTTCGTTGTACAAATTCACAAGATATGACAAAGTTTACGCATCGTTGAAGTTTGTTGCCCATAAATGGGATTCATTTTTTTGGTCGACTCGTTAGGCATCCATCAAGAGCTTCAGCTCGAGAAGGTTCTTTTGTTGTCCGAGACCCATATAACTGACACCTGCAGCAGGTAGTTAATTTTGTCTATGGTAGCTCTTGCTCACTAACATATCTAACTATTTCTGTTATGCCCACGAAAGACAATAGCATCCAGTTGACGCTGGTCATCAAGAAGACATATGATAGTACCTTGCGATTTGACAACCAACACGCTTTGTTCTGTGCAGGCCAAGGTCATTATTCGTAAACGCGTTCTTCCTTTTAGTCCCTATTGTTCAACTCAAAAGATACATTTTTCTTTTGATGTTGAAGCTTGAATGCATAATGTTTTGACAACAAGTCAGATGCTGTCACATGTCGAGAAACGCCATGGCCTTATTTGTGCAGTGACTACAGTTCGTAAAATTATGTACAAATCGTTAACGATACAGTTGTGAAGGGTCACTATTCCAGGCAGCTAATGAATGTCATGTTAATTTTCGTGCGATTTTCAAAATATATGTACCTGTTTTCAACCACAGATAACAGACATCTGAAACACAATTTCTCAAAAATGCTATATAAAGTATACAAGCCAAAATTGAGTCCAAAAGCCAACGTAACAACGTAGAAAATTCAGCCGGCTATTTATGAGGGAAAAGTAATTAAATGTGTCGTCTCATCTTCACTATCCTGCATCACGACGATCGGATTTCACGAGTCGATAACTGCATGTGGTAGGGCCGTTTTCACTTTTGACCACTTTTAACCGCCAAAGTAAACACAGGTCACGAAACGTTTTTGACAACCTTTTTTGCCTTCGATTGACGTTAACTCTATGTTCAAAAAAGTGGCTCAGATTAACATTACCAACGAACATTTAAGATGAAGTCGCCCTGCAAACAACTCAAATGACTATCTCAATGAAAAACAAAATTATCAAACCAATAAAATATTATATAATTGCTTCATTGCATTATCGATTGCCACCATGTAAATCACTAGCGATACCAAAATAGCACTCAAAACGTAAAAAGATAATTTCTTCTCAGTACCATACAAACATCTCCTACAAATTGTAATATAATACGAATTTACATCGAACAACACCATCACAATAATACTGTGGATTAAAGTAGAATTTCTTGAATTATTTTCCATAAATATCAAAAGAATAATCAATGATTCGAAGCGCACCATCATAATTATAAGTGCCATCTCCTGCTGTAAAAGCTTACCAGAGCACTGGGACAAACGAAAAGCATTCCTCCGGGCCACCGTACTATCCGTGCTGTGTTGCTGGAGTAGACCGGCTAGGAGGAGCTCACCATCAGCAGCACCCGAGAACATTTCGTTGCCATCATAAAAACTGGCGACTGTTGAATAGCAGTGCCAACAGCAGTACTCAACACAAGCAACAATGGCAGTAAATAATTAAGCCAGCCAAGTAAGAGAGGAGAATTGATGAAAAATGCAGATTGAAGATTTTTGATTAAAGATTTCTACAAGTGAATCAAAGAGTGAGGGTTGAAGAATGAATTATACTGATATTATACTAATTTCCGTGAAGTCAAGAAAATGAGTTCGAGAAAAACTACTTATGCCACTTTGGCATACTAAACGTACCATTAATAACGCATGGAAGTTGAAGTTTATTGAAGAGAGACTTAAATTCAGGAAATGGAAATTTAGGCACATTTAGATGAAGTCGACTTGCTTTTATATCGTTCATTCCAGTACCCCTTTTAGAGTTTTGATGAGATTTCCAGTTACCCCTTTTAGAGTTTTGATGAGATTTGGCTTGCTGCCACTACAATTGAGAGGATATTAACTCACCCAACTGCACTTAATTTCGTCCGATGAAAAGAATAATAGTCAGTTGTAAAGCAGATGATTTTTCCTGAAGAAATCCTTGTTTAGACGGCTTGACTATTTCATCAACGAAATTCCATGAGAGATTTTGTTTTGTCGTGGTATGAATTGGATGTATTTTATTGATGAAATATTAAAACAATTTAGACGGTAATGGTCTGATCTAATTAGATTGCATAGCTGAACTAAAAAGAATTAACTATTGGCAGTATTTAAATTTGATGTACTATTCCATTACTCAAAAAAATGTTACACGATGAAATTACTGCCATAATTCGATTTAAGTCGGTTTTTACAGTACTTCCAAACAATACAACAAAACATTATTTTGTTGGATTTCTCTTTTATGACTGATCGGATCTTCAAGCCTAGTGAGGGGAGAGTTGGCATCACTGGAAGTGCGATGCGGTGTCCTGGTGCTGCTCTCAAGAAAGTATAATTTCAATGTATTGTTTGATACGTATAGTTGAAAATTTGGTTGAAATAGTTATTTTGAGAGATAGTGCCGGTGTGGCACTAACAAAAGATGCTCAAGCGGCGAAAAATGAGAATTTACCGCCCCAAAATTCGACGATGTTAAACTGTTAACCGATCGAAGCGCCGTCTGCATGTCATTGTCGGTGTTGTCAGATTTCTATGGAATGTGTGATAGTTTACAGGGTCCGGCACTCGAAGTGTAACCAATTAAAAAGGCCATAAATTCAGTTTGGAAAATTACTTTTACTTAATTCAAAGTACAAAATGTGTAAAAATAATACAAAATTCAGAATCAATTCACTTTTGCTCGACATGACCACCTTTTGCCTTGACTTGATGACTTGAGAGAGCGAAGGAGTTGCTTCGTTTGGCCGAATGTGACTTGCAGGTATTTTGGCCCACTCGCGGACAATAACTTTTTTCAGCGCCTCGAGACTGGTGTATCTTTTAGTTCGGACTTTGCTCTCCAAAATGGCCCAAAGAGAATAATCCATTGGATTCGCATCTGGTGAATTCGAGAGCCATTGTGTGGATGTGATAAAGTTCGGAACGTTGTTTTTCAGCCATTCTTGGTTCACTTGAGCTTTGTGAGACGGTGCCGAGTCCTGCTGAAACGTCCATGGTCTGCCACCGAAATGTTTGTCTGCCCACGGCTTCAAAGCAACCTCCAGAATACTTTCCCGATAATATGTCGCATTTACCTTGACGCCAGGCTCGATGAAAACGATTGGAGAGCGCCCATCTGCGGTTACAGCGGCCCAACCCATTATCTGTTGCGGGTGCTGCCTCCTGGTGGCCAATCGATGACTCAAATTCTCATATGAACTGTCGGTCAAGTAAACCCTATCGTTTTGAGAGTTTACGAATTGCTCAATTGGAAAAATTTTCTCGTTAGAAAATACAATGTTCGGAAATTGACCGCTTTCGGCCAAACGAAGCAACTCCTTCGCTCTCTCAAGTCATCAAGTCAAGGCAAAAGGTGGTCATATCGAGCAAAAGTGAATTGATTCTGAATTTTGTATTATTTTTACACATTTTGTACTTTGAATTAAGTAAAAGTAATTTTCCAAACTGAATTTATGGCCTTTTTAATTGGTTACACTTCGAGTGCCGGACCCTGTACAAGTCGTTCGTGTCATTCAGACTAAAAGTCTAGGGTTGGTCTGCAGCGGATCCATTCGCGAGTGTTTTCATTTTATTCTTTCAGTGGTCGTGTTTCATCTCGCGTTGTTGACAGCAGAGCGAGTGGGAGAAAAGGGATACTGGTGAGATCGTTCTTTGGAGATATTTTTTTTCTTATCTAATATATTTTTTCTGAGTATCGAATTTGGTAAACAATATGATGAGATCATATTGTTTACCAAAACATATCCGGATCTCTTTTCCTCCCTACTAACAAATCTCCTATCTCGTGATGCTCGTGGAGATACAGTGGTACCCGCAGTCTCTAGAAACAACGAGTATCAGGCTAACATTCCTTCCTTTACCTCAGTAGCACAGCCTTTGGTCGTAGCCAGCGTCGTTATTGATCGTACCTATAATAAAAAGTTAGGAGTGAGGGGGTATGTACAGTGAAAATGATCTGCTTCTCCCAAGCTTCATTTTCTTGGTTCATTGTACATTTCCACTCATTCGGTCAATCACGAAGTGCAACTACGGGCGATCTACTTCAGCTCAGCTCAGCTCAGCTTAGCTGATCGGATCTTCAAGCCTAGCTTGTGACTCTATTCATGAACTTTTTTAGCTATTTTGAGGCAAACTTTTCACAAAAGCTTTACCTATGTGTCTTCAATTCATTTTTTATGAAAGCTAGCACGAAGATCCTCGGCTTATCGATAGGGCAGAGTTTCAACTAGTTCAGTGTGTTGTCTCTTTATCAATCTATCGTAAGCCACTTGGTCTAGTGAGTGGATGCTAAATTCCACTAAAACAGTGGTTTACCTCCGAGAAACTCTGAGAAGCGTAAAGGGTGCTTCTAGATGACTTTTAGATGTATGTTGAATCACCCGTTCACAGTACCCGGCTGATAAACAAGACTCATCTTGCCCCATTCACAAATGACATTCTACGTACCTACTTAGAAATTAGCGTGACGTGTAGAACCTCAACACTAGGAACTGTTTTGAAGATCGCCAGTCGTGTTTTCTTTCGCAGGTTTTGGCATTCGAACGACCGAACTGACATAGAGGTCGGAACAATCCTGCAAATTCCTACGAGTGTTGATAAAGAATATTAAAAGTAATTATACTGTAATTATTGATAAACGTTTTATCGAGTGCTGCAAGTTCATTATTTACCTGTGAATTACTGTTTAAGATAGGCTGAACATCTACAGATACGAAAACGTAAGGTATATAAACTTTGATTTAATATTGTAGATTTTGTGGTTGAGTTTTCAAATTTAGTATGATATTTATGAAAGGGACACAACAAACGGCTATGAATGGGACGTCCCCTTCATAACTGTCCCTTTCAAAACTGCTATTTTACACATGGTTTTTAATAAAGTTTTTGCATCCTTTGAGATTAAAAATGCAACCTACAAAGAGAACTCGGGATGATGCACACAAAATTGAAGAGGCAGTTAATGAAGTGTTACAAAAAGGCCTTTTCGCGATTAGATCTTTAATTTCGAATGAGCCGCAACCTGAAATATCTACCGTAAAAGGGACAGGACTTGGATCTTCCGCTTTCGATGAACCACGACCCTAAACTCTGAATGAGTCACAAGCTGGATATTACGATACTGAAGTTCTTATATCTCCGGAAGCCTATCAGCTAATCCTAAAGCTTCACCTCGAAAAACCACCAAAAAGCAACGTAAAGATAAAACCACAATTATAACTGAAACCCCTGAAAAAGATAGATTGCTTTTAGAAAACATGTTGGATATCTTAGAGAAAAAACATTCAAGACTGAGAAACATAACATAACATAACCTTAAAACATGTGATACAAATTTTTCAAATTTTTATAACCGATCAGGAATCAAACAAACCTAGAAGTAACAAAAAGGACAAAAAGACAAAAACCGTGATTGAAAAATCCTCAAGTTAGCCAAAAGAGTGCCAAAGTTGCACGAAAAATTGCAAACAGTAGCGACAGCAACGAAGCGTTGTCAAATGTAGATATATTGAGAATGGTAGCATAGCAAAAGATATAACTGCGTTTATCTTTTGGATCTTGGTTTGGAAGAAAAAACATTCAGAAAGCACTGAAGATTGGTTGCTATGTAAATTATGTTCGAAATGGGTGCACAAAACCTGTGGCGTTAAAGGTGTTTTAAATTTTTTTGCTCACTCTGTCAATAAGAAAAACAATGATTCTGAGTTCATTGTATAAGACTGTAAATTATACTTTATGGAGGCTGTTGATTAAAATTTAAAGAAAAAAAGCAATTAATATTTTTCAAGTGCATTCCAAGTCTGAAAAGAAAAGTATGAAACTGTTGATTAGTTCCTTTATTTTGAATATTTTGAATATCCAGTAAGGAGAACTTTTTTTCATTATTTCTGAGAAAAATTGTTTAATAGAGTTGATTTCTGTTTAAGTTTATAAAAAAGTGTTTAATTATATTAATCTTTAAGATAAAAATGGCATAACAATTAGCTCCAGCCACTTTTAAGTTTGATTTTTTGTAATTATTGCAATATATTCCATCAATTTCCTACTAGGATCTTAAAATCGAAAATGTCCCTTTCATGCCACCTCTCCCCTACTGCAGAAGCATAGCTTGAGACACATGGTCTTCAAAAGAAAATTAAAGAAGTCGACCGAAATTTAATCTGGCAATACATGTGGCCTTCTTTTTCGACTGAAAACTTTCTCATCATCATTGGCAGACTAACGGCCACTTCTGAAAGGTTCGTGCCACTGATAAACGACTGTTTTCTTCAGAGTATTGTTGCCGAGACGCTTTTCTAACATTTGCAATGACGTCGCATTGAAATCGAAACCGTTTTTTAGGGGCGGGTAGGGTCTAACACTTTTGAAAAATCATTTATTATTTTCTTTATATTTTCTCATACTAAATCATTTCAAAAATATTCGGCGAAATTTTCAAGGCTATCGGAACAAAACTCTGCAAGTTATGGACCTTTATCTTTGCTTATCTCATACTGCGAAAAAGTAAGAGCTCGGCACACCCAAGACTTCTGCTTCGATTGACTTAAAAACTTGACAAAACATTCTTGAAATGTTTCATTATAACAAATTATAAAAGAAAAACCTGTTTTAATCCACCTAGTGGTGTAATGATGCCTTTCTCATATCAATCAAAATATCATATATAATACTGTGGTATTCTTCAAAATTATTTTGCTTCGATTCTTAAAAGAATAATCGAAATAGATTTGTTTGACCGTCTACTGATAAAAACTATCAATTGGAAAAGATTTGAGGTCCATTTAGAAAACTTTTTACGGTTTTTCGCTCTTTTCAGTGATGGTATAAAATTTTTAACACACTTTACCCTATATTTCCGGATCCGGAAGTCGGATCCTGATGAAATTCAGGAATTACGCATGGGACCACAGGACCTTTCATTTAAATCTAAGTTTGTGAAAATCGGTCGCGCCATCTATGAGAAAAGTTTCATTTTCATTTTTTTGCACATTTTACCCCATAAAGTTAGGGCAAAAACGTTACATACACACATACGCACATACACATACACACAAACACACACACAGACATTTTGCGTACTCGACGAACTGAGTCGAATGGTATATGACACTCGGCCCTCCGGGCCTCGGTTCAAACGTCGGTTTTCACAGTGATTGCATAACCTTTCTATATGAGAAAGACAAAAAAAAATTTCTTCGATTCTTAAAAGAATAACCGAATTTGGTTTGTTTGACCGTCTACTGATAAAAACCATCAAATTGGAGAAGATTTGAGATCGATTTAGAAAATTTTTTAAGGTTTTCAGTGATGATTAAGATTTTCAGTGATGGTGTACAATTTTTAACACACTTTACCCTATATTTCCGGATCCGGAAGTCGGTGAAATTCAGAAATAACGCATGGGACCACAGGACCTTTCATTTGAACCTAAGTTTGTGAAAATCGGTCGCGCCATCTATGAGAAAAGTTAAAACACATATTTTCTTTTTTTTTGCACATTTTACCCCATAACTCTCGAACCGGAAGTCGGATCGAAATAATATTGAGGAATTTTGTATGGGACCCCAAGACCTTTCATTTGAATCTAGGTTTGTGAAAATCGGTTCAGCCATCTCTGAGAAAAGTTAGTGCACTTATTTTCACAATTTTTTGCACATTTTACCCCATAATTCCGGAATCGGAAGTCGGATCCAAATAATATTCAGGAATTTTATATGGGACCACAAGACCTTTCATTTGAATCTAAGTTTGTGAAAATCGGTTCAGCCATCTCCGAGAAAAGTTAGTGCAAAAAAACGTTACATACACACATACGCACATACACACACACACATACACACACACACATACACACACACAGACATTTTGCGTACTCGACGAACTGAGTCGAATGGTATATGACACTCGGCCTTCCGGGCCTCGGTTCAAAAGTCGGTTTTCACAGTGATTGCATAACCTTTCTATATGAGGAAGGCAAAAATATGATTTTTTTTAAAATATTAGACCCTACGGGCTCCCTTCAGTAATAAATTGTTTCCATTGATTTAATAGACAAAAAACCTTTAAACGCTTTTTGCTCGAAAGCAGGTTTTGAAAGTCCGTGTCCATCGTCATTCAAAAACTCCTGCACCAATTTTTTTTTCAAATTTTGCACACACTTTCTACATATGAAAAAAACAGACCCCAACGTTTTTCTTTTCGTTGTTTGTTACTTTGGTGAGGTTTTACAGTTTCAAAATGGCGGATTTTTTCGTGAAAAATCGTAGTTTTCACTTTGAAAAAAATTCAAAAATAAAAAATAATCAAACAGAAACGTTGAAGTCTAGAAAAACTTCTACTCTAACTATGCTGAAAATTTTATAGAATATCAATGACTAAAAAAATATAATCGGGTGACTGAGAGCACCACACGGTAATGATTCCGGGAACTTTTTGATCAAGCTAGTAACACGTGGTTGATGATTTTACCTGTTTCGAAGTACTCCTCAAAATGTACACTAAGAAAATCTTTCGAAACCGACATCATGTCTTTTCAAACTCATTGAGCTACTCTTGGTCCATTTGGAGCACTTCTATTGCTGGACACTCAATCTGTTCTATGACGTCCAATCTTGGATCCAGGATTCATGAACAGTCCTCATGCGACACCACCAGCTCCATATTCCGCATTGGCATTGTCAAACACGCTTCCGAAATGCACTCGCATTCGTGTTTTCGATTCAATACGAGTATGCGTGGCAACACGTATCAGTATAATTATTTTTAATTTTCAAAATTTCATCCGAATCAAGACGCGTTCATTTAGTACTATAACTCTCCGGTCGATCTGCACCATTTGTAATGTGAACCTTTAAGACTAAATCTCCTCACACATCCCTGACCATGTAATATGAATGTTTAAGACTAAATCTTCCATACACCCCAGACCACACGCACTTACCAAAAACCCATAAAAGCACCCTTCCACGAAAACCTAGAAACCTACATAAAATAAAAACATTACCTACATAAAGCCAACTAAAATGTCAGCACTTGCACTTTCCGGTGACCCAGCGAAAAACGCCGTGGTCGTAAAATTCGACTACAAAAACAAGGAAGCATCAAGTTTCAAATTGTTATGTCATCGAAAACGAATAACCCAAGCTATCGCCCTCTCCTCTCCGTATCACACCCGCTCACGCTCTTCAAGAAGCTCACCATTCAACTCCCAAACGACTTTACTTCCTCTCTTACCCACAAAATATACAATGGCCGACACGACACGAGTCCCATTGGTTAAACCCGATTTACATTGCGCGTTCTAACTCCTCCTTCCGGATCTACTCAGAGATTCTTACTGTTAGAATTAATTAGCTAGGCTAGAAGAGGATAGACTATATAAGTGAATGAATCTCTGATAATAAATGGATTTGGTGAGAGGTTTTAAAATGTTTTCACATTTTATTTAGTCTTTTTTCATGTTGTTCTGCGTAATCACATTGGAGAAGGAGCCATTAAACACTACAATAATATATTAGAACAGATGTGCACTTCAACTATTTTATTTTGAAATCTGTGAAATAAACTAAAAATCTGAAACTGTTCGTTTTTTGTTGGTATTCTTTAAGAACAGTACAGTTGTTTGAAGGTATGGTATAAGTTTGGACGGACTCATAAATTTCAACATTTTGATTTGATTTCCTGATTCCGATTATGAAGCAATGCATTGCCAAATTGTGTCAGCAATATAAATATCTTCGTTTAGTATTTACGATTTTCAACATTTATGAAAAAAAACATTGCAAAATGTACAACCGCATCATAACGACTCACTATCGTTATGAACTGCAATCATGCTACCTAAATGCACTCTACAGTAAGCTCTTGATTTCCGTGAAATGCCATTAGTATAATGAACAAGTTCCGCTCACTTGGCATTACGATGCCAGGAAATCATTAAAAATTAACGTTAAAATGTACTGCTGGAAAAATTTACAGAATTATGGAAAAACTGGTTAACTCCTTTCCTCTGAAAAGCCAGCGTTTGAGTAGTCGTTAGTCATTCAGAGGATAAGAGTTAACCATTTATTCCATAATCCTGTGGAATTTTCAGCAGCACATTCGTTTTGTCAATTTTCAATTTTCAATTTTTTTTTATATTGGCTTACGCAAGATATTTCTAACTCTGCCTACTTGATTTCCTTCAAAAAGCAAATTGTTTGCAAACCAAAATTTGAGATAAAGTTCTAAGATCTAATATGGGTGAAACCTCACAGTTTCGCTTTCAACTAGAGCACTCTTTACACTACAAAAAATAGCCGTACTAAAACTGGCCCAAAACTACAAAAGACTCACTGCCAGTTATAATAGCGGCCATGGAAACAAGGCGTAGTTGCTACAAGTGTTTACACTTATCTAATTTCCCTAGAAACAGAAACAGGATGTTTACCAAGCTCTCTAGAGAAGGATCACTCACACTTCCAACGGAATGGAGAGTGCCTTAGTTGCAACAGTAGCAGCATCCGCATCTGCCAACAGCCAGCAGCGGTTCGAAATAACTCGCCTTCAACCCACTGTAGGGAGCTGCGTGGTCCTGGCTGTGCCCTGCTTTCGTATGCACGTAACGAAAATGTTATAATTAAAGACCAACAAAAACGATGTGCAATGTCGTACGTGTGCTTATACAGCGTAA